>NW_022103919.1:511897-543115 GCF_000313985.2 Echinops telfairi
ATCATCATATATAAATGTATTTACATATGTATATGCCTGTATTTAGACATCTATAAATGTCTTTTGTCTCCTAGTTCTTTCCTCTATTTCCTTTTATCCTTGTCCTATTATCATGCTCAGCCTTCATTTGGGTTTCAGTAATTCCTCTCGGTTACATTGCCCTTGATCAAGTCCTACCAGGCCTCTTACACTCTCCTCACCACTGATTTTGGATCACTTGTTGTTCCTTTGTCCTGGGATTATTTAACATCACTTCCTTTCCCCCACCTCCCCCTCTCCCATGTCCCCCCAGCACTGTAGCTCCCGTTGTTTACTCCTCGAGATGATGGAATTTTTTTATGAACTTTTTTTTTTCTATGTACTTTTTGAAGTCCTCTCATCCATAAGAGGGTAAATCGAAAAGTATTGCTAAAAAAATCAGACACATTTGTTAAAGAGAAATACATACACATTAGAAGGTGCTTTTCCCATTTCTCTCACTCTTCCCTGAAGAATTCTGTACTCTCAATTTATACTACTTCAAAATGGCAGTTTTGGCTTCCACAATGGATTCAAATTGTATTCCTTTGAATTTGGGGAACAAACAAAAGCCTGAAAGGGGCAAGATCAGGGCCTTCAGGGCCTATAGGGTGTTGGAGTGTAGTTTTCCAACGAAATTCTTATAGGACAGCTTCTGGTAGCCTCAAAGAATGAGCACAGGTACATTGTCATAATGAAAAAATCCTTGGTACATTTTTTTCTGGCCTTTTCTCCACCAAGGCAAAGTTCAGTTTTCTTAAAATTTATTTATCCTAAACCCCCATGGTCCTCTGTTTTTAAAGAAAAATCTATCAAGTTATCCCCTGGGAATTCCAAAAAAGTCATCATAACTATCTGTTTTGAATTTAATTGGCCCAGGAGATCCCCATGGAAGTCACTGTTTTAATTTCTGTTGTTTTTTTGAAGGCTCCCTAAGGAGACTTAAGACAAGTGTATTATTATTATTGAGGGAATTTGTCTGCAGCCATCCACTGATTGCAGACATGTTTAAGCGTGTTGTTTGGCATAAAGCTGTGCATGTATGAACAGGAACCTTAGTAGCAATATTTTTTTATTTTACAGTATATAAGTACCTTTCTACATAAAATTAATTACATATTTCCATATACATTAAAACATCTTTAACTTGTTAATACAGTACTAATAATGTTTGATGTATTCCTCAAAGCATTGGTTGTTTATTGTGAACTATTGTGTACACCTCATTTTTAATATAATGGGATTTATTGGGAGGTGTGAAGGGTTAGTTCCTAAGTATAGGTTTCACAAAAGTCAGACATTTGCAGTCTGGGGATTCTGTATCATGCTATCTGAGACAAAAGGCAATTTTATTTCTTCCTTTCCAATTTGGATGCATTTTCATTTTCTTGCCGATTTGCTCGGCTAGAACTTTCAGTACAGCCTTGAATAATAGCGCTGGTAAAAGCAGGCATCTTTGTCTCATTCTTGATCTTCGGGGTAAAACTTTTCATTTGTCAACCATTGACATCGACACATTGACATTAGCTATGAATTTCTCATACATGCCCTCGTGTTCAGAAAGTTTCCTTCATTCCTTTTTTTCTGAATGTAAATCTAAAGAATTTTAGATTTTTGCCAAATGTTTTTAATGTCAAGTGAGATTATCATGTGTTTTTTGCTCATTGATATATTATTGATTTTCTTATGTTGAACCACTTTTATTTTCCTGGGATAAACTCCCATTGGTTATGATGTATATTACTTTTAGGATGATTTTAGATTTGGTATGGTAGCACTTTGATATCTATGTTCATAAGAAATATTAATGTATAATTTCCTTGGTGTATTTGTGTGACTTTTGTATCAGGATAATATTTGCTGCAAAGAATCTGTTAAGAAATATTCCTTCCTTTTCCATATTTGAGTGAGAAGAATTGGTGCTACTTTTTCTTAAAAATGTGTGGTGGAATTAATCTTTTCTTGGATTATTCTTTGTTGTGAGGTTTTCTTGTTAAAGCATGTTTTTATTTTAAAAACCCACAAAAAACAAAGCAAAACAAAAGGCGTGTTTAGATTTTTATTTCCATTTTGGTCAGTTTTGGTAGTTTGTTTCTATGAATTTGTTCATTTTATCTAGGTTATCTAATTAATATACTCTACTTGATTTTTTCTATTTTTCCTCTTTGGGTTCTAATATCCATTGCAAAGATTACACAGAACTCACAGACAAAATTCACCATTAAAGGGTGGATTAAGGGAGTTAATAAGTTGTACTGCCATTGAGAGATGTTTAGGTTGAGTTATTTATCGGGGCATGTTACACAATTCTGTTACGTCTGCTAATAAAGGGTCCACTACTCTGCTATAAGCCTTAGCCCTAAGGCATACAGTTTAAGTTCTATGGTCAGCAAACCCAGCGCCCTGAATTAAGTGCCCAGAGGCACCCCACTTCAGTAAGCCTCAGCCCATAGGCACTCAACTCCACTTCCCTGAGTCAGCAAGTAGACTTCCCCAATTAAGTGCCCAGAAGCATCTGATATCACATGCCAGCCTCCTGCATAAAAACACTCAGCTTTATGCGCTCTGTAGGTTGGGATGTCCATCATTTTGGTCCATGTTCTGGCTCCTGGTTCTGCTCCTGCTTCTCTGATGTTGTAGCTGTCACTTGGATCCAGGAGGTTCGCTGTGCAGGGATCTTGGGTCCAGAGAGGTTCCATTCTGGATCTTACTGGTACTGTACTGAGCTCTCTGCTCCTGCTTCTCAGAGGGCTCATTTTATACACAGCAGGATGGCACTCCAGGGAATCCAATTTGCAATCCTGTCTGTATCTTTCCCTACCTTCTTACCAGACCCAGCCAGGGTAAGGTGGTTTGATGGGAGTTACAGACTTGGCTCAAAGAGCCATATTAAGTAATTCACTGCTCCTGCAGCATGCAATTCAAAAATGCAAAGTATTTTCTTATAATTCTATTTATTTCATAAGGGAAATAGTAATAGCACCACTTACACTTCTGATTTTAGTGGTTTCCATCTTTTTTTTGTGTGTTATGGCTTGCCTTTATTGATCTTTTCAAAGAACTTTTGATTTTATTGATTCTATAATTTACTTGTAAAGATCAAAGCGATGGAACCCTTAATGGGACATGTGCTACATGATTTTATGAGTGGGCTATAATGTACATTGAAGCTTTTTCTTTGGAAAAAGACTAGGAACTCCTAGGAGGAAGATTTCCCCCTCCCCCTTGGCATTTACTTTTATTAATTTTTATTATTTTTTAACCTTTGTCCATTTTTAAAGTTGTAGTTTGTGTGAAAGTTTCTAGAGCAAACTCATTTTCCATTTGGTTTTGTGACATTGATCCCAATTCCTTCAGTGTATTGGCATGTGTCCCACTTCTCTGAGTACCCTTTGTCCATTTGTCCTTGTTTCTTGCTGCTTGCCTTCCGAGCTTTGTTTTTGGGCAAATTCTACCCTTTTGATTTTATGTAGTTTATCAATACTAAGGAGTGTATTTGTTCTTGATGCTATTATTCCCTTTAAACCCATTGTTTGGCTGCAAGTTGGAAGGTGGGTTCTGTACTAGTACTGAAGGATGGTTGAGGGCCACAGTCTCAGGAGTTCGTAGTGGGACCTAGTAGACCAGAGCATCTGTTCTTTATTTTTCTTAATTTATGATCAACATTTTTGTTTACCCTCTCTGTTCAGGACTTTCTGATGTGATCCTGATCAGATTGGCCAGTGTGGTAGCTGGATACGAACTACTAGTTCTAGTCTTCAGGTAATAGAGATTGTGGTATATGTGGTCCACTGGTCTGTTGGACTAATTATTTCCTTGAATCTCTATTTTCTTTATTTTTCTTTGCTTCTGATGAGAAAGTTGCATCTTAGATGACTCTTGTAAGATGCCAGTCACGTTTCACTGAAGTAGGATATAGAGCATTGTCTCTCTGGACTATGTTATGCCAATTGATCTAGATCTTCCCAGAGATTGTGGTTTTAAGTCTTCAAGCCCAGTGAGTCCTCTTTAAAGTGTTTGATTATGGCTAAGGCATTTTCAGAATGTCTTCCCTGGATTGCTCTACCATAAGAAACCCTGGTAGCATATTGGTTACGTGCTGGGCTGCTAACCACAAGGTCAGCAGTTTGAAACCACCAGCTCTGTGGGAGACATATGGGACTTTCTATTCCCGGAAAGTTACAGTCACAAAATCATAGAGCAGTTCTATACTGTCCTGTAGAGTTGCTGTGATTCAGAATTGACTCAATGACAGTGAGTTTGTTTTTTTGGTTTATGTTGTACAATATCTTTGGTTTTGTTTGCAGCACACACAAACCAAAAACCAAACTCACTGCCATCAAGTCATTGCTGACTCATGGCGACACCTTGTGGGCTTCCAAAACTAACTGTTTGTAGAAAGCCCAGTCTTCCTCCTGGGTTGCTGCTGTTGGTGTTACACTGCTGACCGTGTGGATAACAGCCCAACACTTAACCACTACACCACCAGGGACATATGTATAAATATCCTTTATATACTCATGGATCTAACTTTCTTCCTTTTTACTGTCGGCTTTTTTTAAACTGTAGGCTTTACTGGATAATTTTCTATTTGGGCACTGCTTTAGTTGCATCCCATAAGTTTTGGCATATTTTGTTTTCATTCTTCTAAAAGTCATCATGCTTGGTAAAGTGGAGGGTCATTGAAAAAGAGGAGGGCCCTGGATAAGGATTGACACAGTGACTGGTAACAGTGTGCTCAAACATAACAATTGTGAGGATGGCACAGGACACTGACTCAACTGACACCTACAGCAACAAAAGTATTTTTAATTTATCTTTGTTGTTTAAAAGTGTGTTATTTAGTTTCCATTTGTTTGTGAATTTTAAAGTTTCTTGTTCTTCTTGGCTTTCATCTTAGGTCAATTGGGATTAGAGAGGATACTTCATGTGATTTCAATCTTTTAAAATGTATTGTCTTGTTTTGAGCTTAGTATCGGGTCTATTCTGGTGCACTTGAAAAGAATGAGTATTCTGGGTGTTGATATATGACAGTTTATGAATGAAAACTTTCTTGTCACTTGGTCCTGTTTCTTTGTAATCTTTCAGCTATTTTTTTCTATCCATTCATAATGGTGGTATCGAAGTCTCCACTGTTATTATAGAACTATCTATTTTTGCCTTCAATTCTGTCAGTGTATTTCTAATATGTTATCCTTCTGTTTTGTACATATAGGTTTGTAATTGTTACATCTTTGGTATAAATCTTTTATCAACGTGTTAATTGCCTTCTTTGTCTCATAGCAATTTTTAACAATCTCGTCTGACATAGTTTACTTAAATTCTCTGCTGTTTGCATGGAATACACACAAACACGCACACAAATTTCTCATCCTTTTATTTCAGTTTACTTGTGTCTTTGGTTCTAAAGTGAAACTTTTAGACAGTTATAGTCGGATTGTGTTTTTCATTCATTCTGTCAATCTCTCTGCTTCCTGATTGGAGAATTTAACCCACTTAAATTTAAACTAAATAACTGGTAAGGAAAGATTTGATTTTGTTATCAATGTCAATATTTCCTAGGTCCTCCCTGATATAGGCTGCTGTCTTCAAGGCTACCACTGATCCAGGGACGGAGATTGGGACAAGGGTGAAGGAAACTACCACAAAGCCTTCCTACTTTTTAAAGTTGCCTGTTTTTCTATTTAACATTCACTTGGTTTCTGTAACTCTTAGACTATTTTCAAGTTCTTACAAAGTTTATTCTGGCAGTTTATGCTTGATTTTGTTATGTTCCTATGGAGAAGGAGCCTTGGAAATATAGTGGGTTATGTGTTGGGCTGCTAACCACAAGGTCAGCAGTTCAAAACCACCAGCTGGGAGAAGGATGAAGCTTTCTTCTCCTGTAAAGATTTATCGTTTCAAACTCCCACAGATAGTTCTACTCTGTTCTACGGTGTTGCTATGGGTCAGAATTTACTTGATGGCTATGAGTTTTTGGTTGGTATTTGTACTCATGTCCATTTTTAACTTGTTGAGTTGTGCTTGTGAAAAGATTGTGGTTGAATACTATTGAGTCAATATTGACTTATAGGGCCCCCATGTGTCAGAATAGTTTCTAATATAATGTTATTTTTGTGAAAGCAGATCACCAGATCTTTCCTTCGCAGAACTTCTGGATTGGTTTGAATGACCAACCTTTCAATTAGCAGCTGAACACTTCACCATTGTGTCACTAAGGCTCCTGAGCTACAGATAGGGATTAGGAAATTATCAGATCATTGTGAAGACACATTTCCTCTTTTAAGACTGATGGAAAAGTGACAAATAGATAAAGATCTTTACAAATTCCTAAGTAGTAGTGGAGAACTGAGGGAAAATGTACAGTAAACTCATTCCAACACCCATTACTGCCTCCTAGCAAAATATCTTCTTCCCTTCTTAGTAACCTTGGTAACTATTAATAATCTTTAGTCTTTATGAATTTGCTTATTTCATATGAGAGATCAAATAATATTTATCCTTTAGCAAATGACTTATTTTATTCAGTATGATAATTTTTCTTGATGAAGTGGGAAAGATACTCTGTTGTGTAAGAGTTGGTTTGGGGTGGAGTAGAGTTTAAGGGAGTGATGAAGACATAGAATAATTACAAAACAGAAGGAAGGAAAGAGGGAGATGACCAGGAATATGAAAAATAATTTTTAGGTTGAGGGCTCAGTTGAAGTTGGAGACTGAAATTGAAATAGGACTAGCATGACCAGCTTTGATTTCGACAGCAAGTTAAGGTAGATTGTAATATCAATGTATCCTTGGGGTTTTGGTTTAAAAAAAATTATTGCTTTAGGATAGAGGCTGCAAGAGTTAGAGGGGGCTGCCGTGAGAACAGTTAAAATATTCAACCATATAATCCATTGTGGATAGGTAAAAGAGATAAAAGGGTGGAGACTAGGAGAAAATGGAGGGATTTGAGCACTTGTTAATTCAATTAGATGGAGGAACAGGTGAAATGGGAGAAAGGGAATGAGAGAGCTGGCAGTATAAGTGACTGGTCTTAGAATGAGGTATTTGAATTTTATTTCAGAGGTGGAGCTGTTCTGGTGATGGATGACAAAGTCCAGGATGTGGCCCTGGGAACTGGTGACTGAAGGTGAAATGGAGATAAGAGTTATTGATTTTAAGGAGGTCAAAGAACTGTAAGCTAGGATGATGATTGGATTTCTTATGTGCTGCTTGAATATAACCTAATGGCATGACTTGGGATATAGAGGAAGACTAAGCCTTGTGCCAACATTTTAAATGGATGTGGATGATTATTAATATTAGTTAATGATCAACAGTGGATGCTGCCCTGCCAAATTAATTTTTCTTATATAATTGGTTGTTTTCTATGGAGATCAACTTATGGTCAGTTTATTTGGAAATAAGCAGATATTAAGTTAGGAAAATGAAACCCATATAAGCATTTTTCACACCATTAATTTATTCTGCAAACATTTACTAAACATTTTTTTCTGGTCTCTGAAATTGCTCATAGCCTCGGGGAGGAGACAAACATCTAACCAGACAATATTGTGTGCTAGATGTTATACTAAAGTAGCGGTGTCATGTGGGATATATCCCCAAATCCATTGGGTGGGCAAGAAACCATAAGAACTTCTGCTTACATTACATCCATTCATTGATGCATTTTCTTTATAATTTTTTAAGTTATGAAGGTATAGATAACACAAATATCCATGTACACAGCATCTAGTGTAACAATACTATAGATACAAGTTAAAACTCCCTGTATATTATTTCATAATCCTTTTTCCCTTTCTCCTTCTTTCCTGTAGTGAATTTGGTATTTGTCATTCTCATGTTTTAGAGTTTTACTGGCAAAGTATGCAGCTTTATTAAGGAAGTTTTGTCTTATTTGTTTTGAACCTTATAAAATTCTTTTGTGTAGTTAGTTTCTTTCTGTGATTTACCTTTTCCTGCCCAGCACTGATTTTTAAGAGTTTTCAAGATTGCTATATTTAATTCAAGTTCATCCATGTTTTAAATTGCTGTATAGTATTCCATTTATGCCTGTTCTCTAATTAGTTTCTTAATTCCCCTGATAGTAGATGTTTGGAAGGTAGATGGATACTCTGATTTCTGGTATTACAAATAGTGTTTCCATAAGTATTTCTGGATACATCATGTTTGAACTTATCTATTGATGTATAAGAAATCACTCTAAAATGTAGTGACTTAAAACAATAGATATTTATCATTTCACAGTTTGAAGTATCAAGAATCTGGGCCCAGCTTAAGTATGTGCCTCTGAGTTGGAGTCTCTCAGACCATAATGAGATGTCAGATATGGTTGTCATCATCGTATGACTTACTTGAGGGAGGGTTTATCTGTCTCATATCTCATTTTGGGGGCTTTTCGCAATTGAATACTGACTATTGGCTGGTGGTATCAATTTTTTGCCACATGGGCTTCTCCATAAGACAGCGTACTACATGTCAGCTGGTTTCCATCAAAGTGAGTGAGTGAGTGAGCAAGTGTTTGGGAGAGATGTCCACAGTTGAAACCCCAGTCTTTCAAAAAGTGATATCCGTTCATTTCTGCCATATTGTTTTTGGCAGAATCAGGTCACATAGTATGAATAGCAAAAGGTGGGGATCATTATGGACCTTCTTAAAGAGGCTCTACTATGGATCATATAAGTGCACAGTGTCAACTTTACTAGATGTTTCAAAATTTCTCCGTAAGGTACCTATTCTCATGTGTTCTTCCACTAAAAAAAATGACTATTAGACTTTACTGTGGATTAAACAGAGGGACAATTGTGAGGATGGTGCAGAACTGGGCAGCATTTCATTCTGTCATACATAGTTGCAATGAGTTGGAACTGATTTGAAGGCACATAACAACAGCAAGCTTACGTTCTGAATCAACATTGTTGCTGTTGAGTCCATTCTGATTCATAGCCACCCCATGTGACAGAGTAGGATTTGTTTTTTTTTAACTGTAATCATTATGGAAGCAGACTGCTAGGTCTTTTGAAGAGCTGCTGGGTGGATTTGAACTGCCCAACTTTTATTAGCAGCCAAGAGCTTAACTGTTTACATTACCAGGGCTCCTTGAGTCAACCTTGATGGCTTTTATGTTAGAGTGTTTGTTGCATGCAATATTCAATAATGAGAAGCAATAGTGAGAGTTCCAGATTTGTCTTGTTGTATTGCTAGTTTGTGTATCTTATAAAGGGTATTTATGTATTATATTATGTAGATTTAACTAAATTAATGCTCACCAAATGATCAGACTTTAAAGAAAACATCTGCAAAGAAAAGTATGGATTAAAAATAGGAACAATGCAGTTATTCAAGTGTATAATAAGAAAATGGGCGAATTGTACTACTCTTGTTATAAACTCTCCATTTTTTATGTATGAAGGAAAAATGATTATAATCTATAATGTCCAATAAGAATTCAAGCAAAACATGAAAATTAGACTATTTCTTTATAGCTTAATGACAGGTTTTTTTTTTAATCGTTTTATTAGGGGCTCATACGACTCTTATAATGACAGGTTTTTTTATAACTTTGTACCCAGAGTTATTAATGATAAATCTTAATCTAATTGTATATTGAACCTTAAGATATTAACTAATAACTGTGATAAATATTCTATATAAATTAAATAAATATAAATATATTGGGGTGATGTGATCAATTTCTTGGCTATTGTCCTAGAAGCCAAAAGGCAACAAAATTATTCTGAGGAAAAGAATAGTTGATTACCCAAAAACTCTAAAAAGGCTTCAAAGAAGAGGTAGACTTTGTACTGATTCATAAAGGAGAGAGAAAAGCCTAAATGACTGCAGGCATTTTAGGCAGAGGAACCAACATTTACAAAAGAAAGGATCTTTCTGGGCATGACTTTTTGAAGAATGCTAGTAATTTCTCTCAGTCGTTAGAAGGGTTAGCTTGGTGGAGGTGACAAAGCTGAGAATGGTAAGGGTAAAGATACGAAAGGGTGTCTGGGAGATGGTCAGAAAGACTTTAGCTAGGTAGTGGAGATCAATTAAGTAGCAAAGTGACAAGATCTTCTACAATCTAGGAATTATGTAGTTCACAGATTGGAACCTGACTCCTTTAGGCTAAAACATCCTTCCAAAGCTGACCTCAGTTTACAACTCTTAGTGGTAGTAGGGGGCAGTGATTTTGCAGTATTTTTGACTTTTTAAAAGTTGTGTACTTTTTATAAATAAAAAATTGAGAATGGATGGATATGTTGACATTATTTGAAAAGCTTTAGAGAATGAAATGTAACCTGATACATCACCATTGCCCTGATGTTTGAGCTCAACATTAAGGCTGAGGTATAACTCACATATAATATGCAGTACATACTTAAGGTTCATAGTATGGTAGATTTTGACATGTATTACCCACGATTATCACAAGATGATGAATGTATCCATTACCCAAATATTCTTTGTTCCCTTTGGATGTATTAAAAATAATTAAAAACATTAAAATAGATACTTAATAGAACTAGTCTAGTATAGAATTTAAGGAACCCTGGTGGTGCCATGGTTGTTAAGCATTGGAATGCTGACCAGAAAAAAGTTGGCAATTCAAACTCACTAGCCTCTTAGTGGATTATTGATGACACTGCTCTTGTAAAGATTACAATCTCGAACCCTAAGACATAATTCTTTTCTATCACATTGGGCTGCTCTGTGTTGGAACCAACTGAATGGCATTGGTCTTTAAAAGGAAATTTGCTGAGTGAATCTTTTAAAGATTTTCTTTATGGAGATTTCAAAACATAAACATAATTCGAATAGTAGATGGAACCTTCATGTACCTAGTCACCCAGCTTCAATGTGCTACATAAAAGAAAATTTTTGAATCTTATTATTACAATGTATATAATTGTAGCTATCTTATAACTATATTGTTTCTTGCAAAAGCCTAATTATATAAATTATTTGTTTTAAAAATGAAAATTAAAATATGGAAAAAATTCAACTTGAAAAAAAATTAATTATAGGAACATAGAAGTGGAATGGAGAAAAGTGTACTTTTAAAATCTTTCATTTATTAGATTCTTGCTACTCAAAAGTGTACTCTATTGTCTGGGTGCCTGGCAATCACCGGAGGGCTTGTTAGAAATTCAAGATCTTATAGAAGGAGATGAAATGGTAAAATAATTACAAACTTCAGTTTGGTTATTGTTCACTTTCTGTTATCGAATGATGTCCTGTGTTAGTACTATGAGAAATCAATCTCACCTTTTTCTGTGTCACCACTTTCAAAAATTTTTAATGAAAATATTCTAAGCCTAGAATGTCAATCAGGAACCTTAAAGTATTATTATTAACCATTAAAAGCTGTTATAATTGCCATCAGTGTCTTTTGCCAGGATTGTTTGGGCTGTGAAACAGGAAGTAGAAGCTATATGGCTTTATTTCCTCCATTTTTTTTTAATAGTCCCATAGCAAAGCAAATCCCAAATTTTATTTTTTTCTTCTTTCCAAAGATAGCAAAGTTGGGCCACCAGAAGGCAGAATTAAACACTGTTCAAAGTGTATACCAAGGGAGGACCTCATGTTGTGTTCAATCTAGCTGGGTAGGAAACCCTTCCATTAGTCTCTTCCTAATGTTTGCACTGAATGAGCCATTACATTTTGAAGGCAACAGCTACTGAATTCAGTATTGATGCATTCACTTACCAACTTTTCTGCCTCTGGCACAACAGCCCTTTACTAATGGTAGTGTACAAACAGCAGCCACTGGCTTTATCCTCACTTTCAGGGAAGCTTTGTAATATAGCTCCTATTGTGATACTCCTTATATGTAGGGACCTGATTATAATTCAATATTTTATGCTCGTACTTAAGAAACATTTTCTAAATGTGAATGCTACTCATTAATGGAAGTCCTTTGATATGGTCCCAGGTAAAAACCTGTACAAGTCTGAAATGTATTCTGAGCTATAATGTGTTATAGTAATATTCTAGTATTTTAGCAAAGAAGTATCTGTGTTGCTCTTCCTTTTGATTTGTAATTTTTTTTATATATAGTGCCTAACTAATATGCCCTCATACCTTTCCACAGAATGATTTGGTGCATGAGAAAGCTCTCTCTACTACTATTGTATTTTTTTTTCTGATGAAACCATATGTTCTAGAGTTAGCCAGTAGAATCACTTAAATAGTTCTAGTTTTACTCAATTCATGAGTCCATAGGGCTTGTGTGTATGCAATAGAACAGTCACATGTAAACTACAGTGATTCTGTTGATCTTGTATTGAATCAGGTGATTGTTATATTGTCAGAGTCTTAATAAGCTAATGAGGACTTTATCCATTTGAACTCACACTGTCATTGTCCCTGTAAGACTCTTGGCCTTTACTATCAATGTAATTTCCATTTTAATACTAATAGAATATTTTAAAAATTTAAAACTTTAATACCTGAGATTAAAAAACAATAAACATTTCTTGATACAATTTAAGAGTTGTATTTGAGTTTATGATGAGAGATGTAAAAATATGGCATTTATAGATTATATCAGTTGTTCAAAATTTATGCATAGATTATTCTGAACCTTGAAACGGTAGACTAACAGCTGTGCATATTTGGGATTATATGTAATTTATGATTTAACACTTAGCTCTACAGTGAAATTTTATCTTTTTTACAGTGTTTTACATGTCCATTTTCTTTTGTTTTTGGGGTTTTGTTATTAGTAATTTGCAGTGGAAATATGGTTAGTGTGGAGATAGCTCAAATTCAAATTAGAAACTGAACTTGGCATATATTCAATTCACTGCCTAAGGTTAAAGACCAGAGCCACAGAGTGGAGCTTCACCTTTCTCTCCTAGTATTTTAGCTTTACTGTTGATTTGAAACTATAGCAGTTAATATGCTTTAGCCTTTGCTTTTACAGACAAGAAATGGATCTTATACTTATAGCACCAGGTTTCAAAACTATTTACACTAAGTGGGATGCTTTACTACCTCAGGGGTAGTGCATTAAGCCTATTGCTCCTGAGAATCCATTTTCATCTCTTCTCACCAATTGATGGGACAGATATGACAAGCCTTTAAAGTTGAGTGGAAATTTTCTGCGGGGCGGGCTGTTGTATTAAATTGCTCCTTACCACCACTGTGGATGTTGTAAAGACTTGTGAGTGGGTAGCCTATGGCTAAGAAAAGAGATATATTGTCTGCAGTAGGAAGACTGTAAGGTCTAATATATAGGGAATAGTTTTCTTCCTATCTGCCGACTATTTTCTTTTTCGCCTTTAAATCATGACTTGAATTCCCTTCACTCCTAAAAGACTTTGATTACCCATTTCTAGAAAGCTTCAGTCATGTTCTTAATTGTATATATTGCTTGAGAAGTCAGTTTATAGGATTGTAGTGTCATTATTCATGTAATTCTTAATTGATACTAATATGTTATTGTATTTATCTTTACCATATTTAAAAATATTTAGACTGTTAATATTGCTTTTTGTTTGCGAGGGGCAAGGATTAGCTAATTAAATTGGCAACCCCTCTATCTAATTCATTTTGGTGGAAAGCCACTCATTTTGTTCATTACCAATAGAATTAAATGCTACAGTGACTAAGAAGAGTGTTATGAGACATTTGTTTTTATTTTTATTTTTTTCTTATTAGACATTAATACATAATGTCAAAAGAAAATCTTCAAAATAAAATTTGAATTAAAATATCCCTGCATTCTATTTTAAGAACTTATCTAGAATGAAAAGTAGAGTTTTGAAATGAGATAAATTTCACAAATTTAAATGACTGATCAGTAAATATTTTGTAATAAAGTTTCCTTTATCTGCTGAAACTAGTTAAATGATCTAGTTGGCAGTCTGAAGACTCAAGTTTTTCTGGCTGAACTTTTCTGTATTCAAGTTAATTCAATTTTCAGAATGTCCTCCTTTGAAATTTTTAAACAGCTCATGGATTTGTTCTCTTGATTTACTTTATCTCTACTCAAGGTGAGTTATTTAATTCCTACAAAATCAAATCAACAAACTTAACCATGTTTATAAAGATCAGGAATTCTCGAGAAATTTAATATGCTTTCTTTTCCAGCAATTGATGTTAAGACTACAAGCAAACCTTTCATGATAACAATAAAAGCAAGAAACTTTGTCTATAGAATCAAATTCGCTTTTGGTGGCTCTGATGCTGATTCTTGTATTTCTGTGTGTATTTTTTCACATTTTATTTCTGAGGAACAAAGTTCAGAGTGGTCTAAATGCAAACACATGTTTCTGTATATTAACAAGTACTTTAATACATTATTATTATTATGTGAGCTAATAACAAATAGTCATCTGTCAGTGAACTGAAAAGGTACAAAGTTCACAAGTAATTCTTAGATAGCTTGGTAATTGCCCAGATAGCTTGTTGTTAGAAAAGCTTTTGAAATCTGGGATTATAAAATATGCTGATGGCCATTTTACTCCCATGGAATTTGAAAAGGTTGTTAGTACATCTGTCTATAATTACACACAAGTTCCCAGTGTTTTCATTAATGAAATTTATATTCTTAGCCAGAATTTATATTCCTTATAAAATTATACCCTCCTCCATCCTAGCGCTTTGGTATTGTTAGACCCACACTAAGGATCCTTTTCTTTTTAAAATCATTTTATTGGGTGCTCATACAACTCTTATCACAATCCATATATCCATCCATTGTGTCAAGCACATTTGTACATTTGTTGCCATCATCATTAAGGATCCTTTTCTTTTTTATTTTGTTGTTCACCTTCCCGACACAACCGCTGAAGATAAGGATCCTTTTCTAACTCTTAACCTCTGCACTTAGATCTTTTAAAAAGTAAAACAGAAAAACAAAAACTGATCATGTATATTTGATTTACTTTTTAACAGATAATTCCAAATAAAGGCAATTTTGGGGGTTCCAGAAACTTCTAGAGAGAAGAAGTTGAGAACAGGTGGATGATAGAAGAAATTAACTTGAAGAACAGAAGCTTTCATATGTTTTTCAGTTATTGTTCTATAATAGAATAATTTTATATATTCCTGACAATACATATGCATGAGTTTACCATAGTAGTTGTGACAGTTAATTGACTCTTAAATCTTGTCTAGATATAGCTAAACAAGTTTTTGTTTGTTCCCTTCTACTGTTTAGCAGTCATTAAAATATTCCAAACTCCCAATTTGTTTAACTAGGTTATTTAATATAGACTCTGTTAAATAACAAATATACATATAGTACTATAAAATGTTTCAAAAATTACTATGAGACCAATTCTACTCTTGTACTCTGTGTACATTTGTACACAGAGAATGGAAACAGATGCTCCAACAAGTATATGATACGCATTCTCAGTCGCCCAACAGGTGGAAACAACTAAAATGTCCAACAGACTACTTGTTAAACAAATTGTTGTATATTATCCTTAGGAAGTACTGATACGTCTATAACATGGATATATTCCAAAATATGCTAAGTGAAAGAAGTGATACCAAAGGTTATTATATGAGTGTATTAATATGAAACACCTAGAACAGATAAATCCAGAGAAATTACACAGATTAATAGTTGGGGATTAGAGGGAGAAAGAAGTGGGGAAAACTGCTAAATGAATAGGGAAATGTTTTATCTTTAGATATCGTGGCTATGCAGCATTGTGATGTACTAAATGAAGTTTAAATGTACTCAATCAATTTAAAGGGGTTAGTTTTCTGTTATGTAAGTTTCAACTGAAATTAATTTTAAAAGCTTATTAGAATGAACTTTATTATTTTATGGCTTTATTTCCTTTCCTGAACATGTTTACTTTCTGTCTGACTTGGCATAGTGTGTTATAGATTGGATTGCTAATCGCATAAGGTCAGCAGTTTGAAACCACACTCTGTGGGACCAAGATGACGCTTTTCAGCCCCATAAAGATTTACAGTCTCAAAAACCCATATGGGCACTTCTACCCTATCCTACCTGGTTTCTATGAGTCAGAAACAACTCAATGGCAGTGAGGTGTTTGTTTTTTTTTCTAAAGATATTTGGGTTGTTTAGTAATCATAAAATCCCTACACGTAACATTCAGATGTTAAATCTCTGTCCAGCCCCAACTTACTTATTTTTTTGTTGTTCTTTTAACAGTTTTGTTGGCACTTCATCCACATATCATACAATTCAGTTCATTTATATCAAGAAGAGTTGTGCAATCTCTACCACAGTCAATTTTTTTTACAGTTTCTTATTCCTTGTACTCATTGTTATTCATGTAATTTTAAAAATTGTGTCAAAAATATGCGCAGCAAAACTCTCCAATTCAACAACTACATGTATAATTCAGTGATTATATTCTTTGTGTTGTACAACTATTAATGGTATCCCTCTCCAAATTGTTCCAACACCATTAAAATAAACTCAGTGCACCTAAGCAAAACTCTTCCTCCCTCACCATGGTAACCATAGGCCTACTTTGGTGTCTTTCTCTCTTCTTTTTTTTTAAAGTAGTTTTCCAGATATAATATTCATATGTCATACACTTCCATAGTTAAATCACTTTTAAAAAGAGATGTATATACAACATCACAATCAATTCTAATGCTTTTCCTCCCTCCTTTTTTTGTTCTTCTTAAATTAAGACCCTAGTCATAAGCAAGATCCTAATATAAGATCTTAGGTCATATTGCAAAATGTAGGTGAACAGAAGTGGCAATAATTAAGGATGCAAAAGAAGCCTTTTCTGTTCTGAGAAAAATTGGTCAGCTGCTTAAGGAGTATTTTTCTTCTTTAAAATATTGTTCCGCTACCTATAATCTATTTTCTGTACTGAATTATCTTGAAGTAGTATAGACACTATTTTCTTTTCCGGGCATGGATATAATTAGCTAACGCTGTATAGAATAGACTGAGCACTAGCCGATAATTCTCTTTTGAAAATCATATAAGGTCATGTTTATAGAGTAGGATAAAAATGTCATGGACTAGAATTTAATGGTAACTTTGTGTGTTTATAACATATTTGACCAACAGAACTGAGTTTTCATGCCTTTTAAATAAGGGAGAATAGTGCTAACTAATCCAATTCTTATTTTGGAGACTTTATTTTCCAGTATGGATACATTCAGTATGTTTTTCTTTATTACTTCCTGGGAAGTAAAAATTTGAGGAAGTCTCTTGTTTCAGTGGCATTTATTATTAATACTTGTACATATTAATATGACCCTAATAACAACTATAGTAGTAAATACTGTAAGATATTTGAGGTTAAAGCTGTAATAATAGACCAATAGATCACTGATACTTGGTTCCTGCTTCAACTATGTTTTCAATGATGCTAGATAATAAAGCTGTTCCACTTCCATGAAACATCACAGAAATTCATACTGAAAAGATAAATAAAGGTGTGATGCCTTATCAAAGCTTGGATATGTGGATAATGAAGCAGAGCCAAATTAAGATATTTAATGATGCTTGTCTCAAATACCTCTTAGGATGGCCAAACCAAACTCGCTGCCATTGAGTCAATACTTACTCATAGTGACCCTCTGTGAGTTTCCAAGACTATAACTGTTTACGGGAGTAGGAAGCCCAGTCTTTCTCCTGCGGAAACTGTGAGTAGTGGTTTTGCATTATGACCTTGTGTATCGCAGCTCAGTGCTTAACCACTATGGCACCAGGGCCCCTTTCATGAGATGAGGTGGGATCTAAATAGTTATTTGGCCAAGTATTTTGGTTACACATATTCCACTAAGAAACTTTTGGGAGGTTTTACATTGTGGTATTGATCCCCAAAATAGTGTTTTAATATATTAATCTATATTGTTTTTTAGCAGTAAATTGTGCCAATAAAGTGTTTGTATTATACTTATTTTGTGCCTTTCTAAATGGAAAGAAGTCTCTAGAAGTTAGTATTTCTGTTATTCTTCAGCTTAATATGTTAATCAGCACCACCTTAACAATCCTCAGTGAAACAAGCTGATGTAGTAGTTGCTGCTATTGGAGAGAACCGTTCTTTTCTGGGAAAAGTTTTTCCAGCTTTTGGGGATGATTTCTAACAGCTGGCATTTCAGTGTCTAAACTGTATCCTTTCTTTCACACAAAGGGTTTAGCTGTAACACTAAAAACATTAATCTGAACACTAGTAATTAATTTTTATTTAAAGTTGTCTGTATCTCTAATATTGGCACATAACTAGGCTTTTAATGAATATTTGTTGAATTGAATTTAACTACACAGCTCCTTTATAAACTAAAATATATTTCATGTGTGTTCCTACATTAGGTTAATGTGGACAATAAAATATCTTGCATGTGCTTTTGATTTTAAAGTGTACCTATCTGCATCCATCTTACCAACATTTTTTCCCAGGCTTTACGCTGCTGAATTAGGCTGCCATGTCGCCACTCAGCAAAATTTCATTAGCATTTCTGTCTAAACGAGATAAAGTGCTGTGTATTATGGCATAGGAAATACTTTCATGTTATTGCCCTACTTTTCTTGCTGTCAACTTTACCTCATCTTGTTTTCTACAGCTTTGAGAATGACCAAGTGAAAGGAGTTCCATTGAAAATTAGAATATGTTGCCTAAATGTTTTGATGTATTTTTTTTACCATAATTCTCTCTTCTAGCAACAAAAGCCCATAAAAATTACAAACACATTTTCACATAAGAAAATGCTGTTCCCGATAAAGCTTTTTTACAGAAATTTCTCCCCTTTAGTGATGTATGTTATTATGTGTATACTTTCTCACAACTCATTTCTTTGTATCTTAATCTGGTAAAATTTCTAGCATCTTTCCTCATAGCTTTCCTGTGTTCTTCAAAATTACCTGTTCTATAACTCATGTATCCCAGTATTTGAAAAACTCCTCTCTTTATATATTTCCCCCGTAATCATTTAAAAATGCTGACATGATGCATCATTAACCCTTCACTAACAACTTCAATGCATATTTTCTAAAAACACTTTCTTGTATAACTATAATCAAAATTATTAAATTCACAATGATACTTATTATCCACTTTCTAGACTTTATTTAAATTCTACCAACTGCACACTCATGTTTTCTAGCAAGAGGAAAGGAAAATCCATGAATTCTCAACTAGGAACTAAGTGGCAGTAGTTTTCATGTCCCTTTGTTACTACTTGCTGTTGAGTGGACTCTTTTTTTTGAGTTGACTCTTAACTAATGGCCCATCCATATATACTACGGAAAAAAATATTGACCAGTCCTGCATCAAATTCATAATTGTTGGTATATACTCAAGTCCATTGTGGCCATTGTGTGTTTTAAGTGCCTTCCAAGGTGGGGCCTTACCTTGGAGTACTAATATAGAATAGATACTTTTCTCTTATGATCCTTGGGTTATCATTGGCCAGTATTTGGAAGTAGATCTTTCACCAGCCCTTTCTTTCTAGTCTGACATAGTGTGGAAGCTCTGTTCAAACCAATACCATGGAGTGACTCTGCTAAGATTAGATATTGGTGACATAGCTTCTAGCAACACACAAGTCAACACAGTATGACAAGCTGACAAAAAAGTTGTCCCTTAATCTCCTTATTCATACATGTACTTCATTAATCTTTCATGACCATGGCATTTTAAAAGAATAAAGGCAATAAAATAAAATAAAAAATAAAAGAATAAGGGCAATTTATTTTGTAGATGTTTTCTTATAATTAGGAGCCTTGGTGGCTTAGTGGTTATGAGTTGAACTGTGGTCCATAGTTCAAAACCACCAGCTGTTCTATAGGAGAAATATGTGGCTTTATATTCCCATAGAATTACAGTCCTGGAAACTCACTGTTCTACAGGGTTGCTCTGAGTCAACATCAATTTGATGGCACTGAATTTGTTTTGTTATTTTTGATTCTTATAATTAGATTAAAATGACATATATGGCAGTAATATCACAGAAGTTATGTATTGTGTATCTGGGTATCAGTTCAGGAGATGTGTCTTCTCCTATTAGTGATACTAACTTTGATCACTATCTGTAAATTTTTAATTTTTACAGCTTTATTGAGGTACAATTGGCATACACTAAACTACACTTTTATCTGTCTTCAGTTTTTAATATAACTAAAGAGGAAGAGTGTAATCTTATAAATTCTCTGAATTACAAGAACTTTATGAAATGTCAAGGCCATGCACTAGCCTAGTTTGTCAACAAAGCCATGTAAAATGTGCTTGTTATAAAGCCCTGAATAACTGACATGAAAAAGAGCAGACTCTTTGGTTTTTGAAATCTTTATCTAAACTCAGTGTTGGGAAACATTAGTTGTGACCTTTGCCTTTAAAATGTAACTTCCTTAACTTCTGGAATCCTAAGTCATCATGTTAATAGCCCACTCTTGAATCAGTCGTAAGGATAAAAACCAAAACCCATATAGATGGTAAAGACCAAGTAAGTTATAGACTATGTGTAGGTAACCAATTTTAGGATGGATAGAATAGAGAGTTCATACAATCTTAGCTAGCATTAAAATAATTAGGTAGTTATTAAGATATTTGAATATATATTTTTGATCTATATTTGTTTGTAAGAGTGTGTAAAATGTAGAATTTCAGAATTGGAAGAGATCTTAAATATCAGAGCATAGAAATTTTCAAGTTTGGAAGCTCTGCTCGAACCTGAACCGTGAATGACCATGTTAGGATAAAACACCGGTGGTATAGCTTACAGCTTGGCTGACCCTGGATTGCTGGAGTCCTTGTGTTGGTTACCTCTGCCTTTGATGTCTTAGGGTTCTTTGTTCCTAGTGGCATAGTTGTTGGTCAGCACTTCGAAACCTCCAGCAGTGCCAAGGGAGGAAGATGAGGTTTTATTCTCCCATCAAGAGTTATAGTCTCAGAAACACACAGGGCCAATTCCACCCTGTTTTATGGGGCTGCTATGAGTTGGCATCAATTCGATGACAGTGAGTTTTACGGTTGGTTGGTTTGTTTGTTAGAGGGACATCATGACCTGAAGGAGTTGGAAAGCACTGACATGTCCAGTAATTCATTTGATGTTTAAAGCTCATATGCATTAGCTCTGCTGTATAATGATTCAGCCTTGTCATTTATTCAATAAACATTTGATGTCAGGCACTGTGCTATATCTCAGAAATGTAGTAATAACCCAAATAGATAAATAAACAAGCAAACAAATAAATAAATAAATAAGAAAGATAATTATAGAGGGAACAAGTTGCTAAGATCCTAAAGAGATATAAGGAGAGGCTATTTAGATGAGTTAATCCAAAGATATTTTTGAATAGGTGTCATTTGCCTGAGACGGGCTAGGTGAGAATAAGCAGACTTAAAAAGAGCTGAGAGAAGAGCCTTCTAGGAATGGGGTATTGACAAGTGCACGGCCCTGGAATTGGAGAGGATTTGCTACATTTGAGGAACAGAGTGTACTCTTAGGTGACTTAGAGCAGTGTGTGTTTGTGTGTGTGTGTGTGTGAGAGAGAGAGAGAGAGAGATATTCAAAAGGTTTGTGGAAAACTTCCATTATCTTCAATTCCATTTTCCACATGCTTTTTGAAGCCGTCTCAAATGTAGGGGGATAATGATGTGAGATGTGGGGGCAGGGAGTGAGATGGAATGTACAGGAACTAAACTAAACATAATTCTGGGCATAGTCAAGACTTTAATTCAAGGATAATTGGGAAACCAGTGAAAAATGTTTTAGTGGAGGAGGGAGGAAGAAATTTAAGATAACCTTCACTGTCATTGGAAGCAGGGAAGTCAGTTTTGAGGTATCCCAGTGAGCATTTATGATGGCCCAGACTAGATTGATAAAAGTAAAGATGGAGAGAATTAGATGGACTAATGGGGTATTTAGAGACCGATCTTAGAGACTGGACTTGGAAATAGGATTAATGTGGAAGCAGAGTCAAGAGTGAATCCCAGAGAATTCTGGCTTGAACACATTGGTTAAATGATGATATATTTCTTTCTACTTGAGCCCTTGATATCAGCTCCTCATTTTCCCACTCCCCGACCCACCCTCCCTTATGAGCCCTTGATAATTTATAAATTATTATTCTTCTTTTTCTTTTTTTTTTTTTAACATTTTATTAGGGGCTCATACAACTGTTATCCCAATCCATACACACATCAGTTGTGTAAAGCGCATTTGTACATCGTTTCTCAAAACATTTTCTCTCCACTTAAACCCCCGACATTAGGTCCTCATTTTCCCCCTCCCTCCCCGCTCCCCCCTCCTTTATGAGCCCTTGATAGTTTATAAATGGGTATTTTGTCATATCTTGCCCTGTCTGACGTCTCCCTTCACCCACTTTTCGGTTGTCTGTCCCCCAGGGAGGAGGTGTGTTACACTGATGTGATAGTATATTTCTTTAAAATAGAAACACAGGTAAAAAATAGGTTTCAAGGGTAGGAGAGGGAGAAGATGAGTTTTACTTAAAATATGTTAGGTTTCAATTATCATGGTACATTAATTCAAAATAATATTTATTAAGGTCTTAAAATATGCCAGACAGTATTCTAGGCTTGCAGAAATTTTCAAACTCACTGCCATCAAGTCAATGCCGACTTATAGCGACTCCCTGTGGGTCACTATAATGGTTTATTGGAGTAGATAGTCTTTTACCCGCAGAGTTGCTGCTGGTTTTGAACTACCTGTTATTTAGATGTTAGTCCAATGCTTGATCATTACACCACCAGGGGCTCTGAAGGAATGAAAAGAAACATAAAAATTTATGTCTTTCTAGAGCTTATCTTCTGATGGGAGAGACATCAGAATGCTTGGAATAAATACTTGGAAACAAGTAAAGCAGGGTTAGGTTATTGGAAGTGAAATTTTAAATAGGTACCTGGGGCTGGCCTTACTTAAGAAATTAACTTTCTATTAAAGACCTGAAAATGAGCAAATAACCAGGATATTAGAGGAAAGACCATTTCAGGCAGAAAGAATGGCAAATGCAAAAAGTCTTTTGTTGGGAACATTCCAGGCATGTTAGAAAAACAAGAGATTTGGTAGTTAAAGAAGAGAAAGGGATGGGGATAGTGGGAATAAATAAGATAATACATGAGTGAAGGAAATTGCAGAGTTATAAGTTCATTGTCTTGTAAGTCATTACGTACATTTTAGATTTTATTCTGAAAGAGAGTGGGTGACATTCAAGTAGAGGTATTAGGGTAAAAGCCATCACGTCTTTAAACTCATGCTGCTGGTTTGAGAGGCTTACTAGTCTATCTGTATCATATAGCTGTTGAAAGACAAAGAATTTGTGTATTAGTGCCTCACTCATTGGTCTTAAGTGGAGCCGACTCAACAACCCTATAGGACAGGGTAGAATTATCCCTGTGGTTTTTGGAGACTGTAGAATGTCATGTCTTTCTCCCTCATGTGACTGTTAGTTTTGAACTGCCAACCTTGTGGGTAGCAGCCCAAAGCATAACCACTATGTCACTAGGACTCCTACATTAGTGTCTAGTCTTTAATAAATACAAGGAGGTACCTCCCAAAAAACCAGAATACTTTGGGTGGAGAGCAGAGCTTTCATAGTACAGTACACATTTTTCTCCTCTAGGTGAGCATTGAGCAACTCACTCTGAGTTAGTGCCCCCAGTGGCGTCACTTGGGAAGGTTCTTTTCTGGTCACTGAATTTTGTCATTTAGCTCAAATTTTTTTGTGTTGGCCGATTCAAGAGAACAGCATGTGGCTGTGAAATTTTGTTTCATGCTTGGGGAAAATGCTGTGGAAACTTGTGATATTAACAAAGCTTACAAGGACAGCACTGTGGGAAAAACTCACATGTATGAGTAGTTTTCTTGTTTCAACAAAGGTGAAATGTCTTGATGAAAAACCTCATTCTGGACGTCCATCATCTTCCCAAAAAGCACAAAAATGTCTACTCATAGTGCATTTGGAGTTTGTTCAACCAGGTCAGACTGTTAATCAAGCTTTCTATTTAGAGGTTCTGAAAAGACAGTGCATGATGAAAGCCCCTTTGTATAAGACTTTTCTTTTTAAAATGAAACTATTTTATCTTGATTTAAACACCACTTTGTTGTTAACTGTTAAGTCTTTGTGATGTTTTCTCATCTCTACATATATGTGAGTTTACTTATGAATTAAGGCTATCGATAAAAGTTCAATGTAGATGAAGTCGACTTCTTGGACTGTCCAAATTCTGGGTAGTGACAAAAGATCTACACATGTAAAATATTAGGACTTTTTGCAAGTCAGCAATCATAACATTTTTCCTAATGGAAAAAGTATGGAAATGCAGGGCTGATGGTATCGAGAAAAAGTATTGCTTATTAAATCCTGCCTAAGTTGTTCACTTTCTGAAAATTTAAAGTTAATTGTTATATTATGGGAGATGTCATTAATTCAATCTTATTATATTATCTTGATTGGGAATTTATTTTGCCAAATGGTCTTATGGCTCTAGCTATTTTCTTTATAGGTAGTAGATTCTCTATAACTCTTGTATATTACTGTACTACTGAGAATAATCTTAAGTTTTTCATGTACTTGAAGACACCAACATCCCTTAAAGAAAAAACAACAAAGGAAAAAGCAAATAAGCTATAAAACTAAAAAGACAAAGTAGAAATATGTGACCTTGGAATAGGGATATATCTGATAAAAGCAAATAAAAAAGCAAGACATAAAGAAAGGATCGATAAGTTTACCTACATTAAAATTAAGATTTTCTTGTTATGAATATAATTTATGAATATAGTTTATAAGATAAAAATACAAAACCATAAGTTGGAAGATGATACTTCAGTGCAGATCACTGATAAGTGGTTAATATCAGGATAAATAAGGACTTCCTACACTGCTTAGGAAAAAACAATTCAGTGGAAAAATGGTCAAAATTTTAAATAGCTTTCAAAAGAGGAACCATAAAGAATATAGTCAGTTCTGCTTTAAAATGTGAAAGTGCTTCAATGCAATTGATATGTTATGGAACAATTTGAGCAAATTGAGGAATTACTGTTTTCTTATACTGCATATACTCGTGTGTAAGCCGTTTTCAGCACATTTTTTCCTTTTTAAAATGATTTTATTGAGGGCTTGTACAACGCTTATCACAATCCATCTATCCATTGTGTCAAGCATATTTGTACATTTGTTGCCCTCATCATTCTCAAAACATTTGCATTGTACTTGAGCCCTTGGTATCTGCTCCTCATTTTTTCCACTTCCTCCCCTCCCCACCTCCCTCACGAACCCTTAATAACTTATAAATTATTATTATTTTGTCATGTCTTACACTGTCTGACGTCTCCCTTTGCCCACTTTTCTGTTGTCTGTCCCCCAGGGAGGAGGTTATATGTAGATCATTGTGATCGGTTTCCCCTTTCTCCCCCCACCATCCCTTTCCCCTCCTGGAATCGCTACTCTCATTATTGGTCCTGAGGGGGTTTATCTGTCCTGAATTCCCTGTGTTTCCAGTTCCTATTTGTACCAGTGTACGTCCTGAATTCCCTGTGCTTCCAGTTTCTATTTGTACCAGTGTACGTCCTCTGGTCTAGCCAGATTTGTAAGTAGAATTGGAATCATGATAGTTGGGAGGGGGGAGGGAGGAAGCATTAAAGAACCAGGGGAAAGTTGCATGTTTCATTGTTGCTATAGTGCACCTGGACTGGCTTGTCTCCTCCCTGAGACCCTTCTGTAAGGGATGTCCAGTTGCCTACAGATGGGCTTTGGGTCTCCACTCTGCACTCCTCCTCATTCACAATGATAAGGTTTTTTTTGTTCTTTGATGCCTGATACCTGACCACATCGACACCTTGTGATCACATGGGTTGTTGTCAGCACATTTTTAATGCAGTGTTTGTGGTAACATTAGGTGCCTTGCCTGATATTTGGGTTGGCTTATACTCGAGTATATATGGCATGTGATTTTTGCCTTTGAGAAACACTAGGTGAACACAGTAAACTGTATCCAGCATAGCCGAGCATGTTGGAGTATACAAAATCCACACAACTCAAACAATTATTAATTGTTGCAAGTGGACTATAAATTAGTAAAAAAAAATGGATAATCATGTATCCACCCACAGGACTATCAATACTTACTGATATTTGCTTCAGATTTTTAAAAGCAATTAAAACACTGCATATGTACTGAATGATTTTAATTGATTAAGCTTGCTTTATTACTTTTCCATCTACAGACTTCAAAGTTTCATACTCTATTTTATAATTTTAGTGGCGATCATGTATTTTTGCCTTAATGAAGTTTAAAAGTCGTTTGTTCGCTTTGTTCTCATCCGTGCAAAGATCTGAGGACTTGAACTATTTCCATTCATATCTCACATATTTATATAGCTACAGAGAAAAAAACTTCAATTTACTAATGCTAGGACTATTGTCTTTGCAATTCTCATTACCAGAGATAATGCTTTCCTTGTTTCTGTATCCTTTTGATGTGTTCCCATTACCCTTTGAACAGTTCCTTACTTTCTAGTCCAAGATATTCTAAGCCAGCGGTCTCAACCTGGGAGTTGAACCACCCTGCACAGGGGTTGCCCAATTCATAACAGTGGCAAAATTACAGTTTATGAAGTAGCAACAAAAATAGTTTTATGGTTGGGGGTTATCACAACATGAGGAACTGTATTAGAGGGTTGCAGCATTAGGAACATTGAGAACCACTGTTCTAAGCTCATCTTGAATTTCTCTGGGTATTCCTGGTTTCTTTTAGTGGAAAATGACACTTAAACAAACAAACAAAAAATCCCAGTCATACAGACTTATACGAGAGAGTACCCTCAAAAAAACTGGAAAAAAGCTGCTGGGAGGAACTTTCTTATTAGGTATTTTTTCCTGCTAGGCAAGCATTGAGCAACTCACTCTGAATTAGTGCATCCAGTGGTATCACCTGGGAAGGTTCTCTGGTCACAGTGAATTTTTTTGTGAAAGCAGTTTCGCTTGAACCTTGTTTTTTGTGATGGCCGATTTAAGAGAACAGTGCGTGGCTGTGAAATTTTGTTTCCTGGTCACGGAAAAATGCTGCAGAAACTGTTGTGACGTTGAACACAGTTTACAAGGACAGTGTTATGGAAAAAACTCAAGTGTACGTGTGGTTTTCTCATATCAAAAAAGATGGAATGTTGATTGATGAATGACCTCATTCTGGACATCTGTCAAATTCCAAAATGGATGAAAATGTCAATGAGTTCATTCCACCAGGTGAGACTGTTGATCAAGCTTTATATTTAGAGATTCTGAAAGGACAGTATAACAATGTGCTACAAAAAATGCTTAATTTATGGCAGATGGGGGACTGGTTTTGCTACCACAACAATGCACCTGCTCACACAGCTATCTCATTGTGCCATTTTGTGGCAAAAAACAGCATTTCTCTCTTGTCCCATGCACCTTACTCACCTGACCTCACTTCTGAGACTTCTTTTTGTTTCCCTGAATGAAGAGGGACATGAAATGACAGGGATTTGACAACGTAGAAAAGGTGAAGAACAGAACGAGGGAGGTGCTGTCAGCCATTCAAACAGATGAGTTTGAAAAATGTTTCTAAGAATGGAATCACAGATTTGACAAATGTATTAACTGTAATGGAGAGTACTTTGAAGGTGATGAGGTGGTTTTGTAAAAAAAAATTTTTTTTAAAGCTTGGGGGGGAATTCTGGTTGTTTTTTTTTTTGTATCCTCTCAGAGTAGAACTGCCTCTGTGAATTTCTAAGACTGTAAATGTTTATGGGAGTAGAAAGCCACCTCTTTCTCCTGGGGACTTTTTGCTGATTTTGAATTGCAGAACTTGCAGTTAACTGCCCAATGTGTATTCATTATGCCACAGTACTCCAGTACTTTAATGTCAGGTATACTTAACTGCTATTAAGTATTGTTGTTCCTGGATACTCCTAGGCTCAAGGAAATATATGTATATACATGCACACGTTATGAAAGTTATTAAATGTCATTGAGTCGGTTCTGATTCATATCAACCCTATGAACAACAAATACCACCTGGTCCTGCGCTGTCCTCAGTTTGTTTCAGTCCATTGTTGGCAGCCACTGTGTCAATCCATCTCATTGGATGAGATCTGCCTCTCATTTATTGACCCTCATTTTACCATGCATGATATCCATCTCCAAGAACTGGTATTTCCTGACATGGCCAAAGTACGTGAGACAAAGTATTGTCATTGCCCATAAGAAGGTTTCTTGCTGTACGTTCAAGACAGATTTGTTTGTTCTTGTAGTTCTCCATGGCACTTTCGATGTTCTTAGTCAGCACCATAATTCAGCTAGATGAGTTTGCACTACCAACTTTTAGGTTAGTAGCTGAGCATACAACATCTGCACTACCCAATGATCTTCATATCTACATGCTGCTATTAATGGGCACCATTGAGTGAATTCTGACTCATAGAAACCTAAGTCACAGAATGGAGCTGTCTTATAGGATGTTTGTGATTATAATTTTAATGAAAATCCTATTTCCAAGTGTTTCCTTGGGGGAGCCACTGCTTAGCTTAAAATTACCAATCTTTGGGTTAGCAATGAAGTCCTTAACTATTGCACCACGTTCAGACAGAAACATGTTTAAATCTATATGTATTGAAATCTGTGATTCCATTTTTATTTCTGTTTTATATCTTTTGTGTTAAGAATATTAACAGCAGAACATGCAAGCTATTCATCAGTTTCTCTGTACATAAATTAGTGAAATTATTTACATTCTTGAGTTGTACAACCATCCTTACCTTTACTTTTTTACTTGTTCCTCCCTCATTTAACATAAACTGACTGTTCCATAACATTTCTGTCTGATCTTTCAAGTTACTGTTGTCAGTTTGATATTTTCATTCTTTAAAGAGCATAATGCTTAAGGCATACCTTTTTTTTTTTTTAAGTGCTGTTCAATGGGTTTGGCTTTTTTGGTTGTTCAGTGTTAAGACTACTTCAGGGGACATTTTGGTTTAAGGGTTATTTCATAACATAAGTTTTAGGGGTTTATCCATCCTCCATGATTGAACAAAGTCTAGAGTCCACAAGAATCTGCAATTCTACTTGGCATTTTTACCCTTTTGATCAGGATTCTTTTAGGGAATCTTGGATGAAAATATTTAGTAATGGTAACATGTCACCATCCCATTCTTATCTGATAGCAAAGGAGCCAGTTATTCATAGAGATAATTCCAAAACCAAACACAGCTGTCATCAAGTCAATGCTGACTCAGTGACAGTGTGTTTCTGAGACTAACTGTATATGGAAGCAGAAAGCCCAGTTTTTCTCCTACAGAACTGATGGTGGTTTCAAACTCCCAACCACGTGGATCACAGCCCAATGTGTAACTATACCACCAACGCTCCTCTAGATGTACTTAGTCATACATTTCATATCCTCTTATTCCTGACTCTTTCCTTTTCTATTGTTCGAAATCATTGGTTCTCAACCTTCCTAATGCTGTGACCCTTTAATACAGTTCTTCACGTTGTGGTGACACCACCACCCCCAACCATAAAATTATTTTCGTTGCTATGTTACAACTGTAATTTTGTACTGTTTGATCGGTTGACTCCTGTGAAAGGGTCATTTGACTCCCCAAAGGGGTCACTACCTACAGGTTGAGAACAGCTGTTCTAGATGAATAAGATCAATTTTGCCTTAAATGGCTGCTTGTAAGCTTTTAAGATCCCAGGTAGCATGCTTGGAATTAGGCGGTAGAATAAAAGCACTAAATCCTGTTATTAGACCAGTGAACTGGTGCGTTCCATGAAGCTATGACCATAATAAACCTTTATACAGAGGAATTAAGTCTCATGAGGTATTTGGTTGTACATAAGCAGTCTCAACAGCTGCTGTTTTGTTGTTTTATTGTTTATATATAATCACACAACTTTTGCCAATTTAACTTTTTATAGATGCACTACCAAATGACAGCAATTACAATAAAGTTTGCTTCTTAACCTCAAAGTAATTTTCCTTCCCTGTTAATCCTCTTCTGACCCCACACCCCTGTTCATGGCAATCACTAATAGATTTTGATTTGTATGCATTTGAATTTTACTTTTTTATAAGTGAGGGCATGCAATATTTGTCCTTTTGTGATTGTCTTATGTCAGTCAGCATAATTAATGCCTTTATGCTCCATTAATATTGTAGCATGTTTTAATATTTTATTTCTCTTACTAGTTGAATACGAGCCTAGTGGTGTAGGGGTTATGCATTGGGCTGCTATATGCCTGGTCATCAGTTAAGACCACCAGCAGCTCCAGGGGAGAAAAACTGGGCTTTCTACTCCTATAAATAGTTGCAGTCTTGGAAACTCACAGCATAGTATGGCAGTGAGTTTGAGAGTTTACTGGTTGAATAGTCTTTCACTGTGTATACAGTATATACCACATTTAGTTTAGCCACTTAGCTGCTGATGGGCATTAAGTTGTTTCTACCTTTTGACTATTCAGAATAGTGCTGCAGTGATCATTGGTGTTAAGACCTTTTGCTGTCTCTACTTTCAAGTCTTTGGGGCATATACCTAGGAGTGGAATTACTGGGTCGTATGATGGTTCTATTTTAGTTATTTAAGGAACTGCTACACTGTTTTCTACAGTGGTAGTACCATTTTGCATACTAGCCACAATGGATAAGAGTTCCAGTTTCTGTACATCTCACCAACATTTGTTATTTTCAGTATTCATCATACTGAGAAAAGATCAAAATAAATAAAAACTCCACTGCTGTCGGGTTGATTACAGCTCATAGCTACCCTACTTGGGGATTTTGAGACTATAAATGTTAAAGGGAACAGAGAGCTTCATCTTCCCCCCCTGGAGTGGCTAGTGAATTTGGACCATGAATCTTGCAATTAGTCCAATGCTTAATAGCCATCCTAGTAGGATCCGTGGCAGCATAGTATGAGGTCAGCAGTTCAAAACCACCACCCACTGTACAAGAGAAAGATGAGACTTTCTATTCCCATAAAGAGTTGAGGTCACAGAAACCCACAGGGGCAGTTCTTTTCTGTCCTATAGGGTCATTGTATATCACAATTGACTTGATGGCAGTAAGTGAGAAGGAGTATAATGGTATCTCATTGTGGTTTTGATTTGTATCTCACTGATAGCTAATGACACTGAACATCTTTTCATTTATTGATAGCCACTTTATTTATTTCTTTAATCATGTTATTAGGGGCTCATACAACTCATCACAATCCATACATACATCAATTGTGTAAAGCACATTTGTACATTCATTGCCCTCA
>NW_022103919.1:544304-571473 GCF_000313985.2 Echinops telfairi
GGAGATAATAACATGCACAAAAACAAGACAGAGCAAAACCAAGCAACAATATACAACAAAACAACAGCAACAACAAACCAATGACAAAAAACAAAACAAAACACAACAGGAAAGAAAAGCTTGTAGTTAGTTCAAGGACTGTTTGTTTGCCTATAGGAGTGTTTTCCAGTCCAGTCTGTTGGCTCACCAAGCCCTGGCCCCAAAGTCCACCTTCGGCATTCCCTGGGATCCCCGCCACTCCATTCCCTTGCTGTTCTATTGCATCCCTTAGCGTTTTGCCTTGGCGTGGCGGGATCAGATCAGGTACAATTCCCACACCATGTCTCCAGTGTTGTCCCCTGTAGGGCTATGGGTCAGTGAAGGACATCGTGTCTCATAGTGGGGCTGGCCATGTGGCCCTCTCTGTGGACTGGCTGTTCTGAGTGGGAACATTGTCCTCAAGGCCTTGTGGGCCAGGATGTGCTCCATTCTCTCCTCCTCCCCCTTCATCTGCTCCTGTGTGCTCTGATCAGACATGTCCCTCTCCCCGAGCTGCAGATTCAGTGCTGTCCTCTGAAATAAATTCTTCTGGGGGTGGGGGCAGGTGTCTACATTGTTGGGATTGGGGCTGGCCCTTCAGACCTCCCCACTGGTTCCCTACTCCACGCCAGCATGTTGCATTTATATCTTGGAGCACCAGGTTGAAGTCTGGTCCCTCTATTCCTGTGGAGATATAAACAATACCCTCCCCTTGGGTGGGTAACTGCCCTTTGGTGGCCACTTTAATGTCCTCTTTGGTGAAATGGTCTATTTTGTCTTTACGTTGTTAAGTTTTTGAGGTTTTATGTGTTGGTTATTAGTTTCTTGTTGGATACATGATTTCCAAAGATATTCTACAAGTTGGTAACTTGTCTTTTTACTGATTTGTTTGGCAAAGCCTCTTGATTAACTAAGGTTTTAAAAATTTTTCTGCGCTTCATCTAATTTTTCTGATTTGTGTTTTTGTTATTATATTAGCTAATCAGTTGAAAGCTAGGTCTGCTGCTTGTTTTTTAAGAATACTATGATTTTAGTATAATCCAGTTTTGAACTTCTTTGTATATGGCATGAGACAAGGATCCTGTTCACTTCTTGAGAATGTGAAAATTCAGTTTTCCCACCATTAATCCATTTAATTCTACATTGCTAACTCAATTTTCTTTTGTTTTATATTTGTAACTGCCCTTCTTTGATTGTTAGAAACCTGTTCCCATTAGCAAAGTATATTTGATAAATTGGCCAGTCCTCTTTACGTGTAACTCAGCTCTTGCTACTGTTTACCTTTCTCCTCAGACAGATATAGCCCCACCTTAACATAAGATTTTACCCTGTGCACAAAGTAACTGGTATGACCTCCTTACCCTTTTTAGACTTCAGGATATTCTGGTAGTCTTCTTTCTCCCTTGAATGCATTTCTTGCTTTCCTCTAGTACTCTTGACCAGGATTAGGCCACAGTTGCTAATTGTGTATATGCTGTCTTGAGCCTACTTTGGCCTTTGCCACATTTCCAGTGGGCACATGTTTTCTTCTCATTCTCTCCAAACTTTTCTCTTGTTTAGTCCTACCTAAGGGCTTTAGAATGTGTTCCTTCCTCCTTCCTATTTTTTCTCCTTCATTTCTTCTCTTCCTCTTTTTGTCCCTACTATGTTTCACAGATAAAGCTCTTCTCTGAGGTATTTTAGTTATTCTTTTTTTGCTTGTTAAATTTTTGTTTGCTTGCCTGCATTATCTCTTTTCTGTTACTTTTCCTCGTTTGTTTTGGCCAATATTTTACAGTAGGGACTGCCTCCAAATGTCTGGTGTTTCATGTCTGGCCCTTTATTTCATCCCATGGTTTAGATATTGATATGCTGATATTTTTAATATTTATATCGCCATCTCAATCCTCTACCATGGAATCGGATTGACCAAATTGATGCCTCAATAACTCCACTTGGCTGTTTAGTAAGTTCCCCAAATTAGCACATCTAAAATGGAACTATTGATTTTCCCCTGTAAAACTTTCCTTCTCAATTTCAGTAACTACCAAGATCCCTCATCTATTAGTTCAGGCCAGAAACTATGATCACAGTTGATTCTTCTTTTTGTCTGACAGCCCCAGTCAGCAAGACCAGCTTCAAAATAGACTCTGAATGCTCCAAGAAGCACACATATCTCAGTTGCAATGAACGGAGTCTTGGATCATGATCTTTTATACCTTTCCTCACTAAAGAGAACATCATTTCTTTCAGAGATTGATGATTCCAGTGTCAGGATTAGATAGGCCAGTGTGAGCCTGGAACATCTTCTAATGCTAAAAAGTATAAAAATGCTGATAAAAGATAATGGAGAAATGCCACTAGGACCAGGAGCCAACTTGAAATTCCAGTTTGTACTCCCTGCCCACCTTTGAAGAGTTCCCATAGTCAAATCTAGGAAAGTTTGACCATCAAAATTATTAAGTACAATACTGAAACCATTGAAAAAAGTAGGAACTCAAGAGCCCTTAATTATGACAGAGGTAGGTAAGTAGATATATAAATAGACGGGGAAGGAGGAAGGAGAAAGGGCTTTTACAGTAGAATGCTGAGTGCTAGCTGGTAAATGCAGAGAGAGCCAGGTTTGTCAAAGCTTTACTTTAAATTATCATAGTAAAGATTAGATCAGGAAGTACTTGAGAATTGTGAATATTAAGTTTGAAACATTTAAAAGTAGATTGAAATACCAATTCATATGAGGGGTTTCTTCATTTTGGTAGTGGTTTGGTTTGTGGTCATCTAGCCATCAAGTCTTAGTGTCTTCGGCAGATAAGTTCCTTTCCAAGGTACTTTGCAATTTCTTGTCTGTGAAGTGGGGCAGGCATATAAGCTTGGTCCCTAATGTTCTCAGAGTAAAGTGATGGGAAAAGGTTGAAATTCTGAAATTCCAGTTTGTACTCCCTGCCCACCTTTGTCTGTATTTTGTCTTCCTAAGGTCAGCATCTCTTTGGTCCAACCTTTTCTGAGAGTAACTTTTTAACTCTTATTCCACCTTTGGAGATACCAGATGATTTTACCTTTCTTGACTTCAATATCTTGTTTTTTCCTGGTCTGCTAAGTTAGCCAACATTTGTTTGCTTTCAGCTTCCATAGTACAAAGGGGTACTCCCCAAAATTGATGCTCATTTGTTTTTTTGATGTGAGGGGCACAGTGCATTTGGAGTTAGTTTCACCAGGTCAGACTCTTAATCAAGCTTTCTTTTTAGAGGTTCTGAGAAGATTGTGTAACAGGGTGCATAAAAAAGGCCTGATTTATGGCAGGCAGAGAACTGGTTTTACCACCAAGACAATGCATCTGCTCACACAGCCATCTCAGTGTTTTGGCAAAAAACAGCCTGCCTCTCTTGCCCCAAACACCTTACTCACCTGACCTCGCTCCGTGTGACTTTTTGTTTTTGGAAATGAAGGACATGAAAGAGCAGTAATTTGACTACGTAGAAGAGGGGCTGTCAGCCATCCAAACAGATGAGTTTGGAAAATGTTTCCAAGAATAGAATCACAGATTTGACAAATGTATTAAGTGTAATGGAGACTACTTTGAAGGTGATAAAGTTGTTTTGTAAAAAAATTTAAATACAAAGCTTTGGGGTAAAAATTCCTTTTGGGGGGTTATTCCCACATAACATATTTTTTGCCGATCTATGCCCTCCCCCCACAATGGCTTTATTGTCTTTGTAGTACGGTTTTAATAAGGAGTCTTGACAAATAAATATATTCAATCCACTGATCCAGTTGGCTCTTTTAAGAGATTGAGACTTAAGAATTTTCCTGCTTAATCCTATATAATACACATTAATAGGAAATACAGTTGACTTGGGAACTGAGAGTTGCTGTGACCTAGACATGTATATCAATAGAAAGGAGAACTTCTGACCTGAAAATTGTTTTAGCCACTAGACATATATGGCTTCTTTAAATTGAGATGTGCTGTGAGTGTAAATTATACCATGTTGTAAAGGCTGAAATAAGAATGTAAAGTATCTCATGAATAATCATTTTCATATTGATTACACACAGAAATAATACTATTTTAGATATATTGAATTCAATTAAGGACATTACTAAAATCTTTGTTTTAAATTCAAAGATTAGAAATTAAAAATTACATCTATGACTCCTAATTCAATTGGGCACGGTTGCTAGAGAGTCTATTAGAATGTCATGAAAATATCCTCTGAATCAAAAGATTAGCAGATGGTATTTTTTCCCCAAGGACGGAGTTACTTGTATGCCTTGCTCTTCCATTGTTATTGTGCTTCTGTACACTTAGAAAAGATCTTTTACCCATGTGAACTTTTAACTTTTGTGGTTTTGGACTCACCGATTTATTTATCTATCTTTTGGATGCTAGCGAACTATTAGTAAAACTCTAAAATGGAACAGAATGCATTCAGATTATTCCAAACTGATTCTTCTATTTAAGATTAACTGACAATCTAGCTAAAATCCATCCCAGGATTTTTAGTCCTATGGAGTCATTCCATAGTACGTTTTTTTTTTTGCTATTCATTAAGTAGCATTCATGATCATTGATGAGAGCCCTGGTGGTGCAATGGTTAAGTACTTGTCTGTTATCTGAAAGGTTGGTCATTTGAATATACCAGTGCCTGCATCGGAGCAAAACCTCGTGATATACTCCCATAAGGATTACTTACTGCCAGTAAGTTCATTCTGACTCCTAGGGACTCTATACAGGGTTTCAAAGCTTTGTAGGTTTCTGTGGGAGGAGACAGTTTTAGCTTTCTTCCTGAGAGCAACTATTGGGTTTTAATCACTGACCTTGCAGTTAACCACCCAATGTTTACCTGACAGTGCCATCTCAGCCCTTCCCATGAAGATTACAACTTAGAAAACCTATAAGGCATAACTATGATATCACACTGGATTGCTGAGTTGAAAAATGACTTGATGGCATCTAACAACAACTGGGTCAACTTGGCCTCAAAATCCAATTGAGCACACTGTATTGTTTTTGTTTTATCGGCTTTTTACTTCTCAACAGGAGCACAGATTAGAGTCATTTTGGCTTTCGTTTTTAATTTTACATAGAGCATTTCAAATTAAAACGGCCTATCAGATCACTCTACTGAGATGTTTATGTGGCCCTTATATAATTAAGCCATCCAGCATTCAAACCTATTAACAGCTTCCAGAATTTGAGGTTGGAACACTATTCCCAATTGCCAGTCTTAGGCCTGAAAGATTAGGGAATTATAGCTCTTCATTTTTTACTCATATTTATGAGAATACTGAGATAAAATCTTTTTTTTTTCCAGTTCCATTCCCTTTTCCTTGTGTGCTTAGACAGATAAGTTTTACTCTAGGTCAGAAGAATTAGTTTTATTTCTTTCTAAAGACTAGTCAGATTGTATGCCGTTCAGGATTACTTCGGACCAGTCCATTTTGAAAATAATATTTTTAATCTAGTTAGCAAATCATCTTCAATTGTAAAAGTACTCCTCCCTTATAGTAGGGGAAAAAAATTCTATAGCCTTTTGCTCTACCTCTCTTCAGAGACCACATTGGCCTTGCTATTTAATCCTAAAACAATCTTTGATGTAGGTGGGACATATATTATTGTTTGTTTTAAATATCAGCAATGTGAGAATTAGAGAGGCAAAGTAAGGGCTATTCCATAGATCATTTGGCAAAGTCAGTGACAATGTCTAAATTACAGTCTAAATCATCCAAGTTATAGTCCCCTAGTCCAATTAGTTTTTTTTAATTACACTATTTTTGATTAAGGATTATTAGTGTTCTCACATTCTTAATGTCTCTGCAAACACACACACACACACACACACACACACACACACGGGCTTCAAAAAGTGTAGAAAATTATGAAAATACTATGAAGCTTCTATAGATTTCTGAAAACTATTTTTTATAAAAACCCCACAAGGAGCTCTATTACCTTTTTTTTTTTATCATTTTATTGGGGGGGGGGTCATGCAACTCATCACAATCCCTACGTACATCAATTGTATAAAGCACATTTGTATATTCGTTACCCTCATCATTCTCAAAACATTTGCTCTCTAAGTAAGCCCTTGGCATCAGCTCCAAATTTTTCCTCACCTTCCCCGCTCCCCCCTCCCTCATGAACCCTTGATAATTTATAAATTATTTTGTCATATCTTACACTGTCCGATGTCTCCCTTCACCCACTTTTCTGTTGTCGTCCCTCAGGGAGGAGGTTTATTCATCTGTTTTCCCTGGTTCCTAGTTTTACACAGAGGTCCACAGTAAGTGTTTGATTGTATTGAATTGAAACCAGCCTATAAAAAACCTGAGAAAACAATTGACCATACCAGACTGTAACCTGAATTATTATTTAGTATCACTTAGGATGGACTACTCTGATTTTCTAATTACTTTGACTCTGCTTCACCCAGCTTTATTGTGGTACTAAATAGGTTATTAGATATTGGGATTAAGGGTTGTCTTGATATGCTTGCTATTATTTAGTATTCCTATCTGCTTTTAAATGAACTTTCTAGGGCTTTAATAAAAGTAAGGCAAAACTTTGTCCTTTCCTCTTATTAAACCTGTAGCATCTGACAGTAGAAAAAAGGATAGTGGGACTTATTGGCACCATGGTGCAGAGCATTGAAGAATTCCATATTGTGACAACACATCAAAATAAATTGCTGTCAACAGACCAAAACACCAAGTGCTGTGATTCTGTCTGACGTGTGAAGATTCAGACAGGCTGTCTTGACAAGTTGTGGTGGAGCACCTGCATTTGACAGAGACAGTGATATATATCTGATTTGCCTGATATGAAGCACCTAGATATAGTTAATGCTGGTGACATAAAATTTCTAAGACATGATATGAGTTTGATAGTTTGCTTCTATTATGTAGTATTATCTTTTTGGTCACATTTTAATACTCACTTGGTTTTTATTTGTGCCTGTAGTTTGGCTTCAAAATATAATTGTGAATAATAAACTCTGAAAAATGTAACAAATTAAGGTTTAATTCAGTAATTTTTTTCTTGTAATATTAAAAAATAATACTATTGTAGTTGCTCAGAGCAAAAAGAAAGGCAATGAAATTTTATTTTACATGGAATCATGAAAGTAGCCCTAGTTGGAGGTTATATTAATAGCCAAAATATTGAAAGTGATGGGTTAAAAGTCATGAGCTACTATAAATCTTTTAAGCTGTGTTTGGCTTTAAAGCCTTCAGAAAAGGTAAAACCATTGAATAGGTGGTTAATTTTTACCTTTCATTACCATAAATGATAATTTTTTATTGTGTCAACTTACATCACAGCTCATTTATGAATGTGTAAAATATATCATAGATCTGGATATTAGTGATATAACTTGCGACTAGCTTCTCTGTTTCAGTTCTTCATCAAGCCACAGATATAGATGCTTCATTCTGACAGTTGTAAGCTGTCTAGATAAAAATTTCAGTTGTATATTTTTATCACATACTAGAAATGAAAAGACATTAACAATTGCCTCTTAGTTGAAAGAATAGTTTTAAAGGAAAAATCCCTAGAGACTTAGATTATATAAAATATGTAAGCTTATATTAAATATTTTGAAATAGAAATGAAGTAATGTTAATGGCATTACTTTCACTGTTCTCTAGAGCTAACTTGTTTATAGGATTCCTGGTTAAACTTACCATTATCCTGATTCAGAAATCTGTTAAGTTTTTCCCAATCTCAAAATGTTTCTCCCCTTCTTTGCCTCCTGTTTCTTCTTTTTAGGTGCTATTTCTTATCTTAGTTATTGGTTGTTTGATTTGAAGACTAGTTTTAAATTATAGCCAAATTGTTTTTCTGGTGGTTCCCCTCTGAAATATGTAACGAAAGAATTCAAAAGTGCACTAAAGTTGAAAAAATTTGATAGTGCTGCCCACAAAATAGTTTGTGTATATATATATATGTAAAATAAAAGTAAATAAATAAATAAATAAAAATCCATATATTCATTCATTCTTGACTGTATTGTTATTTTATCCCTTAAAGGCTGCTAATGAGAAATAGAGCCTCATTATGATTTTAAGGATGAGAGAGGAAGGCTTTTAATTAATGATATGTAAATGGTCTTGAATTGATTATGTTAGAATATCAAGAGAGATGGTTAGAAGCTGTGGTGTAATATATTTTAATTAAGAATTAATTAAAAATGATGGCAATTTCATAAAGCCTCACAGAAAATAGTGGAATTTACTTTCTGTCAGGAGTAAATTAGCCTGTGATTAAATAAAGGGTCTGCATTAATAGTGGAGTTATTTTTAAACTATGCTCTGAATTATGTAATTTTTCCTAAATAACTAAAATTAAAATTTAATATCTAAAAGTGGATTGTAAATGACTGCAGAAGTTGAACTTATTTTGTGAACCTAATATATTGAGCCATTTTTAGAAAAAATTATGTAAATTTTTTAACTTCAGTATGTACATTATATAGATTTAGAATAAGGAACTTTGTCTAGCCCGTTGCCTGATTTGTTGTTAGAGGTGAAGGAAGGCTCAGACAAGCAGGAAGTAGCCTTGGGTTTTCCTCTAGGAGTGTTCTGTATAGAATCTGGGAAAAGGATTTTCCTTTACTGGTGATTGAACATATATTTAAAGGAAATAGCTTTTTTGTTTTCCAGAGTTCAAAGGGAAAAGAACCCTTATTTAGATGTAATTTTTCATTATAAATAATAGTAATTTTACTGAAGGAAATAGCACCTATCTAGAAATGCTAAAATGTACAAAGGGGTTTCCAAAAGGTCATGGGAAAATTTCATTAACTTTAATTTCATTTTCCCCTGAACTTTTTGAAGCCCTTGATATGTTGAAGCCACACTTTTCCTGAGAATGCTCTATGATTCAAATCAACCAGGCTACATTATTTTTAAAGACCATAATTTAGTTTGTTTTGAAAGAGATATTAAAGAGGTATGCAAAGGAATCTGCATTGCGTTCAAGTTTATAATTTAATAAGTGCACATTTCATTAAATTTTACCATGCATTCACAATGGTATATGAGTACTTTAGTTGATTAAAACAAATTTATTCTTTTCATTGTGTTTGTTTGCTTGTTTTACAAATATGTATTGTTTGCCGTGAGTGTACAAGTCATATTTTGTGAAGTCATTGTAATGTTTGAAACACAACATAGTTAAGTAGTAGGAAAGAGGGAAAGTGAATATGACCAGATTTCCTATGCAGATGCCTACAATTGCTTTGGATTATTAACATTTTCTCCCCCCCTCAGAAGTTCCTTTTATTTATTTATTTTTTAATCGTTTTATTAGGGGCTCATACGACTCTTACCATAATCCATATATACATCAATTGTGTAAAGGATTATTAACATTTCAAATTGGCTGTAGTCATTCTAATACACACAGATATACGCATTATTAAATTTTTTCTTTGAAGTTATCACATGACTGTGTATGTGACACAGTCTTGACATTCTCACTCCTAAGGAGCATTGTGGTTGTACTTCTGTCAAGATTTTTTTTCGGTCTTCTGCTGGTCTATGGTACATTTAAATTTCTTTGTTAACAGCATAATTCAAAGACATCAGTTTTTACTTGGTTTTCCATTATATGAGGCAATTGAAAATACTTGGGCTTAGGTTAGGTATACCTTGATCTTTGACGTGACATCTTTACTTTTTAACACTTTAAAGAAGCCTTTTGCAGCCTTGCCCAAAGCAATGCATCTTTTGATTGCTTTGCTGAATGTTAATTGTGGATCCAAGTAAAATGAAATCTTTGATACCTTTAACCTTTTATTCCATTATGATGTTGCTTACTGCTCTAGTTGTCAGGATTAAAACATAAAAAAATTTTATATTGAAGTGTAATTAGTAATGAAGGCTGTCTTTTGTGTCACCTGCATATGGCGGGTTGTCAATGAGTCTTCCTCCGATCATGATGCTGAGTTCTTCATATAATTCAGTTTATTTGCTCAGCATACAGATTGATTAAGTAGTTTGAAAGGGTATACAACCCAGATCGACACTGTTCCTGATTGTAAATGCTTTATCCCTTTGTTCTGTTCAAACAATTGTCTTGTGGTCTGTGTACAGGTTCTTCATAAGCACAGGGACGTGTTTTGAAATTCTCATTCTTTGCAATGTTATCCATAATTTGTTATGATCCATGTAATCGAATGCCTTTACATAGTAAATGAAACACAGAGCAGCAATTTTCTGGTATACTTTGCTTGCATCCAAGATCCATCTGATATAAGCACTGATATGCTTCACTCCTTGTCCTCTTTAGAATTTGGCTTGTTTTCTGGACAGTTCCTATCCATGTTCTGCTAATCGTTTTTGTATTATTTTCAGAAAAATTTTACTTTTGTCTGATATTAATGTTTGATAATAGCTATAGTTTGTTGGATTGTCTTTATTTTGGAATGGATATGAATATGGATTCCTTCTAGTCAGTTCGCCCGGTAGCTGTCTTCTAGAATTCTTGACATAGATGAATGAGTACCTCCAGCTTTACATCTGTTTATTGAAATATCTTAATTAGCATTCCATCAATTCCTGGGGTCTTGTTTTTTGCCAATGCCTTCAATGCAGTTTAGGACTATTTCCATCAATACCACCAGTTCTTGTTCATATACTATCCCCTAAAATGGTTGGACGTTCGTTCACCAGTCTCTTTTGATACAGCGACTTGTATACCTTTTGTTGCTTCCTATGGTGTTCAATATTTGACCTATAAAACCCTTTACCTTTTCACTTCAGGGCTTGAATTTTTCATTTCAGTACTTTCAGCCGAAGAATGGTGAACATCTTCCTTTTTGGTTTTCTAACTCCAAGTTAGAAATTTTATTCTACTTTTTTTTTCCTGGTCGTTCTTTGAATCTTCTGGCCAGTTATTTTTTACTTCATTTCTTTTGTTCGTGTAGCTATTCTACATTCAAGAGCAAGTTTCTGATCATCTTTTGACATTCATTTTGATCTTTCATTCTTTTCTTTTTAATGACCTTTTGCTTGCTTCATCTATTCTAATCTTTTTTCCCAAGAATATTTTTTGACAATTCATGTATCAATATTTATATATTATTCTGAATGAAAATCTGTACTTTACTCATATTTCTTTAGTTTTGATATAATACCCTTTTTGTTTCATAAAAATAAACAAAAACTAAGTCCACCACCATTGTGGTGATTCCGACTCATAATGACCCTATAGGACTGAGTAAATTGCTTTAGAAGGTTTCTGAGGCTGTAAGTCCTTAAAGAAGCATTTTTATCCTTTGAAGTGACTAGTGGGTTAATGTCATCCTACAATTTGTCTGGTTTTCAACCATTAATGTTCAGTGTACCTGTTCTTAAGGACATCTCTAAATACATGTGGGACATGCTATCCAAACTTGTATTTTGGTCCTCGTGTACTTGTTTGAATTTTTTCAACTGCACCTTGTACAATTAGTCCCTGGGCTTATTCTGACTGATGTACTGAGTTTCTCTATTGTTTTTTAACACCATTATTAACAATTTGATTCCTGTGTATCCCATCTGGCACGGTCCACATGTGTTTATATTCTTGAAAAAGGTATTTTTAATTTATAAATTATTCTTGAAAATTTGATCTTACAATCTCTGGAATCAATTCTAATACCAAGAACATATTTTCCAACTACTCATTTTTCTTTAGTGAGAGTCCTGGTGACATAGTGTTTCCGTGTTGGGTTGCTAACTGCAAGGTCAGCTGTTTAAAACCACCTGCTACTTTGTGGGAGAAAAACAGGGCTTTTCACTTCTGTAAAGAGTTTACAGTCATTGAAACTCACATAGAACAGTTCTACCTTTCCTACAGGCTCGCTATGAGTAGGCATCAACTGGATGGCCATGAGTTAGAGAGAGAACCTTCTTTGTTTCCAACTTATGCATTCTAGTCGTGTAATTTTCAATGCATCTTAATCGCATATTTAATCAATTTTAGTTTGCAGAAGTTGATAAACATTTTCATCTTTGGCATTAGTAGTTAATATATAAGATTTAGTAATAGCCATATTAACTAGTAATACTTGTAGGTGTATGGATATTATCCTATCACTGAAGTGTTATGCTTCAGAATAGATCTTAAAATGTTCTTTTTGACCATGAATGTGATGCCAGTCCTTTAATTTGTCTTACCTAGCATAATAGATAATATGATTTTCTGATTAATAATGGCCCATACTAGACCATTTCAGTTCACTAATGCCTAGGATATTGACCTTTATTCATTGTAATTCATTTTTGCCATCTTCCAATTTTCCTAGATTTATACTTTGTGCATTTCACATTCTCTTTATTAATGGATGTTTGTAGCTGTTTCATTCTTTTTAGTAGTTCCATATCAGCAAGTGCTTGACTTCATCTATATCATTAAGGTAGATTACTTTGAGGACTCAGCTCTTCCCCAATTTGATTTTTCCCCCAATTAGCCTGAAGGGGGTTCTGATATTATATTAAATAATGTTCTACTGATATATATAAAGTGTTTTTAAAAATATTATTATTTGGAATTTAATACATATATCATTCCAAATTTCAATCCTGTCAAATAAAATGTACAATTGCTATCACATTCAGTTTCCAAACATTCTTTTTCTACATGGACTCTGATATCATCTCCCTTTTACCCCATCCCCACCACTATACCCCACTCCCTTAGGTGTTTTTCTTTTTTCTTACAACTCTTGTTACAGACCATACATCAATTGTATCCGACATATTCGTACATGTTTTCCATAGTTCTTTTCTAGACCTTTACTTTCCATTAAGCCCTTGGGATCAGCTCCTTCTTTTTATCCCCCACCCCCCCTTTTTTAAAAAGAAAATTTTTCAGTGTTTCTTTCTAGTCTGACTTTATCTGGAAGCTCCATTGAAACCTGTCCAACATGGGAATCCTGTTGGTATTCAAAATACCAGTGGGAAAGTGTCCAACATTTTAACAACACACAAATGCCCCAAAGTGTGACAAACGGACAGAGGAGTTTTACCTTAGTAAAATATGAGGGGGCATACCCCCCAAAAAACACCCCAGATTTTTCCCCCCAAAGCTATACGTTTAATTCTTTTTACAAAACAACCTTATCACCTTCAAAGTACTCTCCATTCCCCTTAAAACATTTGTCAAATCTGCGATTCCATTTTTGGAAACATTTTCCAAACTCATCTGTTTGGATGGCTGACAGCACCTCCCTGTTTTTTTTCTTAACCTATTCTATGTCATCAAATCGCAGTCCTTTCATGTTCCTCTTCATTCGTGGAAACAAACAGATGTTGCATGGAGTGAGGTCAAGTGAAAGAAGTTGCACGGAGTGAGGTCAAGTGAGTAAGGTACATGGGGCAAGAGAGGCAGGTTGTTTTTAGTCAAATACTGGTGCACTGATATGGCTACCTGAGCAGGTGCATTGTGGTGGTGGGAAAACCAGTCCCCCACCTGCCACAAATCAGGACTTCTTTCTTGCACACTGTTATGCCGCAGTCTTTTCAGAAGCTGTAAATAGAAAGCTTGATTAAAAGTCTGACTTGGTGGAATGAACTCCAAGTGCACTATCCACCTCACATCCAAAAAACATGAGCGTCATCTTGATATTTGATTTCACTTGAGATTTTTGGGTTGCGAGGTGACCATGGCATCTTCCATGGGCTTGATTGATGTTTGGTTTTGGGGTCGTAAGAATAGCATCATATCTCGTCTCCAGTAATGGCTTTGGGAAAGAAGTCTGGGTCACTTATGACCTGTTCTTTCAAAGCATGGCATGTGTCCACTTAACGCTCTTTTTCTTGGTCAGTCAGAACCCGAGACACACATTTGTTTATTTATTACTGTTTTTAAAAAATCATTTTATTTGGGGCTCTTATAACAATCCATACATGAATTCTCCCGAGCACTTTTGTACATATGTTGCCATCATCAATTTGAAAACATTTTCTTTCTACTTGCGCTCTTGGTATCAGCTCCTCTTTTTCCCCTCTGTCTACCACCATCCCACCCTCATGGCCCCTTGATAAATTATTAGTTTTATATCTTACACTGTCTGCTGTCTCCCTTTATCCATGTTTTGGTTGTTGGTCCCCCTGGTGGGGGGTTATATGTTGATCATTGTGATTGGTTCCTCCTTTGTTCATGCTATATTGAATTCTGGCTGGCTCGTCCCTTCCTTATGACCCTTCTGTGAGGTGATGCCCAATTGTCTAAAGATGGGCTTTGGGTCTCCACAATGACCCGCCCCCCTCCTCCCCCCCGCCCCTTGTTAGCTCTTCTGATGCCTGATCCGTGATCCCATCGACACCTCGTGATCACATAGGCTTGTGTGCTTCTTCCATGTGGGCTTTGTTGTTTCCCTGCTAGATGGCTGCTTGTTTAACTTCAAGCCTTTAAGACCCCAGACACTATATATAGCTGACCACCATCAACTTTCTTCACATTTGCTTATGTATCCATTTTGACTTCAAGCGATCATGTTGGCAAGGTGAGCATCATTGAATGCCAGGTTATTAAAACAAAGTGTTCTTGCGTTGAGGGAGTACTTTAGTAGAGTTCCAATGTCTGTCTGCTACCTTGATACTTCACATATGAATATATGTACATAGACCTATATCCCTATTATTATAAGTATATTTATATATGCATGCCTATATTTATACTTCTATAAATGTCTTTTGTCTCCTTGTTCTTTCCTCTAGTTCCTTTTACTTTACTCTTGCCCCACTATCTTGTTTGACCTTTATTCAGCTTAAGTAATTCCTCTCGGCTACATTGCACTTGATAAAACCCCATAGAGGTATTCTATGTCCTCCTCACCATCAATTTTAGATCTCTTGTTGTCCCCTTGTCCCTGGGTTTGTTGGCTCCCCCCTCACTTTCTTCCACAGTCCCCTCTCCCTTGCCTCCCTCAGAACCCTTGGTTCCATTGTTTTCTCCTCAGGGTTGTTTATCTTGCCTTTCTTATATAGATAGACATGAAGAAAAGGAGAGTCTATAAATATTTCCAGGTCTTTCTGCTGACCCTTATGTATGTTTCCTGATTGAGCCTGATGAGGTGCCAAGCCCTGCCCCCTGGGTCTGTAGTATATTTTCGGCATTCCTCTGGGACTTCGTTGCTTTGCTCCCCTTACTGCTCTGTTGTGCTCCCTTTGTGTTTTTTCCCAATGTGTGTGTGGGGTCAGACCAGGCACAATTCCCACACCGTGTCTCCAGTGCTGTCCCATGCAGTGCTGTGAGTCAGTGAGGGTACATTCAGAGGAACAAATTTCATAGTGAACCTTCTCATTCCCAAATCTATGGTTATAGTTTGCTGATGGAGCTCCAAGATAGTCCAGATAACTTCCCCATCTCTTTAATGGTTCATCTTTGGTCTTGAAGCACAAGTGCAAGACTTTTGTTCACATTTTCATTCAGGAAGTTGACGGATGTCCAGAACAACGTTTGTCATCAATTGACATTTCACCTTTTTTTGAAACAAGAAAACCACTTGTACACATGAGTCCTCCCCCTGCCCCCCCATAGTTCTTGTAAGCTTTGTTTAACATCACAGCCATCACACAAAACGAGGTTTGAGTGAAATTGCTTTTACGAAAAAATTCACTCTGACCAGAGAGGACCTTCTTAGGCGACACCAGTGGGTGCACTAACTTAAAGGGGAGTTGCTGGATGCCAGCCTGGAGGGGAAAAATGTAAACTGTGAAAGCTCTGTCCAGCAGAGCTTTTTCCTGTGTTTGTGTGTGTGTTTTTTTGTACGCCCTCAAGTGTGTGTGTGTGTACTTTCTAAAGATGACTTTTTAAAGAATGAAAAACGTATGTGATGCTAATTTGACTGTTTGTCCCCTTTTTAGGAGAAGGATCACAGTTTGAAGAGTTGACCTAATATTGAAGAATGTCCTCATTATTGAGTCTGGGAACAATTCATTCTGTCAAATGGTTTTAAAGAAAGTTTTTGAATGCTAAATGGTCCATTGGCCCTTCATTGAAATTTGTATGGTTGCTACTTAGTATTAGTTTACTTTTCTCTTTCCAAGAAAAACTCAAAAAAGGTTCCAATGTTTCCATTTTATAGTGTCAGAGTAGGAAAAAGAATAGTTAAGAGATCAAATTTTAAGTAGAGAAAAGATGAGTTGAGGAATTTTTATGAGATTGATGTCAAGGACATATGAAGGAGCACCGGAAATCTCTTATTTTTTAATTTCATTTTTTCTACAATTTTTCTTGAAGCCCTCTCATATTTGGTTTTTATTACAGAAATTTCAAACACACTACCATTTGATCTATTCTGAATCAGAGTGACCTTACATAGGGCATCCGAAACAGTAAATATAAGTAATTTGGTTCATGTTAGCACTAATGACATATAAGAAAGAAAAGAAAAGAAAAAAAGAAAGGAAAAAACCTAGCATTTCCCGCAACAAAAAATTAGAAAGGAGACATTGTTTTACTTTTTTGGCAAGTTTCTTTAATTGCTGCTGTTATCAGCAGCATTCTTTTATCTGCTTCTGTTGAAAAATTATATTTCATATAGCCTCTGGAAATTTTCCTCTTTCACTCATAGTAGAATGAGACTTAAAGGGCAACAGAAGCCTAGAACTATTTTGAAATATCTTTTGACCTAAAAGACCTCTGAAGATGCCTGAAGTACACTGAAAAGAAACTGATTTAGATAGATTCCCATTTTATAAATACATATTGTATACTTCTTATTGTATAATTTTGCTAATAAATTTTCTTTTTCTTTTCTCATTTTTGTCATTAGAAAGGGTTTTGGTGATTTTGTGGATTGGGCATTGGGCTGCTAACTGCAATACCAGTGGTTTAAACCACCAGCTCTCTACAAGGAAAAGATGACTGTAAAGATTTACAGTCTTAAAAAGCCTGTATAGGGTTGCTGTAAATGAGAATCAGCCTGAGTTCAGTTTCTTTGGTCTTGTTTTTGCTGTTAGATGGTCAATCTATGATAGCGATATTATCAAGTTTAATGTAGTAGCTTCTCTTATTTTATGGATTTTTATGTGAGGCCTTTTCTTAGAAGATCCTGGAAATCAGATTAATTTTGCCTGAGAGCCATTTTAAAAAATACTATTAGTGAATGAGAGTTTATCAGTTAGTTAAATTTTAGCCTAGAGTTTTTCAAAGAGCATAGTATATCATTAATATTTAACCTGTTGTGGAAACACAGGGAATCCAGGACAGATGATCCCTGCAGGACCAGTGTAGAGAATGGCAAAACCAGGAGGATGGAGAGAAGTTGGGGTAGAAAGGGGGAACTGATTACAAGGGTCTACATATAAGCTTCTTCCTGGGGGATGGACAATAGAAAGGTGGGTAAAGGGAGACATGAGGTAGTATAAGATATGATAAAATAATAAAAATGTATGAATTATTAAGGGTTCATGAGTGAGGGGGGAGTGCGGAGGGAAGGGAAAAACTGAGGAGCTGATACCAAGGGGTCATGTAGAAAGCAAATGTTTTGAGAATGATGAGGGCAACAAATGTACAAAAGGGATCGCTACAATGGATGTATGTATGGATTGTGATGAGTTGTACAAGCCCCCAATAAAATGATTAAAAAAAACTAACAAGTTGCAAAAGTTGGACTTGAAAAATTTGATTCCAGAAAAAACCTGCTATAATTGAGTATAGAACATAGGGACTCTAGTTTAAAAGAAATTTATTCATTCATTTTAGGGAATAGTTTTTGCTTGCTTTATTGAAGTGTTTCATGGCTTAACTTTCTTAAATATAGGATTCTTTCATTGTGGGTGAGGATGCTTCCTTACTTGAAATCCAAAGGATTTATTTGCTATTCTTATATCTCGATTATTTCTCACCAATAATAGATAAGTAACATATTATTTCTTTCAAAATGTTTTTATGTGATACTTAGATAGAACAGAATATGAAATATTATAAGGTCTTGGTGACTCTATCTTGCCTGGATTATTTACTGATAAATGTAGGGTGATTGTGTTGAGGGAATTTGTTTTACTAGAAAATATATCATATGATTATGAATGATAAAAACATTAATGATAATATCAGTTCTAAGTATTCAGACAGTTCAACTTATTTTGTAGGCTTATTGCGAAGGGTGGATTGCATTGTCCTTCAATTATGGGCATAAATTTTAACCTTACAAAATTATATAGTGTATAAGTGGATCTATTAAAGTAAAGTATTGGTGGTAATTCTGAAATAAAAGGGTCATGTAGAATATAGAGAATTTTTATGTTTTAATTTTTAACTATGAAATATTTCAAATACATCTGTATATACACCCTCCTTTCAAAATTAATAAATGTTAACATTTGCCACATCTCTTTTAGGTATTTATTTTTACAAAGAGTAAGCAATCAATTACTCTATTCAATTCTGACTCATGGTGAATTCATGGTTGGAGTAGGGTTTTCATGTATGCCATAGGGTTTCCAATGACTGATTTTTCAGAAGTTGATCACAAGACTATTCTGAAGTGCCTCTGGGTAGAGTAGAGGCTCCAATCTTTGTTTTTAATTATTTTTTTCCCCCAGTCTTTGTTAGAGAGTATACCTAGTTGCATGTGGTTGAAAGTGTACCCCTTCAAACAGAGGAAAGAACTAGTAGGCAAAGGGTATTTATAGAGGTCTAAATACAGGTGTGTACTTATGTAAATATATTTATATATGGTGATGGGGAAATAGATCTATATGCTATATATATTTATAGATTGAGCATTAAGGTGACAGATGGACATTGGGCCTCCACTCAAGTACTCCCTCAAAGCAAGAACACTTTGTTCTATTAAACTGTCATTCCATGATGCTCACCTTCCCGACACAATCACTGAAGACAAAGTGGGTGCAAAAGTTAATGTGGTGAAGAAAGCTGATAGAGCCTGGCTATCAAAAGATATAGCATCTGGGGTCTTAAATGCGTGAAGGTAAATAAGCGGCCATCTAGTTGAGAAGCAACAAAGCCCACGTGGAAGAAGCACACCAGCCTGTGATCATGAGGTGTGAAGGTACCAGGCATCAAAGGACAAAAAATCATATTATTGTGAATGAGGAGGAATGCAGATTGGGGACCCAAAGCCCATTTGTAGGCAACTGGACATCCCCTTACAGAAGGGTCGTGGGGAGGAGACGAGCCAATCAGGGTGCTGTATAGCAACGATGAAGCATACAACTTTCCTCTAGTTCTCAAATGCTTCCTCCCCCCACCCCCCCACCCCGGCCCACTATCATGATCCCAATTCTGCCTTACAAATCCGGCTAGACCACAGCATGTACACTAGTACAGATAGGAACTGGAAACAGAGGGAACCCAGGACAGATGATCACTTCAGGATCAGTGGTGAGAGTGGTGATACCGAGAGGGTAGAGGGAGGGTGGAGTAGAAAGGGGGAACCGATTACAAGGATATACATATAACCTCCTCCCTGGGGGATGGACAACAGAAACGTGGGTGAAGGGAGACATCGGGCAGTGTAAGATATGATAAAATAATACAAATTTATAAATTATCAAGGGTTCATGAGTGAGGGGGAGGGAGCAGGGAGGGAGAGGAAAAATTGAGCTGATATCGGGCTCAAGTAGAAAGCAAATGTTTTGAGAATGATGAGGGCAACACATGTACAAAATTGCTTGCTACAACAGATGTATGTATGGATTGTGATATGAGTTGTATGAACCCCAAATAAAATGATTAAAAACAAATACAGTGTACCCCTTCAGTCTACTCGCTCTCCAATTTCAACAAAAGTAGTTTCTACCCGCCTGTTCTGGTCTCGCCGCCAGGGAGTAAGCTGCTCTGCCGCTGTTGCCATGCCTCTTGGTCCCAAGAAGCACCTGGATGCTGGACAAACTCCTTGTCCATCCACTGGTGTGTTTGCTCCTCGTCCATCCACTGGTCCCCACAAGCTGAGAGAATGTCTCCTGCTGATCATCTTCTTAAGAAATAGACTTAAGTATGCTCTGACTGGAGATGAAGTTTAAAAAATTTGCTTGCAGCGTTTCATTAAGATTGATGGCAAGGTCCGAACTGATATAACCTACCCTGCTGGTTTCATGGATGTCATTGCCATTGACAAGACCAGAGAGAATTTCCGTTTGATCTGTGACACCAAGGGTCACTTTGCTGTTCATCGTATTACACCTGAGGAGGCGAAGTACAAGTTTTGCAAAGTAGGAAAGATTTTGTGGGCACAAAAGGAATCCCTCACCTGGTGACACACGATGCTCGCACCATCCGCTATCCTGATCCTCTCATCAAGGTGAATGACACTGTTCAGATTGATTTGGAGACCGGAAAGATTACTGATTTCATCAAATTCGACACAGGCAACATGTGTATGGTGACCAGAGGTGCTAACCTGGGAAGAATTGGTGTGATCACTAATAGAGTGAAACACCCTGGCTCTTTTGATGTGAAAGATGCCAGTGGCAATAGCTTTGCCACCACCTTTCCAACATTTTCGTTATTGGAAAAGGCAACAAACCCTGGATTTCTCTTCCCCGAGGGAAAGATATCTGCCTCACCATTGCTGAAGAGAGAGACAAGAGACTGGCTGCCAACTAGAGCAGTGGGTGAAATGATCTCTAGGTGGAGTGAATGAGGAGATCTCTACAATAAAAAATAAAGCTCTTTTTCTCCCCCTTTAAAAAAAAATTTTTTTTTGCCTAATTTTAAAAAGTAGTTTCTTCTGATTGAACTATTGGATTGTATGGTATGTGAATTACATGCCAATAAAACTGCTAGAAAATTTAAAAAACAAAATACTGCTCAGAAAAAAAAGTAGTGCCTACCCAGTAGTTGGTGTACATCTTTCTCCTGAATTTCAAAGAAAGTTTTACTATATATATGTATATATATGTATACATAGCTGCGTTTTTAAAACAAATAATTTTAGAGGGGGCTCGTACAACTCTTAGCACAATCCATACATCCATCCATTGTGTTGAGTACATTTGTTGCCATCATCATTCTCAAAGCATTTGCTTTCTACTTCAGCCCTTGGTATCAGCTCCTCATTTTCCCCCTTCCTTCCTGCCCCTCCTCACTCATGAACCCTTGATAATTTTTACATTATTATTTTGTGATATCTAACACTGTCCAATGTTTCCCTTCACCCACTTTTCTGTTGTCCATCCCCTAGGGAGGAGGTTATGTGTAGATCCTTGTGATCGGTTCCACCTTTCCACCCCACCCTCCCTCCACCCTCCAGGTATCTCCACTCTCAGCAGTGGTCCTGAAGGGATCATCTGTCCTGGATTCCCTGTCCTTCCAGTTCCTATCTGTGAACATCCTCTGGTCTAGCCAAATTTGTAAGGTAGAATTGAGATCATGATAGTGGGCGAGGGAATGTGGGGGTGGAAGCATTTAGGAACTAGAGGAAAGTTGTATGTTTCATCGTTGCTACACTGCACCCTGACTGGCTTGTCTCTTCCCCACGACCCTTCTGTAAGGGGATGTCCAGTTGCCTACAGATGGGCCTTAGGTCCCCAATCTGCACTCCCCCTCATTCATAATGATTTGATTTTTTGTTCTTTGATGCCTGATACCTGATCCCTTCGACACCTCTTGATTACATAGACTGGTGTGCTTTTTCCATGTGGACTTTGTTGCTTCTGAGCTAGATGGCCGCTTGTTTACAAGCCTTTAAGACCCCAGATGCTGTATCTTTTGATAGCCAGGCACCATCAGCATAGCTGTGTTTTTAACAGCAACTTAAAAATATAGTTTATATGCTTATAGTATGTATATTTTTGTATCTTACTCTTTTCATTCAGATTTATCCAGTTGCCACCTTGGGGTTGATATCATTTATTTGAACTGCTTTTAAATAATTCATCAGTATTCAATTATGCAAATGAACTTCACATTTATTTCATTGTTGTTGGATGCTTAAATCATGCTTAAATCAAATCATTAAATCACTTTTGGTATTGTAAATGTACTTGTATATATGTCCATGTTCCCATGCAAGAATTATTCTAAAACATATATGTAAAAATGGAAACATTGGATTAAAGTGCATATCAGATATGTATTTACTTTTACTTTCCAAAGTGTTTGATACAAGGTGTTGCTTTGGAATTATACACTTACAGTTTTCAGGATCAGAAAATAATTTATTTAGGTTGTAGTCTTCTATACACATTTATACCAGATACCAATGAGTCGTTTTTAAGTTTTGACTATTGCTTAATTTACTAATTTATATTGTGGGTTTTGGAAGCACCATTTTTTCCCCCCAGAAAATTTACTTCATGTATGTAAGATTGCCTCACCATCTTTGTCCATAAGGAGCATTCTGGCTCTACTTCTGAGAGAGAGATGTGTGTTCTTTTGGCAGGCCCTGATACTTTCAAGATTATTTACTAGCACCATAGTTCAAATGCCTTCTGTATTCAATGTCAATTTGAATTTCACTGTGACTTAGGTCAGGCACACCGTAGTCCTCAAAGTAACTTCCTTACTCTTCAACACATTACAGAGATCTTGTGCACATTTACCTAATGCAGTGCATCCTTTGATCTCTTGATGCTGCGTACATGAGCATTGATTGAGGATCCAAAATCCTTGACAACTTCAATCTGCTCTTTGTCATGATGTTGCCTATTGGTCCTCTTTACACTGTTTTAACTCATACTGAAAGCTGCAATCTTTCATCTTTATCAGCAGATGATTCAAGCTCTTCTCACTTTCAGCGAGCAAGTTGTACCATTTGTCTATCAAAGTTTGTTAATAAGCCTTTCTCTAATCCTGATACCACATCTTCATATAATCTAGCAGCTTCCCCGATGATTTGCTCAGCATAAAGATAAAGTATGGTGAGAGCATACAACTCTGACATACACCTTTCCTGAATTTAAACCATGCATTCTTCCCTTGTTCGCACAACTGCCTCTTGATCCATGTCCAAGTTATATGTGAGCACAATGAAGTGTTCTTACTTTTTTTGATAATAATGATCTTCTATGAAAAAGTTTCTTATCAATATTAATCAACTCAAGAATAATTACTGGCTTATATGGAAATGTTCCAACTATATTTTAATTTAGTATATATTTAATTTTGTTAAATATTTATTAAATATTAAAATATTTTAAATATTTATTTTAAATATTTTACCTAATAAATATTTAACCTTTTTAAAGGATTTGTAGCCATAAAAAGAGTAGGAACACAAGAAAGATTGTCTTAAGAAGTATGTTGGTTTTTACACCACAATAAAAATGTGTTTACATAAGCCTTATAAAAGGAGAGATGGAGAATGAAAAGTTTACAGCTCTTTTTTATCTGGTATCATTCTTTAATGTTTTCTAAACCATTACTAAATTTTAGTAGATGGTCTTTTAAAAATATAAATGATAAACATTTATTATAAAAAATTGAAATACAAAAATTATGCTTGATACAAAGGAAATAAGCTTGGTTCTACTTCTTTCACTGTAGATGTTTGATCTTCACATTTTATTTTATTTTCTTTAAGTAATTTTTAGTACCAATTAGAAGTTTTATGCCCAATATTTTAAGATAGAATTTTTTTAATAAATAATTTTATTGGGGGCTCTTATCACAATCCATCCGTCCATCCATTGTGTCACGCACATTAGTACATTTGTTGCCATCATCATTCTCAAAACATTTGCTTTCTACTTGAGCCCTTAGTGTCAGCTCATTTTTCCCCCTTCCCTTCCTTTCTCCCTTCACCCACTTCTCTGTTGACCATCCCCCAGGGAGGAGGTTATATGTAGATCTTTGTAATCGGTTCCCCCTTTCCACCCCACCTTCCCTCCACCTTCCAGGTATCACCACTCTCAGCACTGGTCCTGAAGGGATCATCTGTCCTGGATTCTCTGTGTTTCCACTTCCTATTTGTACCAGTGTACATCGTCTAGTCTAGCCAGATTTGTCAGGTAGGATTGAGATCATGATAGTGAGTGGGGGAGGCATTTAAGAACTAGAGGAAAGTTGTATGTTTCATCGTTCCTACCCTGCACCCTGACTGACTTGTCTCCTTCCTGCAACCCTTCCATAAGGAGATGTCCATTTGTCTACAGATGGGCTTTGGGTCCCCAATCTGCACTCCTCCTCATTCAGAATGATATGATTTTTTGTTCATTGATGCCCGATAACTTATCTCTTCAACACCTTGTAATCACACAGGCTGGTGTGCTTCTTTCATGTGGACTTTGTTGCTTCTGAGCTAGATGGCTACTTGTTTACCTTCAAGCCTTTAAGACCCCAGAAGCTACATCTTTTGATAGCCGGGCACCATCAGCTTTTTCACCCCATTTGCTTATGCACTCACTTGTCTTCAGTGATCATGTCAGGGTGAGCATCATGGGATGCCAGTTTAATAGAACAAAGTGTTCTTGCATTGAGGGAATACTTGAGTAGACGCCCAATGTCTATCTGCTACATTAATGCTCAACCTATAAATATATGCACATAGATCTATTAATTCATTGTCATATATAAATATATTTACATATGTACATGCCTGTATTTAGACCTCTGTAAATGCCCTTTGCTTACTAGTTCTTTCCTTCATTTCCTTTTATTTTCCTCTTGTCCCACTATCATGTTCAGCCTTCATTTGGGTTTCAGTAATTCTTGGTTGCATTGCCCTTGATCCTGCCCTACCAGACCCCGTACACCCTCCTTGCCACCAATTTTAGATCCCTTGCTGTTCCCTTGTCCTTGGGGTTGTTAACACCCACTTCCTTTCCCCTGTCTCCCCCTCTCCCATTTCCACCCCAGAACCATCGGTCCAGTTGTTTTGTTCTCCAGATTGTTTATCCCAGTAGATGGTCTTTTAAATGTAAGGTTGGAAATATTTTTGCTAATACATCTAGAAAAATAGATTGGTCAGTTGTATAAACTATTCCTCACCCTTGAATAGTATATATCACAGCTTAGGGCTTTATTTAGCAATCTATTTATAACAAGATACCAGAAGTTTTTATCAGAGATTAAAAGTTTTATGTGTTTAGAATGCTTACCTTATTTATTAGGAAGTCAAAAGGAACATAGAATTCTCGACATTATTCTGACAGATTTGCTTACATCTTTATTAAAAGAATTTTAAAACCTTTGATTTGACACTGGAAAACAACAACAGAAGTTCTTTTTGCAGTTCCCTTGATCAATGAGAAAATGCCTCATATCAGAACCAAATGGAAAGAATGTAGTTGCTGGTGGCCCCCTGGGAGTATTTTTTTAATTGGAATTAGAAGTTTTGTCTTGAAAGAAAAGGGAGACAGGTTATTTCAAAAATTCCCATTAGAGTACATGCTTATGTTGAGCTGTGCCACATTTTTTCTTGTATAAAGTGCAACTTTATCAGTTTTAAAGGTTAAAGGCTACGCATTGCATGATTGTAATAGTGTATTTCCACTTTTGAATATTTGTATACATCTTATTGCACTCCATTAGTCAGTGGACCAGAAATTCCATTTATTCAAATGCTGTTTGTCAGTACCTTCTTTTTTGGCATTTTAATCTGGAAGTATATTAATTATAAAATGCAGTTCTTAAGTCAATGTAACTATAATGCATTTTCTTTAGAAATCATATACTATCAAGTGTATAGACAAAAGAGAAAAATAAGCTTGATTTAATTTAGTTACTATGATATAAGGCTACGTTAATGCTGGTATTCTTTCTTAGGAATTATAGTACCATTTAAGTGATGTTAAGCATTTACTTTGGTGGCCAATGTTCCACATATTCAATTTTGGGTGCAATTTAAAATTTGCATTAGAGGAGATAAATAATTGCTTTATTTTTACTATCTCAGCAGTTTCTTTTGAAGTTTTCTTTCAAAGGCCAAAATAAGATGCTTAATATTTCAACCTTCCCTTTGTTAAAACGGAAAAACGAGCAACAAATCAGAAACATTTTAGTCTTTACCTGGTAGGCAAAGAGTTATTTAATGAGATTCCAGTTGAAAAATTCAAGTGCCATGGTCTTTTGAAGACTGTGGTTTGGTTGTGGTGTTGCTCTGTGGCGGAGGAGCCCCAGATGCCTGGCCAAGCATCCCTTGCCGACATCTGGAACCAGTTGCAATACATCACTGTCAAAACTGCTTTCTATACGTATCTGCATTTACGCATTAGTTACCCACGCAGCACTCATCAAAAAAGCTGAACAATCTTGACATGGTGTCCCTTGTGGAACTGCAAAGGTGAACCGAAGTTGGGAGGCAGTGTCTCGCGTCACTGTCTGCTGAGCTCTTACAACAGGAAGCCTGATTAAAAGTGAAAGGAAAAATTTATCAGTTGCTTCAGCTCTGTAGACTTCAGCATAATTTTTTATTTACAAAGGGATATTTTTTATTATGTAAAACATAGAAATATGAGCATTCAGCTGATTTTATTTGTTAAGAAACTAGAAAAATATTTTCAGATTTACTTGTAAAAATTAGTTTTGTATGTTTCTTACATTTTCTACTAGTAATGTAATTTCTTTTATATATCATTTAAAGAACATTTTAAAAAACAGTACCAGTGAAAACTTACAGATAAAATATGCAAATAAAAATGTACACAAATATATATTAACAAAGACACTAGGGTCAGTTAAATCTAATTAATGTAAAATTTAAAACAAGTGACTTATATCACCTTTTATTGTTTTATTATTTCATTTATACTTAATAATTAGGAGTATTACTTTCCTCATTTTATAGAAGGAGTACCATTCTTAAAGATGTTAATTAACTTATCCAAATTCCCTTATTAAACAATTGACCAGGGTGGCCATCTAGCAGGGAAGCAACAAAGCCCACATGGAAGAAGCACACCAACCTGTGTGTTCATGAGGTGTCCATTGGCTCAGGTGTAAGGCATCAGAAGACCCAAAACAAATAACCATTTCTATGTGAATGAGGGGGTGTAGAAAATTGGACTTCCCCTCACAGAAGGGACACAAGGAAGGGACAAGTCAGCCAGGGTGCAGTATAGCACTGATGAAACACAAAATTTCTCTAGTTCTTTAATGCTTCCTGCCCAGCACTATCATGACCTCAGTTCTAATCTTACAAATCTAGTTAGACCAGAGCATGTACACTGCTACAGATAAGAGCTCTCAACACACAGAATCGAGGACAGATAAATCCCTCAGGACAAATAATGAGAGTAGTGGTACCATGAGGGTAGGAGGAATGGGGGGGGG
>NW_022103919.1:572467-584967 GCF_000313985.2 Echinops telfairi
ATATATATATATCCAGCTTGATTGTCTAAACAGGGTACTTCAAAAAGTTCATTTCCCAGGACCTTTTTGAAATTACCTTGTGTTATCTTTTTTATACCGGGTTGTTTGAATGCCCACTCCCTGTATTTGCTTGTGTCTTTTAAGTATCTTTTAAATTAGAATAGGTCCTCCTTCCACAAGCACCTTTTTCCCACATCATTGATTTATTAAAGAAATCATATCAGTTATCTTGTAAGAATATCCAACATTGTAGATTTTGTTGATTACTTTTTCTTGCCATTATACCTCTTTTTCTGGATTTGAAGTTAGATCTGAAGGCTTGATTAGATTCTTATTGCATCATATCAGAGGCCTATAATGATTGGTTGTCTTACTTTTTGTGAGCATAATATTGATTACTGGTTTTGGGTAGTGTCAACCTGATCCTTTATCATAAAGTTTTTATCATCCACATGCCTTATACTGTTATTATCCATTAATGATAAGTGTTTGAAATAGTTTTTATATAAGAATTTGGAAAATGGTAAATTCCAATTATGTTATTCCTCAGCTTAAATACGCAGAACTCTTTAAAGTTGCTTTTTTTCTATCCAATAGGGCTATTTGGTTACTCTGAAATAAAATTCATACTAGATAGGCTGTATAAAATGTTTAATTCTTTCTCCTTAATTATCAATTTCCAGAGTAATGAGGTAGAGCCTCAGTATCCTCTAGTGGTTTATAATTTTTTATTCTTTTTATTTTTTTATTATTTTTATAAGTATTTTTTAATAGGGGGGCTCATACAACTCATCACAATCCATATATACATCAATTGTATAAAGCACATTTGTACATTTGTTACCCTCATTAGTCTTATTCTTTTTTTTTTGCAGCAGTTATTAGGAAGTCTTGGATTTTTGTATGTGCAGTGTGTTTTAATCAGTTGCATACATTCTTTTTTAAAAAAATTATTTTATTGAGAGCTCGTACATTTCTTATCACAGTCCACACATACATCCACTGAGTCAAACACCTATGTACACCCGTTGCCCTCATCAATCTCAAAACATTTGCTCTCCACTTTAGCCCTCAATATCGTTTGCTCATTTCCCCCCTCCCTTCCCCCTCCCTCCTGGACCCTTCATAATTCATAAATTATTACAGATTTGTCATAAGTTACCCTGTCCGACGTCTCCCTCCGCCCTCTTCTCTGCTGTCCTTCCCCAGGGAGGAGGCTATACTTAGACTCTTGTAATTGGTTCCCCCCTTCTACCCCGCATTCCCTTCACCCTCTAGGCCTCGCCCTTCTCACCGCTGGTCCTGAAGAAGTCATCTATCCTGGGTTCCCTGTGTTTCAAGTTGCTATCTGTACCAATGTACATCCTCTGGTCTAGCCAGATTTGCAAGGCAGAATTGGGATCATGATATTGGGGGGGAGGAACTTCTTTTTGATTTTGAAATTATCCCACATTTGTCCAGTGGAAGCCCCTTCAAGCTGACCGTTATAGCTTCTGAATTTCTGGCACAACAAAATACTTCCAGGCTCATCTTGTACATTTCCTGCATCAGACCTAGAGCTAACATTTCTCTAAAGAGCCGTGATTCTTGTTATTGAACCATGGTGGATAAAGACCATAACATGGACTTTTCGGGTCTTATGGTTACTAGGTTGTATGCTTTTAGAAAAGGAAAGAGGAAAAAATGAGTTCATCCGTGATAATTCTAATTAAGGATTACAGGATTTAATATCTTTCCTTTTATCCATGCTCTCTCTTTTTTGGTTGTTGTTATGTTCACAATTTGATTCCTGAGCAAAACATAGTAATTTGTTTTATCCTAATATACTGTGGTTTCAAAAGACTAGGAAATGAAGTTCAAACTTTCTTTGAAAAAAACACTTTCTTTGAAATTCTGTGTGTGTGTGTGCACACAGAAGAGCTTTAAATTACATATTACTACTGTGTTTTAAAATCAGTTATAGCATTTAATAAGTCTTCAACTTTTGAAGTAATTTATTCCCATGATTTGGAGTCGTTCAGACTCTGAGTTCTCAGATTCACTTGCCTCACTGCCATCAAGTAGGGACTGTAGGGTCACTTGCCTAGAATCCCACATCACATTGGCCCTTTTCCCTGTGGAAGTGATTCTTTGTTGGTAAATTCTGGGTACCATGACTTTTGGGACCCTTTCATACTTTTCTTTTCTATCACCACTGCTTATCACGATCCTGCTACTATTTGATGTTTTTAGCAAAACCCTCCTGCATTCTAGGGTTTGGGGGGATGTTTTTATTACCCAGTTTTGGAAAAGATATCATCTGTGGATTTCTTCTTTCTTGATCGTTTTGTTTGGCTTTGATGAAGGCATTTGGTGAGATCAAAACAGAACTTAAGTTGTTCTTTTTTTCTTGGAGATTCTAGAGTCTGTAATTTTAACCACTATGATATTGCATCTGTGATTCTCTAGTGTACAGCTTGGCTTAAGGAAAATTTCTCTTGTACTTTATTTCTGGTTGCTAATTATTGAAATGTGATTCTAAGAGGAACAAATAGGAAGAAGAAATGAATATTTACTGGAATGAAAAAGATCATTACATTGTCTTGCTGACTCCTCATAATAGTTACCATGAATTTTTATTATCCCAAAGTTATAAATAAGGAAGCTGAGGATTAGAAACGTTCACTAACTTGACTAAGGCTACATGACTAAGTGGAAGAAATGAATTCAAATAAGTTCTGTCTGATTTGAAAGCGGATGGTTTTTTCTTTCTTACACTTTAAATCTTTATATTGTTTATAGAGGACATCTGTATTAACCTACTGCCGTCTAGTTGAATCTGACTCAGCAGTCCTATGGGATACTAACTTTTTAAACTTAAAAAGCGCTTAAAAGATTGCTTAAGAGGTGCAGTACATGGTTACTTTTATTATAGATCAAGGAATTAAAGAACTTGTGCTTGCCATAAAATATATACGGCTTACAAGATTATTAGGAAAGTGCCAGACTGGTGTGGTATAGTAGAACATGGTCCTATTAATTAGTATTGTAACTCACAAGTGATAACGAGTTTTCCCCAGTCCTCCCCTGCCTTAGTGTATACCAAGAATAATAACTGCTGTGCACATTTGTGCAAAAGTGTGTGTGTAGGTATACGGTTCCATCTCTCTTGGGTATTTACCTAGAAGTGGAATTGCTAGGTAATGTAACTATATTTTATTTGTTCCTTAAGATTCTTTAAAATTATTTTACAATTGAGATAAAATTATTTAAAAGTGTTCAGTTCAGTGAATGCTTGTATATAGTATTATACTGTAGTACAATAGTATTGTACAACCATCATCACTATCTAATTTCCATCATCCCTAAAAGAAACCTCTTCCTTTCAATTGCTCCCATTTCCATCCTCTGCCAATTCCTAATGTGCTTTATGTCTATATAGATCTACCTATTCTAGATAGTCCTTATAAATGAACTCTTACAATATGTGACCTTTTGTACCTTCCCTTTTCATTTAGTAAAATGTTCAAGGTTAGTTCAAGTTGATAGTATATAATAAGTATTATGTTTATTTGCTTGCTTACCAAACATCTTTGTTGAGGTGAAATTCACATAAAATTCACCATTTTAAAGTGAACACTTAGATTTACCACATTTTATTACATTTACCATGCATAAACCATCTTCTCTATCCAGTTCTGAAGCATTTATATCACCCCAAAAGGAAGCATCATATCCGTTAAGAAATTGTTCCCCATCCTCTCCTTCCTTTGGCCTCTGACAACCACTAATCTCTGTTCTGTCTCTATAGATTGATCCTATCTGGATGTTTCATATAAATGGGATCATATAATGTGTGGTTTTTTGTGTGTGCCTTCTTTCATTTAGTACCATTTATATATGTATCCGTACTCCATTCCTTTTTTTTTTTTTTAACTCCATTCCTTTTTATGGCTAAATAAATCTTTTACATTTGTTTGTATATCCATTCATCTATGGATAGTGAGTTATTTTCACCTTTTACCTATTGTGAATAATGCTGTTAGTTTTCAGTCCTTTTGGCTAAATACACAGTAGTGGAGTTGCTGCATTATGTAGTAGTTTTATGTTTTGATGAATCACCAAACTGTTTCCACAGTAGCTGACTTTTTCTTTTTTTTTTTTTTTGACATTCCCATCGGCGGTGGGTGTAATGGAATTCCAGTTTGTCTACATGCTCACAACACTTGTGTTATTTTTTTTTTAACTCGGTTTTGATTTATATTTCTATGATAATGATTTGAGCATCTTTTTATGTGTTTTTTGATCACTTTTTTTTTTTTTAACTGAGAATGGACTAGATACACCACATTTGAGTTGTTCCTACTTTATGGCTATTATGACTAACACTGCTATAAACATTAATGTACAAGATTTTGTGTGAAAGTAGATTTTCATTTGAGTATATACCTAGGAGTGTAATTACTAGGTCATGTGCTAACTATTTAACCTTTGGAGGAACTACCAGACTCTTTTCTAAAGGAGCTACATGAGTTTATATTCCCACAGCAGTGTATAAGGGGGCTTTAAAAAGTTCATGGACAAATGGAATGGAAAGATAATGGATTTTTTCACAAACTTTTAACATCATGAGTAGATAAACTGCTTTGTCTGAGCTCTCTTAACAGCCACCAAGCAAGTTCAAAGCCCAGCAGAAGAGATTACATTAGCTCCCAAGGCTTAAAAATAATCCCTTATTCTCTAAGACCATCTGGACAATGCTTGCCCACTCCCCACCCCCACCCCACACGCACATACTCTGGGTGTTGTTGGTTGTACTCTCTGGATTCTGGTTGGAGATCTCTTGACCCTAAGCTTCATCAAATAATGCCTTCCAGGCACCTTGTGGCAGCAATTCTGCTCTCTTGATTTAGGGCTGGCCAATTACCCTCAGCACCCTCTGCACTAGCATGCCTGGTTTCCTGCCCCCGGAGTATGGCAGCCCTGTTCTCTTTGCTTAGGGTGGCAACCCCATTCCTCTGGCACTTCTCTCTTTCTTTTTTTTTTTTTTAATCATTTTATTGGGGGCTCGTACAACTCTTACCACAATCCATACATAAATCCATTGTTCAAGCACATTTTTTTTTGTTTAATCATATTATTTGGGGCTCATACAACTCATCACAATCCATACATACATACATTGTGACAACCACATTTGTACATTTGTTGCCATCAACATTCTCAAACATTTGCTTTCTACTTGAGCCCTTGGTATCAGCTCCTCATTTTTCCCCTCCCTCCCCGCTTACCCCCATGAACCCTTGATAATATATAAATTATTATTTTATCATATCTTACATTACCCACTTTTCTGTTGTCCATCCCCTAGGGGAGGAGGTTATGTGTAGATCCTTGTGATTGGTTCCACCTTTCCACCCCACCCTCCCTCCACCCTCCTGGTATCTCCACTCTCAGCACTGGTCCTGAAAGGACCATCTGTCCTGGATTTCCTGTGCTTCCAGTACCTATCTGTACCAGTGAACATCCTGTGGTCTAGCCAAATTTGTAAGGTAGAATTGGGATCATGATAGTGGGCAGGGGTGGAAGCATTTAGGAACTAGAGGAAAGTTGTATGTTTAATCATTGCTACACTGCACCCTGACTGGCTTGTCTCCTCCCCACGACCCTTCTGTAAGGGGATGTCCATTGCCTACAGATGGGTTTTGGGTCCCCAATCTGCACTCCCCCTCATTCACAATGATTTGAATTTTTGTTCTTTGATGCCTGATACTTGGTCCCTTCGACACCTCATGATAACACAGGCTGGTGTGCTTCTTCCACATGGGCTTTGTTGCTTCTGAGCTAGATGGCCGCTTGTTTACCTTCAAGCCTTTAAGACCCCAGATGCTGTATATTTTGATAGCCTGGCACCATCAGCATTCTTCAACACTTTTGCTTATGCACCCATCTGTCTTCAGTGATCATATATCAGGGAGGTGAGCACACAATGATATAATTTTCGTTTTTTTGGTGTCTGATACTTGATCCCTTCGGCACCTTGTGGTCACACAGGCTGGTGTGTTTCTTCCATGTGGGATTTGTTGCTTCTCAGCTAGATTGGCCACTTGTTTACCTTCAAGTGTTTAAGACCCTAGATGCTACATCTTTTGATGGCTGGGCTCCATCAGCTTTCTTCACCACATTTGCTTATGCACCCGCTTTGTCGGGAAGGTGAGCATCATGGAATGCCAGTTTAATAGAACAAAGTATTCTTGCATTGAGGGAGTACTTGAGTGGAGGCCCAATGTTCATCTGCTACTTTAATACTAAACCTATAAATATATGCACATAGATCTATTTCCCCATCCTCATATATAAATATATTTACATATGTACATGCCTTTATCTAGACCTCTATAAATGCCCTTTGCCTCTGCCACTTCTTAATGGCAGATTGACACTCTAGACCCCAGCTGGTAAGCATCTGACTCTTAAAAACCTTGGAGCCACAATGGCCGTAGACTTCTCCTTATGCCACATGTATTCTCTAAGACAGTAAAGACTTTCTGTATAACTCGCCTCACTTCCTTCTGAACTCTTACCAGACATAATCACCTTTTCCTCTGTAATTCCATCAGTCTCTTCAAGGCGATCTAGACTTTAACTGTTAGGTACCAGAGAACTCTTCTAACCTATACTCATTCCCCAAACCCTAAAACTACTTCCACATTTTAGGTATCTGCTAAAATGATACCTCATTCTTCTGGTATCAAATTCTGCATTACTTATTTGGTGCTACTATAATAGAAATACCACAAGTGGTTATTTACTATAATAATCACTGTTCTAGTCTGTTGGGTTTGGACTTCCTTAGTGCATGTTATGCCTTTTTTCCCTCCGATCTCCCATTTATAATAGAAATGTCTACTCTGTACTATGTCTTACCACTGTACTATGGAGGATGGCTTTAGCAAACAAAAATGTACATTCTCATAGTTTCAGAGGCTAAAATTTTCGAATTCAGACTGCATGTATTAATTTCTGTTGAGAACATAAATTGTTATACCCTCCCATGGAGAGGAGAATTTGACAGTGATTATCAAAATTTTAAATCTGTATAATTCCTTGACCTGGGATTTATAATTCTTAGAAATTTTCCATTATCTACATTATCATTTAAGAAATGTTATATGTTGAAAGATAACTTATAATACTGGCTTTAATAACATAAACTTGAAAACAATCTAAATGTTCGTCTGTGGGAATTAGCTAAATAAATTGAACTCTATACCCAGTCAATGTAATAATTACTAACACCCATTTAAAGAAAATGAAACTTTTTGTGTGTTAATATGGAGCCAATTTCCAGGGATTGTTAAAGAAAAACCATATTCAGGTACAGAATAGACTATGTATATATTTACATGTGTACTTAATAAACTATTTCTGAAATTGCTTTGAAGAAGTAAATTTAACAACCTTTTGAATCTGACACATTTTTTTTCTAAACTGGGACTATTTATAGTACTTATCTTTGTAGAGTAGTTCTGAGAATCAAATGAAATCATGCATGAAAGCATAAAGCATATATGTATGTTGGATCTCAATTAAAGAGCCCATTACCCATGGAGTTGGTCCAACTTGCAGGGACCCTGTAGTACAGAATAGACCTGCTTCTTAGCGTTTCTGAGATTGTAACTTGTTATGGAATCAGACGACCTCATCTTTCTCCCTTAAAACAGTAGATTTGAACTACTACCCAGTCCTCACTTATCACGATTAGGTTCCAGAAAACAGGCCAGTGTACAAAAATTGGCATTAGGAAAAAACGTTAGGTGACCACACTAGAAAGGTAGATCAAAAAATGGAAAAATGAAGACATCACTCCATAGCTATCAAACCACTGAGAAACAACATAGCCAAATTGACACATAAGCTTAAGTGCCACATTCAACGTCACCCTCTCTTCACGCTGTGGCATATATTGCTGTTAGACATATGTTAATGTATAAAGTAGTAGATTTTTTTTTGCTGTTGTCCTAAATGCAAAATGTTCTATAGCAAAGCAGCAAATAATTGAGGAATAATTGTATTATAATTTTGGGGAAGAACCCATTGGAATCTCACTCATTTTTATAGATTTGAAAAATCGATGTAACATAGTGTGTGGAGAGTACTGTATTCAGATTTAGAAGATCTTTAATTTAAGTCTAAAGGCTTGGTAAATTAATGTCTTTTTTCCAGAGAAATTTAATTAGAATGAGATTTAAACAGAAAGATTAGGAATATAGAAGTAACTCCTACCTTGAAAACAGGCTGACTGAAATAAGCCAGATAAAAAAGGAAACTATTGTATGATTCTTACTTATATGAAATAAGTTTAATAGGCAAATGCATGGAGATCAAAGTTTAGTGGTTACTAGGATTTGGGTTGAAGAGGAAATAATTATATTATTTAAGGGGTACAGAGTTTATGTTAAGGATGAAGAAAAATTTGGACAGGAATAATGGTGTTGTTTGTACAACATAATGAACATAATGTCAACTGAATTGTATACATTAAATTGGTTTAAATTGCTAAGGCTTCATTATATTTATTTTACCATCAAAAAAATAAAAAAAATTAATCCCAAACACTTCTCGGTTTCCCCTTTCATTCCCCTATGCATATGATGTACACATTTAACTAGTAAAATTGAATGTGATCAGAAAATATGTAAAAGGTCAAAAGATTTAACTGGTACTCAATAATTACTAATTGGATTGATAATACTTCCTTAGCAGCCCTTGCTTTTGTATGCAATGGAAAATAGGTAAGTGAAGGACAAATTGAAGGATTGAAAGTAGAGGCAAGTACATAACCAGATAATAAGGCTGTAAACTCCAGCTGTGTTGAATGAGCAGATGTAACTTCTTGCACAATAAAATTTGGCACAGTCTAAACTTGGCAGAAGGAGGAAAAAAAAGTCAAAGATTTATGATGAGATTCAAAGCTTAGAAACCAGAGAGCCGATAGGCCCTGTCAACCCTGATAGGAAAGGTAGAGAAATGTTTGGCTATGTTTAGTTTTGGATGGCTGTATAATGGCTAGGTATATATAGTGTATGAGGGTAAATAAAATAGTATTACTGCAAAATCATAGAAAACTGTACTAAACAAAAAACAAAGTGTGAAGCTTTTGTTTTTGTACATCTCCTCCATCTAGATCTATATACTTTTGAAGAAGATATTTTCATTTCTCTAACTCTTGCCCAAAGACTATTTGCTTCACATCACATAAAAATGGCAGTTTGGACATCCTCAGAAGATCCAAATTGTGTTTCTTTTAAATGCTTTTTGAGTTTAAGGAACAAAAAGAAATCTGATGGGGCAATATCAGGGTTGTAGAGTAGATGGGGTAAGATTTCCCAACAAAGTTCATGTAGACAGTGCTTGCTACCCTTGAAGTGATTATGATGGGCAAAAATTCCTTGGTACGGCTTCCTGGCCTTTTTCGCAATACATAAATATTGTGTCTTTTGAGAAAATTCATTAAAATTACCTGTTTGGAATTAAAAGAAAATAATCACATAGCCTTCTGAGCTGACTTCTCTGCCTTGAATTGATCTTTGAAATCTTCCTTCCCTTCCTTACAGTGCTCGAGCTACCTAAAACCGGTTGTTTTATGTGGGGCAGCATTCCTGTAAAGTTATTTTAAAGCTTTGATGATTTGGGAAGCTGTCCATTTGAGTTTTGTTACAATTTTGATATTACCCTTGACCTCCAAAGTATTCCCCCCACCCCATGGCAAAAAAAGTATCTGTATATTAAAGGCACCTTAAAGAGATTAAGACATATGTATTGCTGAGAGAACTTGTCTGCAACCATCCGTTGATTGCAGAGGCATGTTTAAGCATATTTTGTTTGGAATAAAGCTGGAGGTGTATGAATTGGAACCCTAGTAACAATAATACTTTTTAACTTACCTGGTTATGGAAACAAGAAATGAAAGGCAGAGAGGAAAAGATAAGAGAAAGGGGTTATGCTGGCATACGAATCTTCTGCATTTCCAAGATTGTCTTTTCATTGACCTTTTTATATATGAACTCCTGACATCTAGTAAATTTATATTTCATTTTGAAGTATTTTGCTGGCATATAATTCTGAGTATAAAGCAAAACGTTTAAGAGGCCAGTACAATGTTTTGTTATTTATCAGTCTTGTGATGCTCATTTCTGGGCTACAGGGAGTACTTTGGACAGTGGACCATTCACATGCCTCTGTAATATGAGTGTGAGCACTGGGATTGTGTTTATGCTTTTCTTGTTCACAGACTTGCCTTTTAGCTTTCTAGCTTAAATATTAAAATTTAAAACTACTTCATGAAGATAAATAATTGTCACTTGTGTAGCATTATGCTGGTATTTTAAATGTCTTCCAGGAGTTTCTTCTTTAGATAGAAGCAACTTTGGAATAAATGAGGATTTTTTTTGAGACTGGGCTTAAAACACACACACACACACATACACACACACACACACACACACACACACTGAAGATGTGCCTATTTTGTTTTAGATGCTAATAAACAATGCAATTATTAGGCTTGTCCTGGTCATGTGAAAATACTCCTATCCTCTCTCTCTCTATATATATATACACATATACATAAATAATTTTAGTAGTTTCATAGGCTATGTATAACAATAGATCACATATTTTTTTCTAGCCTTTTCTGTGTGACTTTTCTATTATTACTTATATATGCTTCTAGGGACTTACTAGTGACCCCAAACACATTCCATCCCTTAGCTATATATATGTAACAAATCCTGAGTGCATTTTCCTCCTTTCTTTTAAATAATTGGCTATTTTTTTCTTTTCTAGCTTCTTGGTATGCTGACTATAATTTTATAACACTAGTATAGTGTATCTTTCTATATCAAGAAAAATTTTATTTGAAAAATGTTAGTTTTAAAACACTCTGTAGACTTTTTGAGCTTGTATGTAATATGTAGGGTGAAAGGTAGACTGGAAATGCTTGTATTACAGTTATTTCTTTATCTTTACTCTTTAATTTGTATGCCATTGTTCGGGAGGGGCATTGTTACAGGAGTTTAAGGTCAGGGTTTAAATTCCCCAGTGTATTTCCTTTGTGGGATTATTAACTTGTTTGATTTTTAAGTTATTCAATTTGTTACTGTTATATTATTTTCCTTATAGGCCCTCACAGCCTTTTAGTTCTGTTATTCCATGTGACACAGTTATTATATATCATCTAGCTATATATTAATATTTAGAAATTCTTAAATTAAGAAGCCCTGGTGGCTTCGCAGGTTATCAGTTGGGCTGCTAACCTCAGGATTAGCAGTTCCAAAGGACCAGGGCTTCCATGGGAGAAAGGCGAGGCTCCTGTAAACAGTTAAAATCTCAGGAACCCATAAGGGCAGTTCTACCCTGTTCTATGGGATTTTTGTGAGTTGGCGTCAACTCGATGACACATATATTTATTAAGAAGCTCTGGTGGCACAACAGTCAAGTGCTTGGCTGCTAACCAGAAGATCGACAGTTTGAACTCATCAGCTGCTTATTGGGAGAAAGACGAGGCAGTCTGCTCTCATAAAGATTTACAGCTCTGGAAACCCTGTGGGCCTGTTCTACTCTACCTTATAGGGTGACTAGAAATTGAATCAACTCAATAGCAACAGGCAAGTCTTGTTTGAATTTACCGTGAATCAGACTGACAGAGGCCCTTTATATGCATCAACTGTGATTACTTGGAACATTCATTTTTTTCAGATGAGGAAACTGAGACCCAAAAAGGCTTAATACATTGCCCAAGGCCACCATGCTGTTAAGTAGTAGAGTTTTGGGCTAAACCCTAATACCATAACTTTTGTTGTTATTTTTTCAGGGGGGCTTTTAAACTGTTTGAGTAGTTAAATGAGCTTAGATAGGTAAATTTATTATTGTTAAAAACACAAATATTCTATAGCAGTGTTTTTAAAATCAAAGTTGGTTATCGCTTGGCTTTATGGGAATAGAGAAGTGCTATAAATTTTTTCCGTTCGTGTTAATCTAGTGCCCACTGGGGACTGTGTTTGCCTTGGATGTGTGATATAGTTGGCACCAGAGAAATGCATGGGTGGATTTTTGTGTACGTCACTTTTGCAACAGAACGCTTATAACCACTCTGCTTTTCTTCCTCTTTGCTGTTTCTTCCCTAGAGTGTTGTCTTAACTCAGTCTGTTCAGTGACAGAGAAGACAGGAAAAAGAGTGAAGTCTCTGGAGGATGGCTCTGCTGTTGGACGACTTGTTTGGGTCTTGAGCTTGCTATGCCTTTGTTCAGAATGCTATTTGTTGAGCAAGGTTTTTTTGTTTTTTTTAAAAACTATTCGCAGAGTTGGTATTTCTAGTTACTGAATCAAGAGAGATTAAGTTGATCTATTGATTGTTTTGGATGTTGGACTTAATTTCAGAAGCATATTGTAGTAAACTGCAGGGTTGGTTTATTGTGGAACAGTTTTAATGTATAGAAATTGTTTGACTGCTGTGCTTT
>NW_022103919.1:589967-607601 GCF_000313985.2 Echinops telfairi
GACTGTTTTAGAAGAAATATTCCTGGAATACTCCTTAGAAGTAAAGGTCGTGAGACTTCTTTGTCTCGTGTGATTCGGACATGTTATCAGGAGAGATCAACCCCTAGAGAAGGGTACTACGGTTGGTAAAGTAGAGGGTCAGTGAAAAATACGCTCCTTTACAAGATGGGATTGTCACAGTAACTACAACCATGGACTCAGATCATCTAGCAATGATTGTGAGGGTGGTTCAGGACTTGTCAGTGGTGTGTTCTTCTGTGTACATGGAGTTGGTATAAATTGGAACTGATCCAGCAACATTTACCTACAACATAGCCATATGGTAGGCTACCATTTATACATACTCTTCATTTGTTTGCAGTCTGCTTATTTGACATTTTGCATGTAAGATAATGGTTAAAAAATCTATCAAACTATTTGTGCATTAAGAGTGTATGAGGCAACAGTAACACTAACCATGATGGTGAAGGTTGGCTGGGCTGTGATTATTAGTGGTGTGGCAGTTAGGTAATCCTATAATTTGGCGATTTATATAATGATGCATTTTTTTCAGTAATATGATAATGGGAGTTGGCAGTATGCAGTGATATGTTGACAGTTATGTAATGATGTGGTCATTCTCTATTGGTGATGTGGTCTGATAACTCCATTTTTGTCCAGCACCTATTTTCATTTGCAACCTCGCTTTGGAACTTAATCATATTGATATTAGAAGAATGCCCAATAATATGGCAAGTGTTCAGTATATTAAATTTAAAAGGTTGTTTTAAATATAGTAGCTTTAATTTAATCTAGTACTACTAGATTAAAAATATTTTATATAAGAAAATAAAGCTGAGGGTGGGGTGGAAAGGGGGAACCAATTACAAGGATCTACATATAACGTCCTCCCTGGGGGACAGACAACAGAAAAGTGGGTGAAGGGAGATGTCAGACAGTACAAGATATGACAAAATAATAATTTATAAATTATCAAGGGTTCATGAGGGAGTGGGGAGCGGGGAAGGAGGGGAAAAATGAGGAGCTGATGCCAGGGGCTTAAGCGGAGAGCAAATGTTTTGAGAATGATGAGGGCAATGATTGTACAAATGTGCTTTACACAATTGATGTATGTATGAGTTGTGATAGCGTTGTATGAGCCCCTAATAAAATGATTTTTTAAAAAGGAAATAAAGCTGAAATAATAAATAAAACATTATATAATGGTTTCCTTTCAATATTGGAATTAATTTCTTGATATTTTTCAACTTCCACAGAAATCATATATTCATTGTTTTCTTCAGATGAGCAAAACATGGCTCAGGGACTGTGTTTAGTAACTATTGTATCTTAGGTCTTTTAACCCATAAATTTAGCCCGCAGAATGATTGTAATTGCAGAAGCATGAATAGATCATTGCAATCTAAATCAAGTGCTATCTCTAATACTTTTGAGGGACGTGTATTTCTTATTCTGCTTACCCAGATATTTCCCCCAGACCTGGCATAGAGTAGCATTGGTAAATGCATGTTGAACAGGCCAAGCATGTTGATATTCATGTCTGAATTCTTTTATCCTACTTAATTTATGTAGGGCGGAATATGTATACATCTGCTTTAGAGAGCTAATAATCTCTAGTATTGAATCTGTGAAATTCACATTGAATGAGCTGTTTCAAATACACAGTATTTCACTAATAGTGGTCTGCCCCTCTTAAATCTCTTCATTTAGTTTCTTTTTCCAGTAGTCTTTTTTTCACATTTAATATCCTATCTCCTAATTAAAAAAACAACAAAATTAGTTATCCAAGGGAGAATTTACTGTCTATATGATTTACATAAAACTTGATCATATCTAGTTTATTACATCTAATTTAATTCATGTGATATTGTCTTTTTTGGGAAAACAAAAATTATATCCTTTTCTCAATATCTAGTACTGGACTATTTTGATAGCAGGTGCTCAGTAAATAACTGTTGAATTACTTAGAATGTTTTTATTGGGTCATTGCTATGAAAATTAGAATTGGTAATTTTGAGGCTAAAAGCGGCGAAGGGGTCAGGTATCAGGCATCAAAGACAAAAAAAAAATCATAACATTGTGAATGAGGGGGAGTGCAGAGTGGGGACCCAGGGCTCATCTGGGGGAAATTGGACATCCCCTTGCGGAAGGGCTGCGGGGAGGAGAGGAGCAAATCAGAGTGCAGTGTAGTAACGATGAAATATGCAATTTTCCTCTAGTTCTTAAATGATCCTCCCCCCCACTACCATGATCCCAATTCTACCTTACATATCTGGCTGGACCGGACGATGTGCACTGGCACAGATAGGAACTGGAAATACAGTGAACCCTGGACAGATGAACACCCCCAGCACCAGTGGAGAGAGTAGTGATAGCGGGAGGGTGGAGGGAAGGTGAGGGAGAAAGGGGGAACAGATGACAAGGTCTACATATGGCCTCCTCCCTGGGTGATGGTCAGTGGAGAAGTGGGTGAGGGAGATGTTGGATGGGGTAAGATATGATAAAATAATAGTAACATAAATTATCAAGGGTGCAGGGGGTGGGGTTAGCGGGGAGGGAGGGGGAAAATGAGCTGACACCAAGGGCTCAAGTGGAAAGCGGGTGTTGTGAGAATGATGAAGTCAACATATGTACTAATGTGCTGGACACAAATGATGTATGTACGGATTGTGATGAGTTGTATTAGCCCCTAATAAAATGATTATTTTTAAAAAAAGCAACAACAAAAAACTCTTCTTACTTCATTGACTTAAAAATTTAACATGGAAGTAGAAATTAAAAGCTCTTTGTAATTCTAATTCATTCCAAAATATTGAGTACCAGGTGCTTTTCTAGGTGGTGACAAAGAAAACAGTAAAACAGATATTTATACCTTTGTGTCCTTGTGGATCTAATCATTCTCAACTTTTTACCATATGCAGTCTGCGATGCTATATAATGGTTCCTAAGGAACATTCTGCAATACCTTAAATGTGAATTGAAAGTAGGGAAAAGTAATACTCAATAGCTTTTGCATGGTTTTAATGCGGGTTTTGTAATAGCTTAGTAGTGAGAAGAAAGGGAAAAGGCATTTATTTGAACACTTACCGTGTACCAAGGTCTCTATTAGGAGTTTTGACATACCTCCTTGAATCCTCATAGTAGCTGTCGGAGGCAGGTAACATTTTCCATTTTTATCAATGAAAAAACCGAGACTCAGAATCACATAGCTAATGAGTGACAGAGTCTTATTCAAACAGAAATCTTTCTAATTTCAAAGCGTTTAACAAACATTGTTGAGGAAAATCCTTCATAGATTTTCAGTTGTTCAGTCAAATTTTTAGAATAATTTATTTGCAAATAGAAGATATGCTCAAGATTCCTTATGTGCGCTTTATTCACTATGATTTATATATATATTTGCAGCATTATATCTATGAGTTGAAATACAGTGTGGAGTTAGTTTGTTATACATGCAGAAGGTCATGGTAATGTTCCAGAGACTTTAAGTGCTATGTCACAATATTTAATGTTCACATTTTAAAATGACACACGTAAAGAACTAATAGTTATAGTAATACTATTCTAGTTCATCATTACCGTGTTTCATTGATATGAGGATGTGAATTTTCTTTCCATATTTTAACATTTCTGAAATCAGTATGTCACACTTACAATCAATGTCAGTTTTAATTTAGTTGGCAGGCACCTTTTTTTGTTGACAGCACATAAAATAGTTGAACCTTATAATGGATAGTGTCTTAAATTTGATGAAATATACTTATATTTAGTTTGACAATACCCTAAATGTTAATATGCGTTACATTTCCTAAAGGCTGTGAAGAGGTTATTTGAATTGCCATAATATTAATTTGTTTTTAATAGCTTAGTTATGTTAGATAAATACAATTTTCTTTGCAACATTTTTCTTTCTACTTATTCTGCAGTAACTATATTTGGGTGTTTTGGGAGCATCTATACAGGAGTCTTGGTGGTGGTGTTAGGTAAACCTTGAATTGCTAACTGCATGATAGAAGAAAGATAAGACTGCTTCCACAGGAGAAATATGAGACTATCTGTGCCCATAAAGATTTATAACCTTGAAAACCTCAGTATAGGGTCACTATGAGTTGGCATTGACTCAGTGGCAGTGGGTATTAAAATCCCAATGGACTATAGATATAGTATTAGGCTATTAGTATATTTTGAGGAATTATATAATACATGCATTCTACAATAATGTATTTTCGTTCCGCTTTTCAATTCATTAACTTCTTTTTAAAAAAATCTCTTAAATATGCATTTAAATGAACCACTAACTGTGATTTCTAGATCTGTGTCTCTATTTTGTAATTAATACTGATAGGATGCAACTTAGTGGAAATTAATATGCAAAGTATAGTTTATAAGCTTACTTAAGTTTGCCCTTACTCCATCTCTTTGCATGAGAGCCTGCAGAATTTTCTGAATGACAAGTTTGGCATAATTTGGAATCTATGTGTCTTTGATTGTCACATGTTGCTCTGATGTCGAAAGGAGTTTTACACTGGCAGTCTGAAAGCCGCCCATGGCATTTGCTATCTAGGCACACTAGAAGTTCAGGCTTCAGGTTGAAAGAAATGCCAAATTGTTCTTTTTGATCTAGTTTATCTTTTGAAAGCATAGTATTGTTGATAGTAAGATGTTTATATTACTTTTCACAGCATTTCTGGCTTAAGTATACAAATGTCCCAACTACCAAAAACGTTTTTGTTTTCGTGTAGTTGTCTTTAGGTAATAGTGATTACCTTTAGGTAGTAGTGGTTGACATAAGCACTGACTTAATTTACATAAAGAAAATTAGAAATCTCTTAAGATTTAGTAAGAATAGTAAGTTCAGTACGGTACTGAGAAGTAGATTTTCATAGCTTCTCCCTTTGTTTTTATTTTTGCAGAAGTATAAGTAGCATATGAATTTTTTATAAACCTTACAAAAATTAAAGGTAAAACTGAGAAAATCACCGTTTTAAGTAATCCCAAGTCTCTTCTTATTTTCACTCATCCTCTTGCAGAGCATTGACAAAAATATGAAATTGATTTGGGTGAAGGGTGTTAAAGAGCCGACAGCCAAATGTCACAAACAATGAATGGCTGCAGTGTTGAAAAAATCAATAGGGAGGTTAAGCTGGTCTTGTGAAAGACTTGGCAGACTGCTCTGTTCCAGGAAGCTATCTGTCTTCTGGCCTTGGTTGCATGATCAAAAGGAAAACTTGATAGGTTTAATGAAGGGAGATACTGTAAAACTGACAACAGAAATATAGACACTGTGGTAAACTGGAATTCACATCAGTGAATGGAGCTATTAGATACATTTTTCACTCTGAAAAAATATGTATAGGTAGAGATGTCAAAAATATTAAAATTCTTTTACTTTTTTATTGATTTCACTATCAACTAATACATTTCCCTGAAGTAAACAAAGGTCTATATTTGGATGAGTATACAATCTGATATTAAATGTGTTGGACACAGTAATTGTTGTGTTAATTAGTAAGCCAATTTTCCAAATCTGTTCATCATAACACTTAAAATGTGAAACAAAATTACATTTGTAAGATCAAGAGCCTGATTAAAAGAAGGCAGCCATTGAATTGTCAATGAAAATAGAAGGCCTGTCACTGAAAACCAAGGTGGGATTTATGATTCATTAGTCTACCCCATAGGCCATTAGAAGATATTTTATAGAAGCATCCTTTTTAACACTTTTATTGATAAACAGTATGTTGGTCTAAAAAAATACTTCACAGAGATTGTGTTGATCAGAGCTATAAATTATGAAGTGTGGCATTTTAATAGATATCAAATAAGATTAAGATCATTTATAGATCTTTTTTCTTGAATTTATTGTATGTTGCTTTGAGCTATATACCAAGTAATATTTTACATCTGTATTTTTCACCTGAATTTCTTACCAACTCCTATACCATGAAATTAGTTATTTCCTGGGTATTCATTCTGTGTAAGTCATTATGCTAGGTGCTGATATAAGCTTCTTAATTAAAAGCATTTATTTCTATGTTTAGAGATTTCAAAAAATCTTTTCTCTCTTCTTTTAAAATAAGAAGCAGCTCCATTCTATTTTATTGGCCATCATTAGATGTGATGATCTCTGTGTAAATCATAAATGAATGTAAGGAGAAGAGAGTCATTTAAAATTCATCAGTGTAATATTAATTCACAGAAGATGGTAACCCTGTTTAAAAACAGACAGACAAATAACTAAATAAAAAAGAGAAAGATGCTTGGCAGATTTTCTGCAAGTGGACGCTGTAATAAAAATGCCCCCTACTTTGTTGGGATGGTATTTGGAGGGCTGCTGCCATATGTTACTTTCCGTTTTAGCTGGGATTATGCCATCATTATTGCTGATAAAAGCTGTTTACTGCCTTGGCAAAGGAATGATGCTTGGAGCAGTTTTGGAAACCGCCATTCAGTTTACAAAAAAGTTCATTTAGTGCCAGATGCTAGAATCTAGGTCTTTGTTATATTTTCCCATTATTAGATCCATCTATTGTTTATTTCTTTTTCCCCTTTTGTAATAGAATGTTTTTTTTTTACTACCTGTTTTAGTTCAAACTGTTAATGTGGAAGATTACCTAAATCTTTACATTCCCATGTTAATTGATTAGTATTAAAGATGGGCAGTTTAGCTTTTAGACCCATTGACTTAGATTTGGAATAAATACTGTAGTGTGCAGTGAGATTCTAGTCTCTAACACTGTACTTTTAAAGTACCACAAATATCAAGGAGATATTGGTTAAATATTTGAATAAGTTATTGGCTAATGTGAAATCTCTTGAAGGGTAAAAAAATCAAATGCTGTTTGAACATAATACTATCTCATAGTTAAAATTTTTATAAGATTTTTTCCCCGAAATGTGCTTTTAAACACATTAATACTTGTATGATTGGATTGGCTTGCTTTATGAATTTGTGGATGCAAATCACTATATTTTGGGGGGTAAATTAGCATGTAGTATCTAGTAGGTTTTGGGTGCATGTGAAATACTTTAAGTCAAGGAAATTCTTTTCTTTTTTTGGCAAACATTTTATTAAGATATTTATAAATTAAATATAAGATATTTATTATATATATTATATATTAAATATAAGATATTTATATTTAAGTCTTTATGTTAATTCTCCTTTTCCTAATTTGCACAACTGTTCTCTAAAGTCAATATTTGTATGGTTTGTGACTTATTGGCTCATGTAGAGGTCAAATCTTGACCTTGATTCCCTCAAATCAAATGTTAAATCACATTTGTAACTTGATTCTTATCATTACTTTAAATGAAAAAAATTCACTCCTATAAAAACTGTTGACAAATTAGAGTCTCTTTGGTTTACTTAAAAATATAGCCTACTATTCATAAAGTTTCCCAACTATAGTTTTCTAAAATATTTTCTCTTGGTAGATAAACGAGTATAAAAAGCACACTGAGTCACATCATTTTCACAAAAAGAAGAATGTCAGCCACCTATTAGAAAGCTATTGTTATTTGGAATACATTGAAATACACCTAGCCTTGGATGCCACATAACATCTGAAACTTAGAATTTGTGGTTGACTTTAAATGGATAAAGAAAGAAAAAGCCAACATGTATTTATTTTTAAGTATATCCAAGTACAAACTTTCACAGTATAAAGTTTAAATGTCAATTTGAGGTTGAAAATTTAAAATCCTTGGGTGAAAGGACTAAATGTCTGAATTGAAAGTTAAGATCATTTGAGTTTGCGAACACACTTTTTTTTTTTTTGAACATAATTTTTATTTTTATTTTTTTTCAAAGATAATTTTATTAGGGGCTCTTACAGCTCTTATAACAAACCATACATCAATTGTATCAAGCATACTTGTACATATGTTGCCATCATTATTGGTATCAGCTCCGCTTTTTTCTCTCCTTCCCTCTCCCACCCTTTTGACTCCTTGATAATTAGAAATTATTATTGTTTTCATATCTTACACCAACTGCTGCCTCTCTTCCCTTTCGGTTTCTTTTTTTAAACATTTTATTAGGGGCTCATACAACTGTTATCACAATCCATACACGCATCAATTGTGTAAAGCGCATTTGTACATCATTCTCAAAACATTTTCTCTCCACTTAAACCCCCGACATTAGGTCCTCATTTTTCCCCTCCCTCCCCGCTCCCCCCTCCCGCATGAGCCCTTGATAGTTTATAAATTGTTATTTTGTCATATCTTGCCCTGTTTGACGTCTCCCTTCACCCACTTTTCGGTTGTCTGTCCCCCAGGGAGGAGGTCACATCTAGTTCCTTGTAATCAGTTCCCTCTTTCCTACCCATTCTCCCTTTACCCTCCCAGCATCGCCACTCATACCACTGGTCCTGAAGGGATTATCCGCCCTGGATTCCCTGTATTTTCAGTTCCTATCTGTACCAGTGTACATCCTCTGGTCTAGCCAGACTTGCAAGGTCGAATTCGAGTCATGGTAGTGGGAGCGGGGAGGAAGCATTTAGGAACTAGAGGAAAGTTGTATTTCTCATCGTTGCTATATCGCACTCTGACTGGCTCATCTCCCCGAGACCCCTCTGTAATGAGATGTCCAGTGGCCTACAAATGGGCTTTGGGTCTCCACTCTGCACTCCCCCCATCATTCACAATGATAAGATTTTTTGTTCTGATGATGCCTTACACCTGATCCGTTCGACACCTCGTGGTTGCATAGGCTGGTGTGCTTCTTCCATGTGGGCTTTGTTGCTTCTGAGCTTGATGGCCGCTTGATTACCTTCAAGCTTTTAAGACCCCAGATGCTATACTTTTTGATAGCCGGGCACCATCAGCTTTCTTCACCACATTTGCTTATGCACCCATTTGTCTTCAGTGATCCGTTCGACACCCCGTGATCACACAGGTTGATATGTTGTTCCATGTGGGCTTTGTTGCTTCTGAGCTAGATGGCCGCTTGTTTACCTTCAAGCTTTTAAGACCCCAGACACTATATCTTTTGATAGCCGGGCACCATCAGCTTTCTTCACCACATTTGCTTATTCACCCGCTTTGTCTTCAGCGGTTGTGTAGGGAAGGTGAGCATCATAGAATGCCAGTTTCCTAGAAGAAAGTATTCTTGTGTTGAGGGAGCGGACATACTTTTTAGAAGTAATTTTTTATGGTTATGAATGCCTATCTTTATGAGCATCTGAAATTACCCATACAATTTTTACAAAAGTGATAAAATAATTCTCAGAAAGTTTTTAAACATACCATATTTTAGAGATTAGATATTTCCTCTAATGTTCAATATTAGTTAATAACTTATTAGATTGAAAAATCAGTTGCTCAAACAACATATATGTGTATGTATATATATGAAGGATTGTCAAAATGCCTAGAAAAATGTCATTATCATCTTTTCTATGAGCTTTTTGAAGCCACATATATACATATAATGTATATGTATGTATTATGTATTTGTATTTTATCTATATGGAAGGACATCATCCTTGGTAAATTAGAGGGTCAGGTCAGCCAAAAAGAGGGAGATTATTAAGGAGATGAATTGATAAATGGTTGCAGCAGTAGGCTTAAATATTGCAAGAATTGTGCAGATGGCACAGGACCAGGCCTTGTACCTGGGATTGCTATGAGTAGAACCTCCTTGATGGCACTTCTCCTATATACCACTGTGATAGAAATTTGAAGAGGGCTTTAGGAAGATATATCAATGTCTTACATAGATAGTCCTTACCCTTAAGGAATTATATTATTGCGTGGGAAAGGGTATCTATTATGAAATGGCATTAGAGTCCAGGAACAAACCATTGCTGTTGTTAAATCATCACCTAATTGCATGATTCATCTGATATATGAGACTTATATCATGAGTATTTGAGTAAACTATTTGATTCATTAGGCATAATGTATATTTGTACATGGATTACGGAAAGAAACAATGTCTTAAATTATTTGTGATTATACAATTTTATGTTCTTAATTTTTCTTCCTTGAAATTTCTCTATCTTTATTTTACCATTTCAGTAAATGGCATTACCATCTACCTAGTCACCCAAGCCAAGGGATTATTCTCTCACCATCTCGTCTGGTGTTTTCCCAGCCCAAGACCCTGCTATTTTTTCGTAATCATCTCATACCTGCTTTTACCTGTAGTTCCTTACGTCCATTCTTACACAGCATCAAGAGATCTTTTATATGATTATGCCTCTCTTGAGACCTTTTAATATCTTCTCATTGCTGTGATCTTTTATGGACATTCGGTTGCCCAATATGGTGCAGTCACATTGGCCAGCTTTTTTCCATTTTAACATGTCACAAATATTCCTGATTTAGGGCCTTCGCACTCATAATTTTTTCTGCTTATAATGCTTCTCCCCCCATCAAAAAAAAAATGCTTCTCCCTTTGATGTTTGTATACCTGGCACATTTTTGTTATTCAGATTGCATTCTAGATATCACTTCCTCAGGCAGATAAGGAAATGGAATTTTTGAATCTAAACTCAATGATTTTGCTATATTAGAACTTGTTTTGAGAGCTATACATTAACCTATCTATAATTATCAGGAGTAATATATTCTGATACATATATACAACAATAATTTATATTTTTGATTGAGGATTTGTATTAGATTTTCACTATCTCAGTAATCACCAAAATTTTCTGTCTTAAAGAATTGTAGTGCTGGTACAGATAGGAATGGGAAACACAGGGAATCCAGGGCGGATGATCCCTTCAGGACTAGTGCTGAGAGGTGATACCCAGAGGGTGGAGGAAAGGTGGGGTGGAAAGGTGGAACCGATCACAAGGATCTACATATAACTTCCACTCTGGGGGATGGACAACAGAAAAGTGGGTGGAGGGAGACATCGAACAGTGTAAGATATGACAAAATAATAATTTATAAATTATCAAGGGTTCATGAGGGAGGGGTAATGGGGAGAGAGGGGGAAAAATGAGGAGCTGATGCCAGGGGCTTAAGTGGAGAGCAAATGTTTTGAGACTGACGAGGGCAATGAATGTACAAATGTGCTTTACACAATTGATATATGAATGGATTGTGATAAGAGTTGTATGAGCCCCTGATAAAATGATTTTTTTAAAAAAGTGGGGTGTATGGCCTAGGTACTTCAAAATAATAATTCAGGAATCCCTGCAAAGTACCAAGTTTTGTTCCAAAATAGATCATTATAATTATGTGAATTTGTTTTTATTGTAGTAAAAATATATTTGACTTGGCATTTGGTGTTTCAATATGTTTTTTTTATGTGCAATTCACCAAAATTAACTATATTAAGCGAATTATACTACCATCATTATTATTTTCAAAGGAATTTATTTTTAACAATAAAAATTCATCTACTGGATAATCCTTTCTTCTCAAATAACTCTCAAATTATATTTGAAAAATTGTTAGTGAGAAGCTACTAATTGTCAAAATTAGCATTCTTCCATCCCTGGCTATCTAAACGCTCTTTATAGTTTTCAGTGAATGAATGTATTTGATGCATCTTAGTCAGATAGCTTTAGCTTATTAAATTATCTCAAAATTTCCAAGGAGACTAAAATGTCCTTTAGGACAATTGAGAGGTGAATTGGGTTTAAAGTGCCTCTATCTTAGTGTCAGATTGACTTGAGGTTCCAGAATACTTCTGTATATTATTGTTATGATTTGTGCCAGGTAGTGAACATTTTTATTATGTCATTATTTAAAATTGTACATAATTTCTTATGAAGAGAGCCTAGTGAAAAATAAGTAGTAAGTAGTAGATATTTTTACTATTAGTAAGCAAGACTGTACCAGCATGAATGGCTAAGACAAATTAAATCAATTTAGTTTTGTCCTTTTGGCTTATCTGCATAATGTTCTCCTCATAAGTTCTATCTTTCAGTGGTTGATTCACCAACAGCTATGCTATGTTATTTGTAGACCAGAAAAAATTTGAGATCTCATCAGTCAGACTGCCAAATACAAACAAACAGTCAGAATGGAAGACCTTTAGTTTTATTTTCATTTTAAGTCCAAGAAGGCACAGTTTTTATTCTATTTTATTTCAGAGATTAAGTCTATGGTATTTTAAAAACAGTTTTATTGGCATATAATTTGCATGTCATATAACTTAATAGTTCAGTCACATCAAAAAGAGTTGTACAAGCAACACCACAATCAGTTTTAGAAGTCATTTTGTAATGATAAAGTTTTAAAAATTCTTCATGCCAATAATTTAAAATTGATAAAAGTGATAAGTTATATTGTGAATTAAAAATAAAAATTCATAGAAATTATTTATAATATTATAGAAGTATTAATAATTCCTGTTGGTGTGAATTTCACTAATGCTTACTAGTAAAACATGTTTTACATATGCTTTATTTTGAATTGATCTTGATTTTCATTCTGTTTTCAAGGAAAATTTTTTTCTAAAAATTTTCTTTAAATGATAGATATCTAAATATCCTGTTACCAAATAATAGGTAATATTGTGGCATTATGACAATATATCAAAATATTACTTTTATGAGTCCAAGGTTACTTCTTTTGATTTTCTCTTCCCCCTCCACCCCCCTTCACTGTAATTCTGTGGGGAGAATGTGACTTCTTTCTCAGTTTAGATAGGTGCATCTAGAACCAAATGAGGGCAGTAAAGTCTAATAGAAAGCTTTACAAATGAAAGTTTTGTTTCTGTTTGTACAATACCTTGTTCCCCTTTCATGTATCCTGGGAAATCATACTGATCAATAGTTCCCATTTCAGTACAACTGCAGCAAGCATTCCAACTATATAAAATTTACAACATTGTCTGCTGTAAATTTTAATTGGAAAAACCTTATAGCTTTGTTCTTTATCTTCGGAGGTTTAAATCTATATGATTTTTTTATAAGAAAATTTACAACATAATATCAAGTCATACAATTTTTATGGATGTGTAATATAAATAGGACCAAACCATAAGCCTTATTGGAGGAAAAAAATTACTACAAAAATATTTTAATGCTTAGTGCATTCATTGTTTTTGCTGTAGAAACAATGAACTTGATAAAATAATTTAATGAATATTATAAATAATTATGAGCTGTATCAGCAAGGAACTTGAACAAATAAATATATTAATAAAAGATATATGCTGTGATTTCTCTGTATCTCAAGGGGCCCCTTTTGGAGTCAATGTGAAATGCTGTATAGAGCTAGTGTTCTGAGCTAGAAGAATATGAGAAAAATGTTGCTTTCTGCACAGCTTTATTTCTGTCACAGGTCAGGTTTAAAATACTGTGTGATACAGTTATTGACTCTAATCTGGGCATAAACACAAGTCCTCAAGCACCAGCCCAATTAATAATTTGCATAATTAACATGCATATTAAATAGGGACTGGCCTTGCATCTGTATTTGCAGTGATCGGGGTAATGAGGGCTAACGGAGCGGCGCCTCGGGCCTGTGTTAGCAGACATGTGGCAGTAGTAATTTTTGCTTGGATTGACAACTGCTAGACAAGCAGTCCCAGCATAAAGCTAAACCCCGTTTGGCAGTATTAATCGTTGACAAACTGCTCTTAAAGCTGTAACATTGTTTCTGTCAGTTGTTTGGTTTGATGTCACTGTTAGACATAATAAATCAATAGTGTCAGAATTTGGTAATGTTTATAGCTAGGAAGGTTTATTATTTCATATGACTGTCATGAACAAATAGTGGTTATCATGGCTGACTCTAAATTATCAAAGACAGAATATTGCTTTGAATATAGTTCTGTAATTCTTGTTTGAATGAATTCTTTGCCATCTGGAAATGCTTTTGGTTAGTAACTCTGCCCAGTTCCAGTGTAATAATGTTCAGTCCCTTCATGCAGTGTATTCTATGATTTTTAAAAGAGAGTACAATTTAAATTTCCTGAAAGCTGATTAGAGTTTTAAAAAGAAAGACTACGGTTTCCTCAATTTTCCTGTATTCATACATGGTTTGATGATGTTAAACATGTGACTGAGTGCTGGGGTGAGATACTTCATAGTAGATTATGAATTATAGGGAATATTAAGTACAGACAGGAAGGAAATATTGTAGGTAGTTACTTAATGTTTATGAAAAGAGTAAATTCTTTAAAGATACACATAAAATTTCTTCTTTCTCCATTTTTTCCTCCCTGCTTCAGTGATTTCTCCAAAAGTTGTTGTTGTTGTTTTAGCATAATGGAATGAAACACTGTCCTGCCCGGGGCCATCCTCATCCATCCCCACAACTGTTACTGTGTCTTAGCAGTCCAATGAGAGCCTTCTTTTTCAATGCTTCTCTACGTTAGTTTACCCATCTGTAAAATAGAGTTAATAGGCCTTCCCTTCCGGAGCTACAGTCTTGGAAACCCACAGGAGGTTGCTATGAGTCACCATTGACTTTATGGCAGTGAGTTTGTTTTTTGTTTTTTTACTGAGCCACAGCGAGAATATAGTGCATTTTACAAACTCACTCAGTAAATGTCAGGTGCTGTCAAATAGGTTCTGAGTCATGCTGACCCTGTGTACAACAGAAAACGCACTGCCTTGACCTGTACCATACTCACTATAGTTGTTGTTTGAGCCCATTGTTGCAGACACTATGTAAAACCATCTCATTGAGAGTCTTTTTTGCCACTTTACTAAGTATGATGCCTCCATGGGCTGGCCTCTCCTGGTAATATGTTCCAAGTATGTGAGAAGGATCATTCTGGTAGATCTAAGGATCATTTCAAGATAGATTTGTTTCCTCTTCTAGCAGTCCGTGGCATGCTTAATATTCTTTGCTAACACCAACACCAATTTATGTCACTCCTTCTCTCATTTTAAAATATTTTTGGATTATTTTCTCTTTTTCAGATTTCAAAAACATTTCTTTAAAAATAGTCCAAAGTGATCTTACCTTTATTGTCATTAAAATGAGTCTCATTTATAATACTCATGATGAACTAGAATTTTACACGTGAAACTAGTAAAATTTTATCTTTTAATTCCATTTTTCATTAACTTTTTGAAGGCTCCTTGTGAATATTACCATGTTTACTATATGGTTGTAACATATGTATGATATGCTGTAGTTAAATATTTAATAAAGTATTTTCAGTGACTTAGAATGATTTTTGTTATCTTTCTATGTAGTGTTTTTTATTTTTAAAATAAAATATGTAAATATGTAAATATATTAAGGGATTTGATGACATGATAAAATCTTTGCTTTAGCAAACCAATGGGCATTAAGAGCTCATTAAGAGCATAGGATACACAGTAGTTCGAAAAAGATGGAGTCAGCTGGAGTGGGCTGCCCTAAATTTGCTATATAAATATTCCCATTTTAAAAGGAAATTATCAGAGCCCATGAGCAGAAGAAACACTACATTACAAGTATTGTAAGTACATTTATTAAGCCATTTTTCAAAAGCTTGAGCTATCCATTTTACCTCATTTATCTGTGGTTATAGCTGAGTCATAATTTTAAAACTTCTCATTTATTATGTCTGTACATTAGTATATCATACATGAGGATAAGTAAAATGTATTGCTACAAAATCATAGAAATCTTCATTAAACAAAAATATCAAACTGAAGCTATTGGTTCTTACATCCTTCATCGAGGTGTACATACTTTTGACGGTGGTGTTTTTAACTTTCTGATGTTTCCCCAAAGAATTCTGCACCTTTTGATTTGCACTATGTTAAAGTGGCAGTTTTGGCATATTTGAGGGACACAAATCATGTTCTTTTGAAATACTCTCTGAGTTTTGGGAATAAAAAGTAGTCTGCCAGGACACGATTTTAGGAAGGATGGGGTAAGTTTCTCTAAGAAGATGTTTATAGGACAGTGCTTGCTAACCTTAAAGAATGAGCAGGTTTATTTTATGATCGTAAAAAATAAGTCCCTGGGCCTTTTGATCACTAACATAGTTTTCCATTTTCTTAAGACCTTTTCCTGATGAACTCCTATGACCATCCAGTGTCCTTGAAATCTCATCTATCAAATTATCCCTTTCATCCCTCTACCCCCAATGGTTATAACCTTCTGAGATGACCTCTCTGCTTTGAAATTAACTGACCCAGCAGCTCACCTCAAAAGCTACTGTTTAGATTGGCTCTTCCTTTATTGAAGGCACCTTAATGATACTAAGACAAGTTTATTACTGAGAGAACTTGTCTGCAACAGTCCACCGATTGTAGAGGTATGTTTAAACATGTTTTGTTTGGTATAAACTCATGCGTGTATGAACTAGAACCCCATTCAAAATACTTTTTATTTGCCCACTGAAGAAATGGCACGGGTCCACTCTGATCTCCCCTGCTAACTGATAACAGTGTAACTGCTCGCTGGACATCCAGAGCAGACCTGAGAACCACGAGCAGAGTTCTTGTCTTTGCTTGGCTGTGGATACTGAGCTAAGTCAGTTTCTGAGGACATCCTCAGCCACTGGCAGCAGATTGGACAAATTGCCCACCCTTGCATCCGCTTCCAACCCTAAGCATCAACAATACAGCCATTGTGACCCTAAACAAAACAAAAAAAGAATTATGTACAAATTACTTATAATTTCTCTGTACTGATCCTTCAAACAACCATACTGATCCTTCAAACAACCAATCAAATACGAGTTACCAAAGAAAGAGTGGAGCAAGACACATCTGGTCTATGCATATTTGCTGTTTTCATGCCATTAAGCATTGCTTGTAAACATTAAAAAAAACCACTCTGAGTCAGTAAATTATTCAACAGAGTCAGACTTTGAATATAAAGCAGTTTTAGGAATAGATTAACAAAAATATTTTATGTATATTTTTCTTTTGATGATGTACAAGACTTAATAAAAAATTTCAAGAAGTTTAAGAGATCATTTCAAGTAAGTAAAAGAGGTAAATTGTAAGAGCTAATAAAATTTTATATCCTAGTTTAACAATGTATGTTTTTAGTGATATATAAAATAAGACACCCAAGAATCAATAACAGTATAGATTCTATGAAGTGCTAGTTAAAACAAAAACACATCTAAAAAAAACAAAACACATCTAACAAACCCTACTCACTGTCATTAAGTTGATCTTAGCAATTCCACAGGAAAGAGTAGAACTACTCTTTTTGTGTTTCCAAGACTCTATGTCTTTAAGGGAGCCGTTAACCTCATCTCATTCCCAGGGAGTAGCTGGTAGGTTTGAACCATCAAACCTTCTAGTTAGTAGTCAAATGCCTAACCCACAGTACCACCATAGATCCTTATAAAATGCTATAGGAAAAGGTTAATATAGTGGAATGATGACATTTATTTCTTTTTACTAGGTATGTTTTTTCTTTGTTTCTTTTTAATCATTTTATTGGGGTTTCCTACAACTCACTACAATTCATATATCCATCCATTGTATCAAACACATTTGTACATTTGTTGCCATCATTATTCTCAAAACATCTTTCTACTTGAGCCCTTGGTATCAGTGCCTCATTTTTCCCCTCCCTCCCCACCCTCCATCCCTCATGAATCCTTGATAATTTATAAATTACATTTTCCATGTCTTACACTGTCTCCCTTCACCCACTTTTCTGTTGTCCATCCCCCAGGAAGGGGGTTATATGTAGATCATTGATCAGTTCCCCCTTTCTCCCCCACCTTCCCCTTACCCTCCTGGTATCTCT
>NW_022103919.1:608465-610089 GCF_000313985.2 Echinops telfairi
TCTTGCAAGATAGAATTCGGGTCATGGTAGTGGGAGCGGGGAGGAAACCTTTAGGAACTAGAGGAAGGTTGTATTTCTCATCATTGTTGCATCGCACCCTGACTGGCTCATCTCCTCCCCGAGGGTCCTGAGGCTTTTATTAGTCCTGAGGCTTTTACAGTTCCTATCTGTACCAGTATACATCCTCTGGTCTAGCCGGATTTGTAAGGTAGAATTGGGATCATGATAGTGGAGGGGAGGAAGCATGAAAGAACTAGAAGGAAGTTGTATGTTTCATTGGTGTTATACTGCACCCTGACTGGCTTGTCTCCTCCCCGCTACCCTTCTGTAAGGGGATGGGTTATGTTTTTTTCTTAAGCCTCTTTTTTCTTACTATAACTCACAGTTCCATCTGTTCTTTGAAAGCTTAGATTTTCCTGTGTGTTTATTTTCTTCCTACTAATCATACTTACTGAAAAAAAATTTTTATAATCATAATCTCCCAGGAAGGACTTTTTAGTTCCAAAGTAGGTTGCTTTCTAGAATTTGAGAAGCATGATTTGCAAAATAGTATAGGGAATTCTGAAGTGTGTTCCTTGGAACAAATGCTCTGAAAGATAAAACTCAAACCAAATTCTATTGCTGTTTAGTTTCTAAAACTAATTTTTGCTAGATCAGCCTGCCACACCTTTCCTCACACAGATCAGCTGGTGGGTTCAAACCAGTGACCTTTCAGTTAGCAGCCAAGCATTTAATTGTTGCGCCACCAAGATTCACCTCTGAAAAGCTCATAGGGAATGAATCAAAAGTGAGTCTGAGAAATGTTAAAGTTTAACTTGGAGCCTTTAAAATATTGATAGGCTATCAGGCTCTAAGTAATAGAATCTACAGTTTATCTTAAATTTCTGTAATTTTGGATGTCTAAAAAAGTTGAGTAACGTCTGAAAACACCAGTGTTAGGAGCACATACATCATTGAGAAGTAATCTGAGAGTCATTTATCAAAACATTCCATGTGGCTTATCAACATCTTCTCAAATGTATTGCATAGAGCTCAGACAGGAGGCATCATCTGGTATAAATTCTTGTTTAGAAATGTAGAAATTGAAAGAGAAATGAAATTTCTTTCTTGTGCTCATATAGCTAGTTTGCTTTTGTATTTCCCCCCAGTTTTATATACAAGTGAGTTACCCTTCAAAAACCCTGGAATTTAAAAAAAAAGCAATGTATTAAAATTTTTTAAATAAAAAAACCCTTATCGCCTTCAAAATATTCTCCATTATACTTAATACTCTTGTCAAATCTTTGATTCCATTCTTAGAAACATTTTTCATAATCATCTGTTTGGATGGCTGACAGCACCTCCCTCGTTTTCTTTCTCCACTTTTTCTATGTTATCAAATACCTGTCCTATCATGTCCCTCTGCATTCGTGGAAACAAAAAGAAGTCGCTCAGAGTGAAGTCAGGTGAGTAAGCTGAGTGGGGCAAGAGAGGCATGCTGGATTTTTTAAAAATCATTTTATTAGGGCTCATACAACTCTTATCACAATCCATACATACATCAATTGTGTAAAGCACACCTGTACATTCATTTATTTATTTATTTATTTTAAACATTTTATTAGGGGCTCATACAACTATTATC
>NW_022103919.1:611694-695469 GCF_000313985.2 Echinops telfairi
CTTCTGAGCTAGATGGCCACCTGTTTACCTTCAAGCCTTTAAAACCCATGATGATATATCTTTTGATTGTGGGGCACTATCAGCTTTCTTCACCACATTTGCTTATGTACCTGATTTGTCTTCAGCAATTGTGTCGTCAGGGATGCCAGTTTAATAGAACAAAGGAGCAAAGTATTCTTGCATTGAGGGAGTATTTGAGTGGAGACTCAGTGTCCACCTGCTACCTTAATACTAAACGTATGCATATATGCACATAGATCTATTTCCCTATCTTCACATATAAACATATTTACATATGTACATGCCTTTATTTAGACCCCTATAAATGCCCATTTGCCTCCTAGTTCTTTCCTATGTTTCCTTTTACTTTCCTCTTGTCCCACTATCATCCTCCGCCTTCATTTGGGTTTCAGTAATTCCTCTCAGTTACATTACCCTTGGTCCCACCCACCCTACCAGGCCTCCTACACCCTCCTCACCTCCAATTTGGATCACTTGTTCCCTTGTCCCTGGGTTTGTTAACACCACTTCCTTTCCCCCCAACTTCCCCCTCTTCCAAGTCCCTCCGGAACTGTCCTTCCCATTTGTTTCTCCTCCAGATTGTTCATCCAGCCTATTTTATTTAGACAGACCTGTGGAGATAGTAGCAGAGGCATGCTGTTTTTTCCAAAAACTGGCACACTGAGATGGCTGTGTGAGCAAGTGCCTTGCCAAGGTGGCAAAGCCAGTCCCCTGTGTGTCACAAATCGGGCCTTTTTGGTTGCACACTGTTGTGCAATCTGTTCAGAACCAATAATAAATAGAAAGCTTGATTCAATAATCTGACCTGGTGGGATGAATTCGAAATGCACTATCGCCTTCACATCAAAAAATCAAACAAATGAACATTGGTTTTGTGGGGGCGGGGTATCCCCTCATATATAACAACGCTGACCTTATTTTGTCGGGCACTATATTTGAGCATTTTGCACTAATCTGTACAATAAGCTGGTATAGAAGCCAGAATTTCAACCCAAACCCATACCTTCTGATTCTATAGCCTCTTTATGGTAAAGAAATCTTTTAGATTGAGTTGATCTCATCATTATGTAAAAAGGTGATTTTTCCATATGTAAAAAGGTGATTTTTCCATCAGTGAAGATGGCAGAAGGAAATTTACCAACTTTGGTCTTCTTACAAATAGGTCTTGTTTCCTGTTGCTTAGAAAGGGAGTCAGGAGCAATTACTGATATGTAAATTTTCTATATTTGACCTAAATCTGCATGTCTTTGGGAAAGAAAATTCAATAATCTAAAAGAAATAATGTTTCTCAGGGAATTTCTGTAGTATTTTTATAACTTTATTTGTTCTAAATTATAAATTATAGTTGTATCTTCAGTTGCACTGCTTCATTAAATAGATGGAAATATAACCTTTCCTTAATAATTACTTTTTATTATGATTTACAAAATTATTATTACTATATTTAAACCATAATCTAAATATTTCTGGCCTCTTTAAATGAGTATGGACTCCATTCTTATAGCCCCTAAGGGGCTTTCAGTAATAAGAGCTGATATGATTCTTTCCCCTAAAATATTTCTTTTTTCAAAAGATCCCAAAGCACCTTATAAATGGGAGTATAATGTCACCTATCTGGAGCACTAAACTCATTAATACAGGTGTGTTGTAATATAACTAAGGATGAAAATGATCATACATTTACCGTTAAAAATTGAATTATAGATCAACTTCTGATATAAGAGCTGGCATTTTTGCGGTGGCACCCACTAATCTTGGTGCCCTAGAGTCCAGATTTTAAAGGGCCACAGAGAGAAAACCAGAAGTTTTCACATGAAGCTAGAACCCTTAAAAGTTGAGTACAATTACAGGGTGAACTTGCTCCTACCACTAAATGGACATTGTCTGGGACTACCTAGTCACAAGCCTACATTCACTTGATTTGGATATGTAATTCCTGGATCAAACTTTAGTTTGAAGCGAGTTGCTAGTGCTCCTGGTTATCTGTAAAAGGTATATAAAGTTTCTGGAGCAAAGTAAACATGGCACATCATTTATACAAAGGGCTATGGCTTTACATTAAGAAAGAATGAATTTTTTTAAATCAAAATTATAAAAAAGTTACCATGATTAAATATAAGTTGAAGCATCTAATTATAGAATTAAATTCTCAGAGCTTGAAAATAGTAGTTAAGTAATTAAGAAATGGAAGTATGATGAACACAATATAAGATCCATTAAAATTAACAAGGCAGGTGTAAAAATTTTTAAGAATCTTAAATCTCTTTTAAGATTAGATCTATTGAGGTAGGAGGTAGATATGAAGAAATTACTCAGAGTTCAGGACAGAGAATAGGTAGAAATTTCCCCCAAATAATTAAGAGATAGGGAATATACAGTAAAAACAACCATTTAATGTTTACTTTTTAACTCCAGAAGAAAAGAGAAGAGAGGTTGGAAAAGAGGTATTATTTAATGTTATATTAACAGATTTTTTCAGAATTCACAAAATTCTGATTCAGACAGCCCAGTGAATTCTACCTAGGATAAATAGAAAGGCATCTTCTCTAAGGCATACTACATGGGAATTATTAAATCCTAAAAAGAAAAAGTCTTGCATCAACCAGAGAAAAAAGGAGCAATGAATAAACAGATAACCTGGTTTTGCAAGAAGAGCAATTGAAAGTATAAAAAATAAAATAAACCTCAAAGTACTGAAAGGTAACTAGGTGCTACTGAGTTGATTCTGACCCTGTCTGACAGAAGAACTGAAGTGTTTCCCCAGCAGAAGTGCTGGTAGAGTTCACCTGCAGACCTTTTGAATAGCAGCAGAGAGCGTAACTTTTACACTACCTGGGTATCTTATCTATAGAAAATATCTGGTGGATGGACAAAATAAAAACGTTTCTTAACAGTATCTTAAAAGAGTTTAATACTAACAAACTTTTGCTAAAATAATTTTTTAAAAATCACTTTATTGGGGGCTCCTCCAACTCTTATCGCAGTCCATACATACATCAATCGTATAAAGCACATTTGTACATTTGTTACTCTCATCATTCTCAAAACATTTGCTCTCCACGTAAGCCCCTAGCATCTCCCTTCCTGCTCCACTCTCCCTCATGAACCCTCGATAATTTATAAGTTATTATTTTGTCATATCTTGCACTGTTCGACGTCTCCCTTCACCCACTTTTCTGTTGTCCGTCCCTCTGGAAGGAGGTTATATATGTAGATGCTTATAATCGGTTCCCCCTCTCTACCCCAGCCTCCGTCTACCCTGCTGTTATTGCCACTCTCACCACTGGTCCTGTAGGGCTCATCCGTCCTGGATTCCCTGTGTTTCCAGTTCCTATCTGTACCAGTGTACATCCTCTGGTCTAGCCAGATTTGTAAGGTAGAATTGGATCATGATAGTGGGTATGGGGGAGGAAGCATTTAGGAACTAGAGGAAAGTAGTATGTTTCATCGTTGTTACACTGCACCTTGACTGGCTCGTCTCCTCCCTGCAACCCTTCCGTAAAGGAATGACCAGTTGCCTACAGATGGGCTTTGGGTCCCCACTCCGCACTCCCCCTGATTCACAATGATATGATTTTTTTTCCTTTGATGTCTGATGCCTCATCTCTTCGACACCTTGTGATCACACAGGCTGGTATGCTTCTTCCAGGTGGGCTTTGTTGCTTTTGAGCTAAATGGCTGCTTGTTTACCTTCAAGCCTTTAAGACCCCAGACGCTGTATCTTTGATAGCTGATGTATGTCAAGAAGAAAAATAGTTCTCAGAAGCAAGATCTGAGAAGAAGAAATAATGAGACTAGAATATGAGCATTTTGGATAATTGTAATAAGTAATTGTGTAAAAATACTATCTAATTTGTGAGCATTAAAAATCAAGATAACTTAAATGTTGGTTATAAAGTGGGTGGTGTTAACATAGAAAGACCCTTTTACTGGACATAATTCTGGGTGATATAAATGGGTTGCTCTTCACTACTAACTGTAAGGTTGGAGCTTTGAATCCTAGTAGCATCTCAGAAGAAAATCTTGATAATATATTTTTGTAAGATCATTGTCTTTGCGTCGTACAGGGGAAGATACGACAAAATACCCATTTATAAACTATCAAGGGCTCATGCGGGAGGGGGGAGTGGGGAGGGAGGGGAAAATGACCTAATGTCGGGGATTTAAATGGAGAGAAAATGTTTTGAGAAACGATGTACAAATGCGCTTTACACAGTTGATGTGTGTATGGATTGGGATAACAGTTGTATGAGCCCCTAATAAAATGTTAAAAAAAAAAAAATCATTGTCTTTGGAAACCCTGCGAAATGTGGTTTTACTCTGGGTAGGAATCTATTTGGTGGATTTTAGTTTATTATCTGGACAAAGATAAAGATTTTGATTAACAAGGAAATAAAATTTGAGACTATAGTAAGATTAGTTTACACATCCACCAAATTGGCAAGAGTTACCAATACCAATTAATTTGTTAACAGTTCTGTTGACATATAAATTCATATACTATACAATTCAGTGGTTTAAACATATTAAAAAAAGTTGTACAATCGCCACCACAATTTTAGAACATTTTCTTTATTATACTCATTATTAGCTTCCCATTTCCCCCCAACTTCCTCAGTCAAAAAACTAGTAATCCAGTTACTGTTTCTATAGATTTACCTATGCTGGATTTCAAATAGAGAAAAAATATATACACAATCTTTCTTCCTAACAATAACAAAATGAAACACAAAAAGTACCTCAATCCAAAAGAAAGCAGAAAATAATAAAAACTAGAATAAATTTAAACTGATAAATGATGAAACATTAAGTAGGAAAACAAATGATAAGATGTTGAATTTTAATTTAACTACACCAGGTTTGAGCCACTTTCCAGTGCACTCTGAGCGTAAGTTTTTTCACATTCACTGTTAATGATCAGAGGGTACACCTGATGCTGAATCCAGGTGGGGACCCTGCAAATGGATTTTGGGCTTTCAATGTCATCCATATCCTTCTACAAACCTGGTGCTCAAAAATTTAAGCTCTAGTACAATTCCTTTCTCCAGTCTTGGATTTTATTATTTATAATCCTTGAATTACACAGGTTGGTGTGCTTTCTCTGGGTGGATCCAACTGACACCTCAATTTAGATGACTGTTCATTTTAAGACATGCCTTTATTAAAACCTCAGTTTTTGTGTTTTTCTGATAGACACCATCTGATTTCTTTTAAATTTTTTATTTTATTTTTCTTCATCTGATTTCTTTACCAAAATTATAGCACCCATATCTTCAGTGATTTCTTCATGAGAGAAGGTATATTACCAATTTTTGATGTGGATATGGAGCAACAGGAAATTTTATTCATTGCTATGTAAGTTGGTATCATTTTAGAAAATATGATGATAAGTCAAAACCTTTAGTAAGCAAAAATACAAAAGTGTAAAGCTATTGTTCCTTAATATTGTTCCTCCATTAGATCCACACACTTTTAAAGATGTTGCTTCCATAGCTCTAACCCAGGAAGAAATCTATGCTGCTTGATTTACACCATGTTAAAATTACAGTTTCGGCATTGGTGAAGGGATTAAATTGAGTTCTTTTTTCAATGCTCTTTAAATTGGGAGAACAAAAAGAATTCTGAAGTAGGGGCAGCAAGACCAGGATTTTAGGGTGGCTGAGATAAGTTTTCCCAACAAAATTATTGTAAGACATCCTTTGCTACCATCATAAAGTATAAAAGTGCATTGTTGATGGGGAAAAAAAATTCCCTGATGAGATTTTCTTGACTTTTTTCTTCACCAATGCGGTTTTTCATTGTTTAAAACTTCTTCCTAATGAGCTCCTTTGATTGTCCTGTCATTGGAGAAAATTTATTGAGATTATCCATTTAGAATCCCAGAACAATCACCATAACCACCTGAGCTAATTGATGTGCTCTGAATTTAACTGACTCAGCAGATTCAATTGGTAGCACTATTTTGAGTGAGTCTGACTTTCTGAATCATACTGGTAAATCCTAGACTTGCCTTGATTATAATTCATTCCAAAAACCATCTTCATTAGTTTTGATTTTACTAAAGACTGGCATAAAGATCAGCTCTTTGAAGTAGATAATTAAAAAGAAATCATTGTATCGGGATCTCATACAACTCTTATCACAATCCATACATCCATCCATTGTGTCAAGCACATTTGTACATTTGCTGCCATCATCATTCTCAAAACATTTGCTTTCTACTTGAGCCCTTGGTATCAGCTCCTCATTTTTTACCTCCCTCCCCGCTCTCCCCTCCCCGCTCTCCCCTCCCTGATGAACCCTTGATAATTTATAAATTATTGTTATTTTCGTCATGTCTTATACTATCTGATATCTCCCTTCACACACTTTTCTGTTGTCTGTCCCCCAGAGAGGGTGTGATATGTAGATCCTTGTAATGGGTTCCCCCTTTCTATGCCACCTTCCCTCCACCCTCCTGGTGAGGTAGTTAATTTTGAGCATCAATTTTGTTCCTTTGAAGTCAGTATTGTTGTTTGAAATAAAAAAATGCTGAAGTACGTGAGATTCATCATTAGTAGCTGCCATATCAGTAAAAATTCTATAATTTTCTTACACTAGTTTCTGGACGTCAGCCACAGTTTCTTCATTCATTTAAGTTTGACAGTCTTTTTCTCTTTGTTCATCATTGAGTTCCTCCTAACCTTTCTTAAAACATTTAAACCACCTAAAAGTTGTTTTTTATGTGGGGCAACATTCTTTTGTTAACTTACTGCAATGCTTCTGTGATTTAGGCAGCTGTCCACTTGAGTTTTGTTAAATATTTGATACTTACCTTAATTTGAAATAATGTTTTCTTCCTTTGGCAGAAAAGAGATCTTTTTTTCAGGTACTCTAACTAGACTAAATGTTTTGTTTGGAATAAAACGGCATGTATGAACTAGATTCCCAGAAACAATTCTTTTTAGTTTATCCGCATAGTTTGTGATTACCTAGTAAAATTGAAGGATTTTATACCTTACAAAAGGAGCCCTTGTGGCATATGTATTGGGCTAATATCCATAAGGTAAGTAATTCAAAACCACCAGATGCTCCTGCTGAAAAAAACAAAAGGAAACTTAACCACTCCTGTAGAGTTGCAGTCTCAGAAACCCACAGGAGCAGTTCTATAGGGTTGCTATGAATCAGAATTGACTTGATGGCAGTGAGTTTGAGTTTTGAGTTTGATATCCCACAGCCTTGTAACCACATCTTTTACATATAAAACCTTGAGAACCTCACACGTGCACAATATGGTTTGAAGTTTGTTTAAAGCATCATCGTCAGTAGTTAATTAAAAACTGAAAACCCAAAAAGTCCATCAATAATTAAACAGATAAGTAAATTGGAAGTTATGCTAAGAATGATAAACCACACAGCATATGAATATAAACAATTATTGCTGTATTTTAAAACATATAATCACAAGTATATCCTTGAATGAAAGAAAGAAAACTGAAATGTGTAACAATCCCATTTATATGAACTTCAAAAACATGAAAAATGAAACTATATTGTTAGTGTATGTGCACAGTAATGTTATTTTAAGAATAAATACCCCGTAAAGTACCCAGCCCTCTTAAACAAAGTGAGGATTTTTCATAGAATTTAAGATTTTAATTACTCTAAGTACCATAAATAGCATGCCACATAAATAATTTACACACATATACATGATGGAAATATGATGAAATTGTATTTATAGTTCTGGCTTAGTAGGCCCATACACATATTGTTTATTTCTCATGACATTTGTATAAGTGAATTTTGGCCTCATTCAGTAGTTCCTATTACCTTTGATTATATTTATATAAAAAGGGTATAAGTTGTGATCAAGAAATGATGGCTTGAGTTCTGTAGCAACTGAAATCCACTGCCATCCCTCAATTACAATGAACGATTACAGCACATAGCTCTGCCTTACTTCTACACAGCAGTTGGTGAGTTTGGACTGCTAACCAACACCTGACAGTGCCCAGAGCTCCCCAGTATTTAGAAAATAGGCTATTGAAACTGTGTTTTCTTTGGGGCAGTTAGTTCATAGCTGGACCTAAGAGGGGTAGGTCCATGTAGCTTCTCCTTGGGGATGTCTTGTAGGAAGTCAATCTTGCAAGCTGAAGCAGGGAACTGCTAAGGCAGCTGCACCCGGTACAACCTGGGTTATTGTGTGCCCAGGAACATTGCTTATGGAGATGGGCAAAGTCTTGTGTGGAAACCATTGCCTATACACATCTGGGGTCTTTGTTGTTGGTCCTACATGAAGCTCAGCTGCAGGATGGTATGGGTACGTTCTGCCCTGACCCTGCAGGACTCCCAAATACAAGTCAGACCCATCTCATCTGAGTGAGGGACAAACATCTCTTCTGTGCCTGTGGCTCTCACTCCCTTATGGGCAGGAAATTCAATGGCAAGAGGTAGTAGCTGGCCAGCTAGATGGTGGGGCAGAATACATCTCGTGGTATGCCAAATATGCTTGCCCTGAGTGGCCTCTTTAGTCCTAGGTATACATACCCGCACACCTCCCTGGGGAAGACTGTTCCCATGAGCAGATCATGGAAAGATTCCTGCTGGAAGAGATGGGCTTTAGAAATCAGTGGCTGACTAGTACAGATTTGTTGCTGGGAGTCAAATCGCTGTAGTAACAAGCACTGAGACAAAGACCTAACATTAAATCTGTTGGACTTTAAAACATTTGAAATGGAATTCAGCAGTTATATTAAAAATATTGGTAAAATATTGCTTATGAAAATAATGCTCAGGGGTATTATGCCACGTGCAAAAACTTAAAATGCACCCATTATTTGTGTAAAAATGCTGTGGCATCTAGTACGGTAGCCACTGACCACATAAATCTATTGAGTACTTGAAATTTGATTAATCCTAGTGAGAATGTGTTATTTTTGACATTAGAACATGCCCTCAAATTTGTTCCAACTCATAGAGACCCTATGTGCAATAGAACAAACCACTTCCCGGTCCTGTGTCACCTTCGTAACTTATGATAAATTATGCTCGTTACCGCAGCTACTGTGTCTGTCCATCTCATAGAGCATCTTCCTCTGCTTTGATGATCCTCTACTTTACCAAGCATGATGTCCTTTTTCAGTGACTAGCACATTCTGATAGCATGCCCCCAAAGTACATGAGATTATGTCTCACCATCCTCTCTTTTAAGGAATGTTCTGCCTGTACTTAATGCTAGACAGGTTTACATGTTTTCCAGTAGTCTGTGTTGTTGGGTGCTGTTGTGTCAGGTCTGTTATATTGTTATTGTTGTGTTGTAGCCATTATGTCAGTCTATCTCGTTAAGAATCTTCTATTTTTTTTTTCTTTTGAGCTCCCTGTACTCTACTAAGCGAAATGTTCTTTACCAGCAATCGGTCCTTCCTGATACCATGTCTTATGCATGTGAGACAAAGCCTCACCATTCTCACATCTAAATAGCATTCTGACTACTTCTATTCACGTATTTGTTTATACTAGCAGTTCATACTAATGTCAATATTTTTTTGCCTATACTGTAAATCAAATGTATGAGTCTTCTCTTGTCTTCCTTTTACATTGCCCAACTTTTGCATGAATATGAGGCTATTGAAAAATGCCATAAAAAAAAGAAAAATACCATGGCTTGGGTCCAGCTCACCTTATTCCTCAAAGTAACATCTGTTTTCTTTAATATTTTAAAGAGGTCTTGTGCAGTAGATTTGCCCAATGCAGCATGTGGTTTGATTTTGTGAGGCTTGCTTCGATTGGAATTAATTGTGGATCCCAATAAAATGAAACCCTTGACAACATCAATCTTTTCTCTCTTTAGTTTCATGTTGCTTACTGGCTAAGCTGTGAGGATTTTGTTTCATGTTGAGGTATAATCTATACTGAAGACTTATTCTGATCTTTGTCAGTAAGTGCCTCAAGTCCTCTTGACTTTTCAGCAAGCAAATTTGTGTCATCTGCATGTTACCAGCATTAAGGAGTGTTCCTCTAATCCTGGTGCTTTATTTTTTTCATGCAGTCAAGCTTCTCTGACTATTTACTCAGCATACAATTTGAATAAGTATGGTGAAAGCATGCACATCTTTAATCCTTTTAAATGCAGTAGCCCTGGTGGCACTGTTGGATAACTGTAGGATTCTGAAAAAACACAAGGTCAGTGTTGTTAATTACTCTTTGTGTGCGCATGTCTGTCTCTAGTAAGATTATAAAAAGTCTGTGGGCAGAAACAATGTCATACACATCTCTGTCCCTGAGAGACTTGAGCCACAGGTCTTATATGATTGGCATGTCGGAAAGTCTTAGTTAACATTTGTTGAATGTACATGGGGACTTTATAAACCAATAATTCAGAGTCCTTCCAAATTATCCATGGAATATTATTTTCTGGTTCTAAAGAAAACTTTCCCCAGATTCTTGCCATATCTGTTTTTTGTAGGATTGTAGTTTCAGCTGAATATGGCTTTCTAGTATTTTGTCTAAGGCTGTAGCAAGGCTAATTTCCTAGTCATTGTTGTTTGTTTTCCCATATGAGATGGTATTTGCTCCTTAGTGTGTACATCAAGGAGCTATGCAAATGTTTAGAATCATAGAGAAATTAAATTATATTTAAGTGTAATCTATAAAGTCTCTCCTTAGTTTTCTCTACTAATGTTTTTCTTTTATCTTTTATAGCTCTTCTGCTTTAAATATGGAATCTTAATTTCTTCCCATCTTACACATCATATTCCATAACATTTCTAGGATCTGGGCATATATCTCCATTTCCACATCATAATCTTACCATCATTGTTGAAGATTTCCTGAGTAGTACAGTTAAGACCTTGACTACTAGCTGAAAAGTTATCTGTTTGAACCCACCCAGAGGTGTCTTGAGAGACAGGCCTGGCCATGGCTTTAGAAAGATAGTAACAGTGAAAACCCTACGGAGCAGCTCTACTACACACTTGAAGTTGCCTGAGTTGGAATTCATTGAACAGTAACAAACAACAGCATTTTCATCATTGCTATAATCTACTGTTATCAAGAACAACAGATATTGAGCACTTAGCATATGCATGAAATGAACCTGGGAGCAGAACAATTTATTGTCTTCCCAGATTCCCACTCAACTTTATTAAATGTGAAGATGACTCTTCCGCGTTTGCCTCTTTTCCAGTGGTGCTTCTGTTAGTAGGATGTCCGTCTTCCTTTGAGTTCATTATACTCAACTGCAGTTGACTGGTTAGCAGCTTTCTATACCATTCAGTGGTGATGGCTATTTGTTGGTAGTGGAATGAGGGGGAAAAAAAAGCAAGCAAGATAAAGTGGACAACCATTGGAACTCTACTGATTTGGCCTCCATTGTTGCAAATTGTTTGTGATTTGTGAAAATGGAAACTCTTTTATCAATGGTTGACTATCATCAGTTCCTTTTTCTGGAGAGAAGTCATTAGTTAATGCAGCTCAAGGATTTGTCTGAGAAGAGAACTACATCAGTTAGAATGCTAATTCACTCAACTGGCAGCAAGCACAGTGAAATGACAGCTTGGAGGGGGGTAAGAGGAGTGTCTGAAAATGGCAGCAGATTGGTATTTCGAAAGGGGAGGGAAATTTCATAATGATGAGTAAGAAAGATGACATTTGGTGTTCACATTTAACTTGCATTGGATGTCCATATAAGGGTCAGTATGCATAACCTCTCTTGATTAGGCCTCTGGCTGCCCAGCAGCTGACTGAGTGTATACCCTTCAGACTGTAACCAAAAGAAAGGCCTGGATAATTAGGCCAAGTTGAACTGCAGGAGGTAGCCAGCCTCTCTGCTGCCTTTTGTATATTCATGACCCAGCTTGATTGATGGAAGGACAGTGTTTGGTGACACTGTCATTTGCAAGTTGAAAGGTAGACTACAGGCTGGAGCCAAGATCAGATGTGCTTTAAAGAGTCTTACAATAAACTCATTTGGATGCTGATGATGTTCACATATGCATTTCTTTGTTTCTTACTGTTTCTCAGGACATCTGTTAATTTGTAGAAATTAGCTTGGTGGTTTTCAGTTAAAACCTCACACTAAGTTACAGCATAGTTTTGTTTTAAAAAGTTGTACAACGTTGATAGCACTCTATGTGTGATGTGGGTCTCGGATGTTTTAATGTAAACTTTTAAATTATTTTTGTCGAGTTCAAAATATTTTTTTGAATTGATATAAATCACTAGAAGCAAACAGACTTAAGGTCTTTTATTTATTCTGATACTGTTTCTGTTTTCTGAGAGGATGGTTAATTTCAGATTTGTGGCAAGTACTAAAAGAAGCTAAAATCTTGAAATGGAAACATGAAGTTGGTCTAAGGAACTTCTTTAAATAGTAGAATTTAAAAATAAAGAATACCATATTCTGTTGATTAAAAAGAACATGAAAAGGGGACGGAAAAGTTTTCTGAGAAGTATTTTTGATGTTCCTTTATAATCAGTATTAACTATTACTTAAACATCTAATGTGATAAATACCACTTAGAAATGAACACTAGTTATTCCTATTTTATTTTTTCTGTATCTTTATTATTACATGGATGCTTTTAGAAGACAAGAATTATTTTGACACAGTTAAATGATTACCTGAAAACCAGGAATACTTTCTCTGAAAAATCCTCACATATATGGTTTACATGTGGATGTTATCTAACTTCTATTACCTTTAAAGACAATTTATGTAAAAGCTCTTCATAAGTTTAAAGTGCTATGTAAATGATAATAATGGTACTAGTCGTTATTAATAACTAATTACAGGTAGTTGTAATAGATGAAAGAGTTGTAGCAGGTGCAGTCATCCTCCCATTACATTTTAGTCATCTAAATGTGGTTGATCAGGTATGAAACTTTTTTTTATAAAAGCAAAAAGGCAAAGACTTTACCAGCCTTTTCAGTTTTTCTCCATATTAATTATCTGATTATGCTCCTCCCCACCAGATGTTAGAAAAAGAAATGCTTCCAACTGACAGTAATGTTTTTGTAAAGAAGGTTCTGGAGGGTGTCAATGAACACACTCTATGATCACTACAGAAATCATGCACATTTCTTCTAAATTTATTTCAGTGTTAACTGACATTTAAGAATCATGTCTGAAATCTAGTATCCTAAATCTGCCTGTAAAGTATTCAGGAAATCTTTTTGCTGTCATTTGTGGTAATTATTTCTAAATCAAACAATTACCTTTTAGCAGTGCAAGTATTAATATATCCAAATTGCTATTGAAAAATAGAATTTTCTCACTTAAATCACATTACGTGGTCTTCTAAATACTGAATTTTCTTTTAGATTTTTCTTACTAGAGATTAAAAGCAAGGTGCATGTTTTCCTGAGAAAGAACCTGTCTTACAAAACAGAAACCGTTCAAGAAATTTTCAAGAGAGCTGTGCCTTCTTGAACTGAATTGTCTATTTTCCTGACATAGAGCAATATTCTTAATGTGTTCTTCTCATCAATTCTTTTTAAAAGCTTAAGTGTGTCACTGTGTCAGGAGATTCTGAGTTTTTCCCGTGATAAGATAAACTTGACACTTGTTCCATGAAGGCATCTTCTCCCTGCGTATCAGCTCTTCAATTTATGGCTGTGCTTCGAAATTTGTGCCTGTGACTCTCATCTTTGTATTTACTCCAATTAACACATAAACTCTAATTAGCCAGATCAAGGGACTTGGGAGCCCATAAATGAAAAGTGACATGGCAGAGCTTGGCAGCTGGCATAAAGGCAAGGTGACAAAAATAGGCAAGTATCAATTAGATGACATTGATGGTAAAGCTGTGTGTTGGGATGGTAGATTTTAACGGCTCTTTTTGCCACTGGCTGTTGACTCCAGGATCTGGGTATTGGAATCCGTTGGTAAAATGACAGCTAAGTTAAAAGTATTGAACTTTAAGTAAATGGAAAATAATAATAAGTATTGAACTTTAAGTAAATGGAAAATAATAATAACTATACATTTTAATTCTTCAATTTTATATCATTGTCTCTGGCATGTAATTATATATTTCTTTTTAAAAAATTATTTTATTGGGGGCTCATACAATTCTTATCACAATCCATCCATCCATCCATTGTGTCAAGCACATCTGTACATTTGTTGCCCTCATCATTCTCACTGATTATACATTTCTACCAAAATAAATTTTTTTCCAGTTTTTAATTGATTTTTCATTTTTGGGGGTTTTCTTTATGTTTTGTTTTTATTTCAATAAGACAGTAAGAGTCTAGAATTTATATCCTCCTACTTGAATATTTTAGGGAGAGAGGTGTCCAAATGGATTTGCGAAGATCCATTATCATCATCAAATATTGACTAATTCAAAACTGCACTATTCTGGGCTGCATACATAAGTAGGCATTGAAGAAATTTACAACTTTGTAAACATTATTCCAATTTTAGAAATCTAGTGCTGTAGAAAAAAATGTGTCTCTGGAGGAATGTTATTAGGCATTTTGCATTCTTTATTGTATATACTCATGCATAAGCCGAGTTTTTCAGCACATTTTTAATGCAAAATTTGTGGTAAAATTAGGTGCTACAGCTGATATTTGAGTCAACTTATACTTGAGTATATACAGTACTTGAAGGGGTAAGAGAAGTTAAATACTAAACTTGGGCTATATCCTCAGCTGTGTAGTCTGTAACATTGGTTCTATTCTTTAAGTGAATACCTGGATATTGGTACAGAAAATTCTGGAGGATATTGGAAACACTCCAAGATCACTACAGAAATCACGTGGAACTAAAGAATTATATTTTTCTCAATTAAGAAAGTTTAGTTAAAATATAACTTGAATATATATTGATTGCATATTAGGCAAACACCAAACTCCTCATAATGACACCTTATAAGACAGTAGAAGTTTTCCAAAGGTTTCTGGAGCTATAAATCTTTGTGAAAGCAGATTGCCACATCTTTCTGTTGCAGAGCAGTTTGAAATTGGAATTTTTGGTTGACCGCTGAGGACTTTAGACACGGTAAAATCTGGGCTCCTATAAGGCAGTGAAGGCTACATGTTTAGTTTCTGGGTGTTTTTGTTTTTGCTTTGGATAACTTATGGCTCTGTAAGCTTAATTGATAGTTGTTTGAATATTGATATGATCTCTAGTTACAATTCAGTGTATTTTCAACTTAGGTTTTAAAACTGGGAATTTATTTTAGTTATGTATTCCATTTTGAGTACAACAGAAAGTGAAGAAAGGGCTCTTAAATGATATATTTGAAAAGTCATTCTTCTAGAGTAGTCTTTGAAGCATTAGAAATCTGCCAGAAGGTCCATTAACATAAATGTTTAACTCTGACACACATGTACTGAAGTGAAAATGTTTCGTGCATTAATTTGCCGCAAAAGACACTGACAATTAGAACAACATTCTGCCTACTTAGACTTAAATTTCCTAGGGCAGTGGTAATACATAGTGTTGATATAATTTAGGCCTTTTACTTTGGTGTTAAAAGGAATTCTTGTGTTTAGAACTATTCAAACATGGTAAATTTAAATAACTAGAAAAAAGTGATAGGTACATGAATTTCTAGCTAAGGGATTCAGAAGTTCTACCAATCTAAGTCTATTAGAAATTGTTGGGAAAAAATTATTTCCTTTTTAGTTTGGCAAAGGAATGATTCCATATAATGTGTATATTTCATAATTGTAAAAACACCAGATGTTATGAAAACAGGGAACCCAGCTAATACAAAAAAATCTATATGAAGCTATTTTGTTTTCCTGACATTTTCAATCATTCTTGTCAGTCATTGGATCTATGTTTTGAGCTGGTAGCCTGCCTTATAAGGAAAAGGTGATTAAATATACGCTATAGTTTTTTTATACCAAGAAAAGAAATTGTGATTTTTAGGAAATAAAATACTGATCAATTGACGTGTGTGTGTGTGTGTGTGTGTGTGTGTGTGTGTGTGTGTGTGTGTGTTCTGTTTTTCTCTTGTGGGGAGGTGGTTCACATGCAGATCCCAGTTGCATGGTCATATATTGTAAACCACACAGAACTGTTTCAAACTGTGATGGGGAACGTAACAACTGCAAACATTCCTCCTTGAAGCAAGTGGTTGTCCTAAACTGAGCACTGTAGAATAAAAATGGAAACATAAAAATAGCAGTTGGAAAGATAAAACAGCATTTATAGTACTAATAAAACTGTTGTGGCTTCCACAGGAAAACATGCTTTGTAACCTAATGCTTACCTGAAAGGACTGTCGGGTTTCTGAGAGTTATAGCTGTTTTTGTAAGAGAAGCACAGAGATTTGCTTGAGGGCTGAGTGATAGATTCGCCTGCCTGAAGCATCCCAGTGTGTTTATACATGGCTTGTATGGCAGCTTTCATAAGACATTTACCCCATGATTTGCGATGAGCTTATGTGTGAATAATTAATGGCAATTAATCCTTAATTACAGTAATTAGGCAAGTCACAGGAAATTAAGCTGCAGCTGGAGAAGACCATGCCTGGGAAGAGAGGATTGGGGGCTGTGTGAATGTGCCATTTACTGACAGCATTACTAGGATATGCGGTGTTCAGCAGCTCTGGCATTTCTATTGGCAGCCTTGGGTGGGACAAGAGTGCGCTGTGTTAGAAGCAATCTATAGATGTCTACAAGAGTTTTAAGTTCAAGTGCCAAAATGTTGTGTTGCATATGGTGATTATCTAAGTTTATTGGTTGCCATAACTCAAATGAGTGTAATTGTTTTTGGCTTGATAACAGTGACATTAGAAAGAGGAGCTTTTATGTATTCATAGGTTCTATTGGCATGAACCGTGATGCAACTCGTAGAAACAATTTATCCAGGTTTGCAATTATGAGATAGATAGTGTAATTGTTTCTAAATTAACTAAGAAAATTTCAATCAAGAACAACAGCAGAATATGTAGTGTGTTAGTTAATTACTTTATTACTAGTTGCCTTTCCTAGTTAAGCACAGTAGTACACAGTGTACAAGAAATATTCACTGAATTGAATACACACTTCAAATGTTAAGAAAAACTGACATTTTGGAAATTTCAAATCATTGACATACAATGTGAACAAAATAGTATTTAAGAATCTACAAGGAATATTTTTAAAACAAGCAAAGCAGCCGTTCAGTAGAGAGCAGCATTCACCAGCAAATCCTGGGCAAGAGATGTTCACGGTTCCTCATTTCAGAATGCATAGCTCCTTCAATAATCATCTGTGTGGAGTTTAAAAATCATAAGGCTCTTGTATACCTAGATAACGAGCATGTAAAGGCATTATATTACTGTGGTCGTGTGCCATTGAATCAATTCTGACTCATAATAAACTTATAGGAGAGAGTAGAACTGCTTTATAAGGTTTCCTAAACTGTAATCTTTATGGGAGCAGATTACCAACTCTTTGAACTTTAAGATACAACTGGAAGTTGGGCCCACATACCCAGGTTAGGTCTCATTTTAAATTTATAGCTACAAATCTGTTACAGTCATTATACAGCTGGGGTACTGCTTGATACCAACACAGCTACTGGGAAAAGGATTCACTTGTCAGATAATCTCAATTAAATGGCATTTTTAAGAAGTCTGTGTAATTTAGTTGGAGATCTTTGTAAAAGGCTTCATCTATACTAAAAGAGAAATTTAGGTGTTTTTTTTCAGGCAATGAACACTTTTGGTTATTGAATGTCAAATATGCAGAACTTCATCTCTAAAGTGTACCTTTTTTTTCTAAGACCAATGGATGAAGTTATGTGAACATATATAGTTTATTGCCATTTGTACTTGTGGTTCACTTTAAGGAGGAAGTAAGTCACAATATCTTAATAATGGTCTTGATTTTATAAATGATTTTCCCCCTTGAAATAAGCAACACATTCATTTTAATATGTAGAATCGGTTTGCTAGCAGGGCGACAGTTTAAAAAGGCTTCCAACTGTGACACAAGTGCAACCATATTGCTTCCTATTACTCGCTAAGGTAGTTGTTTAGAAGAGAGAATGTTCTCCCTGGAAATGTTTAAAGTACTGTAATTTTATTTAGGATAATGAGGATTTATAACCATTTTTCCATATGAAAACCTGCCTTTAGATAGAGTGAAATAGATTGTTTTGGTTACTGAATGTTCTTAACGTGTGTGTGTGTGCGCGCGCGCGCAAAACATCAGTGTCTGTGTCTAACAGCAGTAAGAAAGTGGCAATTTGGGGATTATACTGGCTTATACTATATGTTGGCCTATGTTATATATTAAAATTCTAAGCAATACAGTTTGACTTTGACCTATTTGTTTATGTGTTTTTTGCATGTGGGGTTTCTCTATATTGATATACAGCTGAGTAGAATGTGTTTTTTTTAATATATGTTTTAATTCTGAGTATTCTTAGGGTCTTGAATCTTTCTAATATTGTTCATATAAGTTGTACTAGAGGAAGTTAATTTTGAGTGATGGCCTATTATATTTCAAGTGCAAGGGGAGAGAGAGTTGTGATAGAAAAGTTTCAGGATCTATGTGTTTAACATTAAGAATGGGATTAATTTAATGTGTATTATTTTTAAAATCTAGTAAATGTAAATATGCTGTATTGTTAATGCTACATTCAATAGTACTGTCTGAAAACCCACTGTGGAATGGTTTGTTGAGGCCTCTGCCTCTTCTATGGGAGGGGGAAGAAAGGAACTGAGCAGTTAGAGATTTTTATCAGGTTTTTATCTCCTCACTGAAAATCTTAGTTCTCAAAACATTTCTAATTTCCCTTATTTGAAGGTTCAAACAGTTTCAAATTACTGCCCATGGATTGTTCTTGACATCCAGAATGGTAAATTTGAGCTGTGGAAATGCTGGAATGTGTTTTTGTGCTTTTCCTGAACAAGGGAATTCAACGGGTAAATTATAGTCATTTACTGGGAGTGTAATTTACTGAGAGCCTTTAGGCAAATGCAGGAAAAGGGACAGTAGAACGGGAAAAACAGCATAAAAACTGTTTTGTGTATTTTTCCCCTTTTTCTCATTAAGTATTTATTCACATGAGTTTTATGAATTAATGGATGATCCTACAGTTAAGACAGATAACGTTTATTCCTTTTCACCAGTGATCAAGTACTTGAAACAGTGACTGCTATGTGAAAATTGCAATCTGAATCACATTTCTGAAATTCTCCATGTTTATTTTTGCATTCAGGTTCCTGTTTGTCCTCTTATTAAGGATTATAAAGAAACTTAGTGGTGTATCTTAAGACTGATTACAGATTTCGCTAATTTTCACTTTGCTAATGGTTCAAACAGAAAAGTCCATAATTCTGTGAGTGGAAAAATTAGTGAAAAGATTATTCATACATTGGTCCTGAAAAAAAAGCACTGTTCTATTTTTGTCATATACCATGGATGAGTGTTAATTTAAAAAGAAAATGACCCAGATCATTCAGGTTGGATGCACAGTTTAAACCAACGCAAGATTACCCAGCCATTTTATTAAAGGTTAAAGAGAAATTTTTTGAAATTGTCAACTAATTCTTTATAATATAAACATTGGTGGTAATTCTTATAAACAGTTCTGACCAATTCCTTTTATGAAAAGCAGTGTGTTCTGTAGTAATTGCTAAGCAAACAAAGCTGTGTTGCAAAGTGGTTTTGTATAGCGTATTGTAATTTGACACTTAAGTTGTGCCCTGCATTACCCTGTGTCATAATTGATGGCTAAAGAAAAGCACATGCTATGCTAATAATTTGTTAGAATAGCTTGTTAAATTGTGGTTGCCAATTTTAAATAAACTATGGAATACTTGACTGTATTTTAAGGTTTTGTAGCCTACACTTTTAAACAGTCATTTTAAAGCTTTTTTTTTTTAACTTTATGTTGCATATTCACAATTCTGTCATTGCACACAAGGGCAGCATGTTTGCCAATTTAATAGCGTACTATGAGGAACAAAATCAATGGGCTGCATGTTTCCCACCAGTATCACAAAGGACTTTTCTATTTTAGTTCATTTGTGTACTGCTCCTAAATTTGATGTCCTTTTAAAAACAGATCAACATTGGTATTTTAATATATGACATTTAATGCATAAGTTTTTAAAATGCACAAACTTCCAGAATTGGAAGGTTAATTTAGTCAAAAAGTACAGGTGAATTTATCTTATATAAACCAAACATTTGTTATATTCAACATTGTTATATTAACAGCATTTGTTAATATAGAAGTTATCAACTACAGAATGCCAATAAGAATTAGATGAGATTTGGAAGATAGATGACTGTGCATAATCAGTTTGTGAGTATTCATTTTTTTAAACACAGGAGTGTCTACTTAAATATGTGATAAGTCAGTTATGCCTAAAGAAGAAAGGGAAGCCTTAACTAGGTGCAAATGCGGGCTAAGAGACTTCTACCATGCCTCATAAAAGGAATATGTGCATTGTGACATAAAGGAAATGCTACTAAGGAGAAAATGATTTCATGTACACAGAAGGGATATTCATTTTTTTAGGAGATTAAAAAGGACTTGAATATAATACCTTTAATTTGTAATAATGGTCTTGACAGGCTGCTTCTTGTCTAAAGTAAACCTTTTGATCCGCATGCTCATTTTGATTTCTTTTATCGTGTGGTATATTGAATAGATAAAGGTGTTCTTTCCAGTTATTTTACATATACTTAATTAAACCAGTAAAGACATTCGGGTGGATTTAGTTCTCAATTATTTAATAGGCAAATACATGGAAGGTGAGTCTATGGCCTACAATTGACCCTTTTGTGTGGAGAAATTCCTCTAATGCATTCAGGATTAAGTCACTCTGTCATATAAAAGGAGGAGTGGCACACGTGTTTTTCCTGAAACAAGTACTCTCACTTGATGGCATTATTTGCGAGGCAGGCAAGAGATTTGATACCACCACCACCACCTTATTTTTTTGGTTTAACAACATACAAAACACTTTATGCAGTTGAAATTTGACATAGTCTTTCTTGTGGCAGGTCTTTTTTTGTTTTCTAATATGCTTTATTTCCTTCCCGAAATTGTGTAAAATCTAAATATTAGGGAAGTTTGAGTTTGATTACTGAACATTAAATTTTAGAATCTTAATCCAATTTAATAATTTATTTTTTCAAACTCCTTGTTCCTTTAGGTCTAAATAAATTTAAGTAACTAAGTGTGTATGTTTTAGACAGACTCTTTTTAAGTTTTTAAATCATTTTCTGGCAGGCCAATATACTAGTCTAAAAATATATGTAGCAGGGTTCATTTCTAACCTAGGCCAAACTTCCATGTAGGTTTGGGAAGTCAGTGTTTCGGCACTTTTGGAATAGACAACATATCCGATATGGAATATTTTGGATGATTATAAATATTAAATGCAAGTTATTTTAAAAGATTTACATGGAAAATGTTGTTTGTAAGTTTATTCTGTACTTTGATTTTGAAGTAGTTTCTCCCACCATAGGTTATGGAAAGAAAAATAGCTATCCATATACTACAGTGAAAGTTCTACAATATACCATAGTTTGGAGACGGAATAATAGTTATGAGGGCCTTTTTTAGAAGCTCCAGGGACGTCTCCCTCCGTTTCAGTTAGGTGTGAATTACACATGATTACTGGTGGTTTCTCCCAGTAACTCGCTGACCCGTGGCGAGATGGATCTCAGACTCTCCGGCTGTGGGTTTTCCAGGGCCGCCTGCACACGTGTAGAATTGGTGCGCGGTGCGTTGTGTGCACGTACACAGGCAAGCCTGGCACACACTCCTTACCTCAAGTCCTTAGTTTTACATAAAGATGTGCTAGAAATATCCTTCCTGGAGATTCTAGGGAGATAAATAATGGATATGTGGGGGCCCGGTCTAAGCCTGCATTTTCTGTCCTGAGTAGTTTTTTTGTTCTCAATCACCTTGATGAAACAATCTCGAAGCTGCCCTGCTTTCCGTGGCATTTGGAATGAGTCCCTGACAGGCTGATTGTCCACCCCTGTTGTGATGCTGCTTTCTCTCGTTAATATTCGTGTGTAAGTGTCGCACAAAAGTAAACCCAAAGAGCCGGCACATGACACGGAGGCGGCTCCATGTACATTAATTATGCAGTCCGAATGGTGAGAATTCGCCGTCAGCCGAGGGGCGGGAGGCGCCGCGGCGGGGAGCGGGCCGGACGCGGGCCCTCTCGGCGAGGCGGCGAGAGGGGAAGCCTGGGCGGCCCGCCCGCCCGCCGGCCGGCCGGCCGGCCGCTGCTCGGCGTTTCGGAGAACAATGGGCGCGCGGCGCCCACTCGCGCCCGCGCCGTGCTTCCCGGAGCGCCCGGGGAAACGTGGACAGAGCGGCAAGGTACCCGCGAACTCCCCGAAGCTGCTGCTACCTGCGCGAGCGGCAGCCCTATTGCACCCGGTGGTCCATGGCCAGCCCTACTTACTCCGCGACCCACTAGAACTGGAGCTAATAACGTTTGGCCGCCTGCAATCGACCTGGTGCCCCAGGAGTCAGACCCGCTGTCGGAACCGGAGGCCCAAAGCTAGAGCCTTTCAACTTCAGAGATGCAACTTGTGAGATACGCCCATCATGTAGGCCAGCTGTACCTGATTTCAAATAGCTGAGTGATGCCAACCCCATAATTAACACCTGAATATTTTAGACTTTTAGGAAACATTTCTAGATCAGCCACAAAACCTGGACATACTGGGAAAATCGTGGTTACATAAATATAATTCTGTAACCCCCTCATCATAAATATGAAGCATATGGGAGATTTCCCACAGTAATTGGCCCTGGAGCATCCTAACTTAATGGCTATGTTTTTCAATGGGAGACTGAATTCCATGGGGAATTCCATAGAGAAATTAATTTTACAAACATTTTTTGAGTACCTACTATGTCCTAGGTGATGTGAGGTTATTACCGTGTTTATTACTATCTGGAAAGCATTTCAGAAAATTAGGATTATTGCATGTTCCAGGATTAAAATATGGACACCATGGGGCGTTTGCTCTTTTTGTCACTACTTCCTTTCCCTTTTCTCAGCGACAAGGACCCATCATGGCTCAGTGGTAAACAGAGTTTGGCTGCTCTGAGGAGTCAGCAGTGGAACCCACGGATGTGGTAGTCTGTGTCTTAATACCTTGGAAACCTCAGGGGGCAGTCTTTCCTGTTCTGTCTGGTTACCATGAGGGACCATGACTCCATGGCTGAGACTTTGGGTTGGTTCTCCCAGGGATAGATACTGTTTTAGTCAAGGAGGATTGAGGATAGAGATGTAGAAAGATGATATGCTTTTTTCTCTTTGTTCTTCATTTTTAAAGAATGTCAGCAAAAAATTGTGACATTTATGCATCTAGTGATGTGGGCTTTCAATAGTATGTTAACAAGAAATAACTAACCAGCATCCTGTTTGCAACCGTAGAACAGAACATGTAGATTTGGAAAGACAAAGATACAAAACAAAACAAAAAAACACTTGGAAAACCTTGCCTTTTTTAAAACATTGCAAAAAATTCTACAGTCACATTTTAAAATAAAAAGTTATGTGAGCAGAATTTTATGAGTAATCCTGTCACATTTGGGTGGGAGCAATCGCACTGAAATTTTTCTACAAGGAATTAGGGCATCCTTTCAAGGCCAGGTGTACTTGCTGACTATGATGACACTTAACACCATAGTCCTAATTTTTGAAGAAATCAGTCTAGTACCTTTATATTTTTCATTCTTTCAATGTATGAAATAGATAAAATGTATTACCTTAAAATGGTTTAACATTCACTTCTGATGTTTGTCTTTCATACTTATTCTAAAAAAGCTCATTTTCATAAACAAATATAATTTGTCTCCTTGGCCTATAAGAAAAATGTTGATGCCTCTAATAGTATCGTTTTAAGATTATATGTTGTTATTTAAAATATAGTATTGTGGGTGACTTTTTTTCTCAAGTGGCAATAAAGGTGCAACTTTCTAAAATGAATGATGAATTTGAAATTGCCAGCATTCAACCATTTTTTAGTTATGAAATTGGCAGTGTCATGCGATTCAGTCCAATAGACAGAACATTGGAACTGGACTGCCACAGCTTTCTCCTGAGGAGCTGCTGGTGGGTTGGAACCTCTGACTTTTCAGTTAGCAGCTGAGTGCTTAACCAGGACTCCCTAGAAAATAACCATCCAAAATTTTGTTTCGACTCCGTTGCTATTGTACTAAAGAGTTAAGGCAATACTAGTATACACATTTCATCTCCAATTTTACCTAAATCTACTGGGAACTGCCAGAATTAGGCCTACCAGTTCAATCAGCGTTTTAATTGGAACTGTGTTTACTAGTAAGGCTCAGTTTTTTTTTACTACCCACTCAACAGTTGTATATAATCATTTACATATAATTTATTTTGATGCCATTTTCTTTGAGATTTTTATTTCTGAGATACATTTCCACAGTGAAGTTAATTTTAATATCACAATACAAAAGTGGTAAATTATGAATATGTTTATATTAAAATATTTAAATAGAATACTGAAAAATCATATTGTTACATATCATTAGCTTTGACATAATTGTATGGAGCCAGATTATAATGATATGAAGCTTTAATACTGTTTCACATTTTTATCTACTAAATAAAAACCTGCCCTGTGTTTTATTACAAAGTAGGTGGCCCGAAGGAAAAATATATGTATTCTTTCCTTTTGGTATAAAATATGCATTTGGGCTTCTCATTTCATCCCCAATCTGTGTTATTCCTTAAAAATGCAGAACTGCCTGAAGTCCTTTTTAATATTTAATTCAACAACTTTTTAATCTGTCATTATGCTGTGATGAAGTAAGCATCAAGTGTCGCTGAAAAAGATTAAATTATACTTGGAAATAGGAATTGAAATGATTTAGGGTTGGAGGCTGAATATTTGCTTTGCACAAGTAATAATAATAGTAGCTGGGGTGAAGAAGGGCTTTGGTTTGGCTTTAATGTCTTTGCCTCACTGTGCTCCCCTGTGGCTCCTCCTGATTTACACTGGCATTATTGAGCTTTATTTTATTTAAATGGAGGTAGAAAGTGGAAATTACTATACTACAATACATTAATTACTCTGTACTATTTCTTTGTACTGATTTCCTTTTTTTTCTGTAAACATCATAAACAATGATGCAACCTACCCAATGGATAGCAGCTGCAAGCACTCCTATAGTTCTTGTTAACAAGCTTATCTAGGAACGGAAAAGCAGTCATAATTAATATCCATCTATGATATAAAGGATAGTGAGAAGCAAAGGAATGTTAATGCTCTTATCTTCATAGGAGATGAAGTCCTATATGAGAAATCGTGACCTGTATGTGTTAATATTCTAACCACTGCTTTTTCACTTCTTATTTTGAAAGTCTGGACTTTAATGTGAGGCCTGTTTCACACTTAGGGAGAAAGGTATAAACTTCTACATTCATCATTGACTTGAGTTGTTCAACAGGTGAAGATTAAAGACTTAATGTATTTGGAATCCTTAGTCTCTGCATACCTTCAGATCATCTGCTATATGAAAACCTTTCTGATGGTCCCTGGCCACTTAGGCAGATTTTTAATCAAGGTCTATGTATAGTTCTCACTACATGAGGTCTAAGCAGTCAATCAGTTGGGTGGAGAAAACTAATTGATAGATTATTTGATCATGTATGTATTTTTTTACTGGAGTGCATGTGTGTTGGTGACTTATGTGTGTACTCTGCCTCTGCCTGTATTATCTTAAAAACATATCATTTGTCATGATTTGCCATGATGATGGTCCTTTTCAAATTAAACCTGAAAATAGACTAAAATCATGACATGCAGTACACCTGTTAAAATATTCGCTCTTGTATTCATTCCCAGGAATCCATTTGTATTTGTATTACAAATGTTTACTTCTCTAATATCATGTCCTGTCCTTGACCAATAATAAAGGACCTCTAGGCTTTTTATTATATTTTGTTGTGATTTAGGTGAAGATTTACAGAGCAGAGCATCAGTTTTACATTCAACAATTTATGCACATTTTGTTCTGACTCATCTTCTTTAGTCCCCTCGATGTACCATCATTTTCCCCATTTCCTCCCAATGTGTTCTGCTTCCTTTTCTCTTCTCCCTTTACCCACTGACCTTGGGTAAAAGCTGCTCTTTTTATCTTAAATGTTTGATTATTTTCACACAGGAGTGAGTTCAGTTTCAGACCTGACTAGAGGCGATGAAGGGCCATAATCTTGGGGGTCCTCTGCACTTAAAAAAACCCCATGTTTTTGTAAGTGAGAATGTAAACTTGTAAACTCCTCAGAATGTTTTTTAATATTAAAAGGCTGTTTATTATTTCCTACAGTTAATCCTTAAATAAAAACAATAAGTGAGGTACACAATATTTTTTTTAAGTCCTCAAGGTACACAATATTTTAAAATATTGAAAAATATGAAATACTTGACAATAACAATAAAACTCTTGAAATATTCTTAACTTTTATTTGAGCACCATCGGCTGTGTAATTTATCCTTAGCCATCTTTTCACTGTAGGAGTAGGATTCCATCCCTAGAGGCAGCCAATTAAACGATAGTCATTGTGTTTAAAATATTAGAAACAGGATATTTCTCTTCCCTGAACTTCTTATGTTCATTTTTCCGCTTCTGCCGAACTTACTGAAATTGTTCTGACAATATTTTCAGCTCTTTGAAGCAGAATTTTTAAACATTAAGCTAGCAAAAGGTTTTTAAGCTCACAAAAACTTTACACCTTTTTAATACTTTCATTGCCATGGTTACCTTCAGTTTCATTAAGCATAAAATGTGAAAAAAAAGTATGAAAGACATTACAAATGATATATTCATGTTTATTGAAAACTACTTCTTATTGGCAGTTAGAGTTAATTATATGCCCCGGCTATCCCTGGGATATTTGTTTATAAGATTGGATTGATTATACTCTAGAGGTGGGGAGGGCAGGACAATGTGTGGGTATCATTCAACTCCTTTTACCTTGTTATCATTAGAGATTTAAAAATAAATTTCTGAACTTTTTTATAGTAAATTGTCATAAATATAAGTTTAGAGGTCTGAAACCACAGATTGTTTACAGCTTACTGTTTTGATCTAGGACAACTTTTGAAAACAAGTCAGCTTTTACAGTTGGTCAGTATTTGCCCACATGTTATTCCTATTAATATATGCATTTGTCAACATGTGCTTTCTCTCTCTCTCTTTCTCTCTCTCTCTCTCACAAGACTAGTTGCATCCTTGAAACCTCGTGTGCGTGTAGGTTAAAGTAAATGCATGTCTTTGTAGAAGAATAAATAAAAAGAGCAACCTGAGTCAATAAGCGGGTTCAATTCATGCCTACAGCCATGGCGGACAGCTCATTTTGTAGACGTGGGTGTTTTGTTTACATTTATAATGTAGCTTTATTTAATGCTGACAGATATAGCTTGTGGCAAATGATAGTCAGAATGTATGAGCAGTCATAATGCTTCTGTCTTCTTATAGTGTGCTGCTGAAAATAAGCAGTTCACCTCTGTTTTTATTGAGGAAAGGATATGAGACAGCTATAGCTTCGTGAGGCTATTTATTGAGTTGTTTTACTAGCTGTGAACATGCCGCTTTATAGCAGTTGTGAAAATGGACTTTGCTAGTGTGTGGGAAAGGAAATAACATTGCAGTATACAAGGGTAGTAAAAAATCTCTATAAATAATTTTTCAGAGTGAGGAATATTTTCATTTGAACAGGCAGAATGGGTTGTGATTTTGGCTAGGTGTCACGTCCTCCCCAAAAGTCACTAGGTCAGAATGATTCATAAAATCTGGAAGAGAAATTTGATTTTCTAAAATTTTAATTGGATTAAAAAGTAAGAAAAGTTTGTGTTGATGTGTCCACCAAAATTTTAACACAGCATGTGACCTTTGAGGCTTAAGGTTCTATATCAGTCACAAAATATGCACTAGGCTACATATGTGTGTGCCACAGAGACCTGTAAGCTAAATAATACTGTATTTGTTACTTAAGGATGCATACGTAATCTATTTAGAGATTATAAACATTTATAATAATGAATTCAGATGTTTAAGTAGCACCATTGATGTAAAATTTTTAAAATACTTGTATTTGACCATAAGGATTTATTATTCAAAATAGCAAAGGGAAAATTATGAACAAACCACAGTTCTTGTATTTACATGTTTTCTTTCACTCCTTGGTAATTATAGGCACTCACTACACCTAAAAGTTTTCATTGTACACCAGTCTGTTTTGGTTTCCATTTGTTCTCCACTAAATCTGCCCAGGCCTACCAAAGCTTTTTGATGTTTATATATTTATTGGCTACCATAATTGTGATGGATATATTTTATTCTTAAACACAAAAAACACATTAGAAGGATACACATTGGAAATGTTAATGTTGTGTTTTTATCCAAATGCTCATCATACAGCAGTGAGAAGGTGTACAAAGATATATTCCTCCGTGTGAAATAATTTGGAAAGCAGTGTGACTCTCAGCAGGTGCTTATTTCATCTCTGTTCTCAGATGCCTAGGGAACACTGAATATTAAGTTGAAGGAACTCTCCCTTGATGTTATGTCGCTAAAGTTCAGTTTAATTCTCACATAAGGTTTTGGGGGACACATTATTTTCTTCTCATGTAAATAAAAATTAGACTGGCCAGATTTTAATACTTGCCACTTTACCAAATAAATCAAAATACCACAAACTACTCATTTAGTTCCTTTTCTTAGTGCTTTTAGTAAGACATTTCTATTAGCACTAAATATATAGATGATAGGATTCTGTAAAAATGTTCTTATTTCCTTCTCCACTGGCTGATGAAATGGGTTAATCTCTCAATAGAGCTATTTTCTTAATTCACCACCTGTTTTCAAATCCCAAGTTATCAACGAGGTAAACAAAGACTGATTTCTGTCTGTATGTGCCTTGTCATCTGTTTTACAGAGAGAGTAATCTAGAGTTAAAAAAATCTTCCTTAATTTTTTTAAAAAAAGTAAGTTGTTTCACATTACAAAAAAACCCTGCCATATTCAAATTCTCATTCAGTAACCCTTAAGTAGTTTACCTAGCATCCTATCAATGAGATTTTCAACTCAAAGTTAAATCTTTTTTTTGTAAGTGCCCATTTCCTTGGTGTCATATTATGACAATGTGATGCGACATTTAACTAATGCAAATTATATACTTTTTAGAAACAAAGGAATTGATTTTATATTTATAAAACTATGTGGTTGGCTATTATGGCTAGAATGCCTCAACTGTATATACATAATCATTTATTGTTTAAATACAGAAGAGGCTGTAACAAAATGCTGTCAAGAGCCATCTCACTCATTAACCTGCAAGCTAATTAACCTCCTCCCGCCTGCTTGCTGACAAGTTCTTCAGTCTGAACCCGTTGCTGTTGTGTCAGCAGAGAAGCACAGAGTGAGGTAGAGGGGTCTCCATTAGATGTTTGTGAACAGTCTCTGCACTGAAGGTTTGTTTTTTACACCCTAACAAATGTTAGAACATTCATATCCCAGTTTTAATTACATTGGCATCTCTTAATTACTGTAATTAGTATATTAACTGTTTCCTGTTCATCTCTAGTTGATTTTATGAAATTACATGTAATTTCATGTGATTTAAAAAATGTAATCATTGTTTAAAAGGTTTTAATAGTTCAGTGTATATCTTAAATGTGATTGAGTATTTGAAATAATATACATAATGAAAACACTTAACTGCTGTGTCCTATCAAAACCAATACATCCAGGCTTTATATTTGCCATGTCCTTTCTTTTTCTATATAAGCAGGACATTCATTCCCCAGTAGATTTACCAGCTCTCCTCCAGGCTAACATTTCTTAACTAGGTTGCAAATTAGCATCGGAATGATAGAACATTTTACAAAAGCATCTTAAAATACGAATTCATTAATTTATGGAAGACTAATTCATTTAGAATTGCGTCTTGAGGGCAAAAACATTTTTTGTTTATTTGTTCTACCTTCCAATTTTATTGAGAGTACTAGAAAAACAGAAACGTACATTTTTGGATTGACAAATGTTCTGAGTATGAATTGATCTAAATCACAGAATTATCACTATTACCTCTTTCTAGCAAATATTATTTTTTTTAAATATTTGACTTATCTTCAACAAATTAATTAGAGGTATAAACCATTCTAAAATGTCATACATACCAGCAAGTTGTAATTATTTGAATGGAAAACTGCTACTTGAGGGTTTCTGGTATAAAAGTATTAGATTATAGTAAGAAATAGCATCAGTATCTGGGAGCTATTCATACAAGTACGTATTTACTGTGTATTGGATATAGACAGAATTGTCATTTGTATAGCATCTTATAAAGATCCTAAGTTGTGAATCTGAATTCACCACTAGCCAATTTTCACTAGGTCTTCATTAAGAAATCTATTGTTTAAAATAATTTTTAATATATTGATTTCAATTAATCATTCTTATAATAATTGAGATATTAGTGCTACTTACTTCAATTATCATTAGCTTACAGATGGCAACCATTTCATGAGGAACCACCTAATTTGCTACAAAATACATCACTCATTAATGAATATGGCCTTTTACTTACAGTAGCCTAAAATAAAAATTCTAACTTGAACCTCAAGTCAACTGTATATAAGTATGGAGTAGATAGGTTATGAAGTCCCCTATTGTACTAAGTTCCTTGAACCTATGGTTTCTAAGTTCGGAAAACCGTATTTTCAGATTCTGAGGCGGTATTTTGACAATTTTTGTAATAAAATTATCGGGAACTGCTGTTCTTAACAATAAGGATGTCATCTCACCATTTACCTCTTACCCCACTTCTCTAGCCTATCCTGATCATGGGAAAAGAGTAAAGTTCTCCCCAGAATTTTTATAATCTCCTTTATAACATGATGCAACTTAAATTTTAGAAAGTTTCGTATAATGTTGATTAATATATGCTTTAGAGAATAAATAAAATGTGTAGGAGCTTTTTAATTTTATAATTCATTTGATAATCATTGGGTCATTCATTAACATTTATAAAAATAATATCAGAGTCATAAACTAAATTCTGAACTTGTAGAGAGTTGGGAACCTATAGAACATGTAGCTCACTACTATTCCTGTTTTATAAATAAGGAAAATGAGACCCATGGCAGACTCAACTTGCCCAGAGTAGTACTGTACATCCAAACCACTCACTGCTATCAAGCCCATTCTGACTCATAAGGCTCCCTAGGATCAGGTAACCTCATCATTCTTCCACAAAGAAACTGGTGGGTTTGAACCCTTAGATCTATGGTTAGCAGTTCAACACTTACTCAACTGTGCCATCATAGTGCAGCAGATATGATGTGAAGATCCAGATCCATGAACTTCTAATCAAGTGCTCTGAATTTCATATATTCAAACTGTAGTGGGTTGATTAATATTGTTCATAGTATAAGCAACTTTATATTGAATGCAAAATTTGGTTAACATATGAAGTACAATATTTTGCTTAAAATGAATGACTCTACAATAAAAGCTTTAAAAATAAATAAAGCAGATGAGCAAAGCCAAATAAAACATTAAAAGTCTTCTTAAAGAATGTATAAATAACGAAGTAGAAATGACAAAATTTGAAACAGAACTGGTATTCCCCCCCACCAAAAAAACCCCAAACAATCAAAACCCAGTTTTTCCTCCAATAGCTTATTCAATAATTGAAATTCTATGATATTGAAAGGAATGATGTTGAAAGGGATGATGTTAAAGTGCTTTTTAATAAAAAATTAAATTGTTCCCCCAAACTATTGGGAATCTGTAGAAATAGCCCTTTATGCCTTAGCCTTTAAAATATTTTTATCTTTACTGTATATTTCACATTCTTTAGATTGCTTGTACATATATTGTCAACATCAGAGCATGTGTAGAAGAGAGGGAAGTAAGAGCAAAAATCCTGAAGCTTCATAATTCTTTTGGTAATATCTTCATGTTCTTGAGCATTATGTTGGCGATGATTTGTTTTGCAGTTGTCAGAACTAAAAGTTGACACTATGGTTTCTACAAAGTTCAAATTAAACAAGGAGACTGCATTAAGAACATATACAACTTGAAAATAATTTTTATTCACTTTAAATGTACTTTGTACTGTGATACATCTTTTAAAAATATAATATACCTCTTAAATATATCTATATATGACAGGGCTTCAAAAAGTTCATGAAAAAATGCAACAGAATTTGTCCCCCAACTTTGAAAATCCCCTAGAAATAATTGGAACTTGGGGTTCATTTTCTTTTGTACAACTGAAATGGCATTGGTTTGCAACTCTTTATCTGTTGCTATTAAAGAGTAAAGCCCCCCAAATAGTTTCTTAATATTAGCTTTCATTTATATACCAGAATAATTCTGAATGTTTATTGTAATGGGAGATAACCCTAGGCACATTTAATTTTAGATTGGGCTTTTGCTTAATGTATTATTCATAGTATTGTATCATCTGTTAAACATATCCCTGACACTAAACTTAAAACTTAACTTTAATAGTAATATCTTCTCTAATGTGAATGAATTCACTAGTAACCAGGTATGATTTATTTTACCTACTTATTGTAGATAATTATTAAATAATGGTGGGACAGGGAGTTATTTGATATTCTTTTCTGATCCTACTCATAGTGCCCCCCCCCTTTTTAACCATTTCACCATTTTTTGCAGCATGACCTGGTTTTGCATTTTTCTGAGTCTCTGTTCATCTAATTAGTATGTTCTAAAAAGACCTGAACCACTTATTGTACAGAGATGTAGCCTGTGGCTATTTAATAAGGAGCTTTCAGTGCTACATTTGCATCTTTTGCTTGGGGTCTGAATAGTGAATTACCTTTAAGATCATTAGAAGCACTGCTGTATTGTTAAAATCTGCCTGCAATATTCTAATGACAGTTTAAAACTTCAGGCTTCCTATATAACCCAGGTGACCCCAGCATAATTGTATGTAGTGCAGATGACCCCAGGACAAACTGCAGACAGTTCTGCTACCTACTCTGTAACCTTTACTAGAGTGTAGCTATCCACCCAAACAAACCACATAGAGATGGAGTGAAAACAAATGAATCTTACCCTAGTTATGTATACTCAATGTATACATTATTTATGTCATAATGCTAATTCCCCAAATACAACTTGTTTAAACAGAAACATCCACCCAGCAATGTACAGAATGGGGATGAATTTACCAGATGGCTGACAGTTTTTTCATTGTAATGCTTAGAAATCAAAAAGCTTAAAAAATGAGTATTTTGCTTTTAGATTTTTCTCATAGGTCAAAACTAAATAAGGAGATACTCTGTTGGTTAAGGGTTGAATTAGAATTCTTTCTTAATCCAAATAATAAGAAAATTATTGGTAGATGCCAGGTGAGATTCCTTAAAAATCTTTTCTGAAAGATGTCTTAGAAATCTATGTTGATACTGTTAATGTACTTTGGTTGACATTGTATCATAGAATTATAGAATTTAAAAGCTGGTGCTTAAAATTTTCTCATTTAGCACTTTTTGTTTGAAAATGGTATTTCCACCAGTTAAAAAATCTCAAAATGATATATGCATTTATGTATGTATACATAACTGCTACACTGGGCTGAAAAATAGTTTTATAGGTAACAGAAGTGATTAAAATTAAAGAGAAAGTCATAAATTTAAGCTTAGAAGCCATTTAAGAATTATCTGGCATTTAACTGTATCTGAGATTTTTGGCTACCTATGAACAGCTAAGTGAATCATATTTTATATGGCTAATTTTAGTAGGGAATATATGTTGATTGATTTAAAATTTAACAATTCTACTTCAAAATTGCATTCCTGAAATAGCTGTTTCTTAATGGAGCCTGAAGTTACTAAGACATAGTTGTGAACAATAAAGTCTGCTGAGTAGCTGAGTGTAGATTGTAGTATAGTAAAATATTTATAATAGGTACCTAGTAAAAGTTAGTTGAATGAAAGAGTGAATGAGTGAGAACTTGAATTGAAAAGAATTTAAGGTGGAAAAAAAAAAGAATTTAAGGTAATGGAAATTAATATGTACCTGGTAATTAACAGGTGCCCAGCACTTCCTTCAGCCAACTAATCAGTTATTTGTTTTCCAGATGCTTTTACTTAGAATAACACTTTCAAAAGCAGGCAGTGACTAGTTTTAGTCTCCATGATAAACAGTCTATGTGTTTATTCTGGTCATCTTCTTTTGTATTCTTGTTGACAGCTTTCCATGTTGAGTTCTTCAGGTCAACCGTGAAAAGTCCTACCTGGTCTGACAGGACCCTTAAACTGTAACACTCAGTGCCTTTTCTTTGTCTTTCTGTTATTCTTGTCACTTGTTAGAGAAATCCAAACCTTCTGTGACTTGAAGAAGCTGCTTCGTTTATGTCTTTTACCTGTATTGTAGAAACAGCCGGTATTTTAAAAAAGTAAGTGAGTTTCTCCTTGTAGAGATAGGCTGATGGGAGGCAGATACTTAATGCAAAGATGTTTACTGCAAAGACCTAAACTGAACAATAAAATCAGATTGAATTTTCAGTTAAAATTGTATCTAGTTTTTATATACCCAGTATTTTATAAGGCTTAACATATTTATTATCAGAACACTGACCAGTGTGTTAAGTAGGTTCTCAGGATTTCCTCTTCCAAGAAGAATTTGTTGTACTTGCATTATTGTTTCCTTTGGGATCCTAGACAATGACTCTGTAGTCTGATTCATTAATATTGGTTGTCTTCAGTAGAGAGTATCCAGATTTGACCTGCCAAGTATTAAATTTTTAATGTATTACTACTTCTTCCACAGAGTCAGGCTCGTCTTTGTTCTTTGTATTTTTGCACCATTATAGCTTGAATCAGATACAGATTTAATTTGCAGTATAACTATAGCCCATTTTAAAAATACACATATAAAACACAATAAAATGTTTTTTGATGAGACTATTTCAAGATGAATAAGTTACCCTTTTGAATATTTGAAAGTATGTATTTCCAAATTTATTTGAAAAGTGTCAGTGGGTACTATGTGCTATGTACAATAAGTTAATTATTATGCTATTAACATTGATGATGTTGAATGTGCATTAGTTAATGTGTTAATGACGTGTTAATTACTGTACATGGTTGTGAAGACCCTGCAGGCTTGTTCTATGATGCAACATGTCAAGTTGAACCAGACCAAATAATCTGAAAAGCAGACTGCACCTACTAAAAATAATACTTGTAAGCATAAATTATAAATTAAGTTATTCTTTTTATTATCCTTTTTCTTTCTGGTAGAATAAATAAGTAATTCTGCTAGCTGCACCTGTTAGAACCTAATACTGTCAGGCTCCGTTTTCCCCAAGAGGATTGGAAGAGATTTGCTATGCAATAACTCCTGTTTTGTGTATGCTCTGGCATTTAGTGTATATTTTATATAGATTCATGAGTTTCGCAGCTAGAAAGACCCTTATCTCTTTTGTTTTTCAAAGTCATTTAAAATGAAAGACAGGAACTTTATGTAAGCAGGTAAAATGTGACCTTGTTTAATTACCACCATTAGTTGATATTAGACACACACACATACATTTGTGGTTAAGCCTTTAAACAGAAGCCAAAGTTTGGTGCCATTTGAGGACATGCAATAATATATTTTCTTTTGCATAAATACAATTTAATACTTTGAAACATATACCTGTTAGCATATACCCATGTGTAGAAGAGGAGGTGATGAATAGTTCAGGCTATAAAACCAGAAGGTCCAGGTTCAGATCTTGGTACTTTCACTGTTAAGCTGTGTGACCTTGGGCATTTTATTTAGCTATATGGTTCTTACATTTCATGATAATTAAGGTAGGAATAATAATAATATCTACCTGATAGGTTTATTGGGATAATTAAATGAATTAGTACATGTAAAGTCTTTTGAAAAGTGCCTGCCATATAGAAAACATTAAGTAATTGTGAGCTCTTTTTGTTAACCTACCTTTAATATTACAGTCAAAATTATTTAGAAGCATTTAATTTCTACAAGCTCTTTGACTTCCCTAGGACCCATCAGGAATGTGAGGTTTTGATTTTCATGCATTATAGTCTAGTACCTCTTCACGGAAAAACATCTTTTTTTTAATGATGATTTTATTACTCCAGTACTGTTTACATCCACCTGGAGTCATCCAGGTTTTATAGTTCACCTAACCTTGCTTGATTTCCTACAGCACAGCTTGTATTGGAGGTTTGTATTGGCATAGGAAGATATTCTGACCAGGGCTTTGGTCTCCCTGGCAAATATTTGTGTATCTCTTGTTTACAGCCTTGATGTCCTCTTGTAATACCCATGCAAAAGGGACTCTAATAAATCTTGTGCTCAGCATTGCACATTGTTTGTTTTAGCTGCCTCCCACTTCATGCTTCCTCCTTTAAGAGCGAGCCATTACAAAAGGTTAGATTCACGGTTAGCAGGCTTTAGCTCTCCCTTTTGAATCAGTGAGGTTGCCGTTTTATTGCTCTCTGACTTACACTTCAGTGATGAGAGTAAACTAGCATCAGATTAAAGGTCAGCAAATCCCATCAAAGAGAGGAATATTAGGGGCAGAGATAGTTGGAGAGGCAGCACACCACTGGGTATTGACAGGGTGATTCCAGGGTATCAGTCAGCAGAATTATAGCTGCCCAGAGAGTCAGTACAGCTTTAATGAGCCTGTGTGAAGAGGAAGAGGGTGGATTTATGTAGTTCCTCATAATTTTCTGTAGAGACTGTTATTGCAGACATTCTGTGGAGTGTTCTGGTCTTTCATTTAATTCAAAGGTCCTGGAGCTTCTCCATCCTCTAAATCCCTTTTTGTTAGCTCAAATCAAAGTTGACATTTCCATGGTTTGCCACCTAAAACACTCAGTTCAAAATCAGGGTTCTTTAGGCAATTTCAAAATCTGTATGTTGTTAATATAAATCTGTAATCATATTTATATTAGCGCATACATATTTCCTTTTCACACGAGTGGTGGAATAATGAACACTTTTTTTCTCTGATAACTAGGCAATGGGAAAAATGTACATTTACAGATTGTTTTCAAAGTAACTGGAAAGAAAACAATGTAATAATGTTATGGTACTTTTCTGAAGGATCTTAATGTTCATACTCCTTAAATTGACTTTCCTAATTAATTCTTTGTATGTCCATTTGTGCCTGTTTTCATTCCTCCTTTGTGCTCCTGATCCTCTTATGACTAGAAAAAACAAAAGCAAACATTTTGAATCTCTGAGGGAAAAAATATTTTTAATTGTCTTAACGAGTAATGTTATATATAATTGCCATCATTTTCAATCTTACAGAGATTTTGATTTTTTTGGATGGGTTTTTGTAGTGAACTTTATAATATTAATTTTTTATCAGAGGGGGATTAAATCTGTATGATTTCAAGATTTAGAATATGCTTGAGAGGTCAATTTTTAAAATGGAAAAATAGTCTTTGGAGAGCTTTGTAATAGGTTATAGCTGCTTAAAGAGTTCATTATTGTTATTGTATATGTGTTTTAAGTTCAGCTTTTTTTATAGATCACTAGAAATATACAATTTATAGAAAAAAGTCAAATGAGTTTGCACTAGAATGTTTGTTTATTACTTAGCCAGCCATTTTGTAATTAATATTTAAGAATATGCTATTTTGATTGTATTCCTAAATAACTTCTTTACATTATTGACATAAGGAATTGTTTGTGTGATTTGCTGTCTTGGTGATGCTTTAAAACTTGCCGTTGCCCTCTGCGTGTCACATGTGGTCATGCTTTACAGATACTTACCTAGTTTTTAAAGAGAGTGATGGATGTGATATGACCAGGAGAAGCACAAATATCCTCAATTGACTGAAACATCTACAGTACTTAAAGCAAAATCAGCTCCTTAAGAGAGATGCTCAATGAAATAAAAAAGTCAGTATTAAAGGGCCAGCACACCTTAAAATCATGTGGAAAATCTAGTAAAGCTCTTGTTTCCTATAATCATGCCATGCTTCACAAAACCTTTTCTACAAAACTGAGTCTGTGTCCTTTATAATAATACATATAAAACTTTCTGCTATGCTGTTCCATTGGAATGTAATGTCATGAACCCTTATGCTGTATTTACTAGCATGCTATTTTGAGCATTGCCTGTGTACCAAATTATGTTGATAACTTGGTATTTTAAAAACAATAAACTGGACATACCCTCATAAGAAGAATGAGTGAATAACTACTACTCATAATGAAGCAAGTGACTGTAATTTATATTCACTTTTGAACATTTTTGAGAAAAGGAAAAAAAGATGGCTGCAGCAAAGGCAAAGAAGAAAGGCATACTAAGATAAGCAAGAGATTAATTATCTGATAGGGCCAGAATTCCTGCTGCCTTGGGGGATATATGGATGATACTTACTGATCACCCTAAAGTATACAACTAAATATCTCTGGTACTTTTAAATTCAACTGGAGTCAAGTATTTTCTTTTTTTTAAAATCATTTTATTGGGGCCTCGTACAATTCTTATGACAATCCATACTTACATCCAGTGTCAAGCACATTTGTACATTTGTTGCCCTCATCATTCTCAAAACGTTTTCTTTCTACTTGAGCCCTTGATATCATCTCCTCATTTTCCCCCTCCCTCCCCGCTCCCCTCAAGTCAAGTATTTTCATTTGAGAAAAATCATGAATGAAAAAAGCCAGAACTGGTACCATTTCCAGTACTGTGGTAGTTTTTGAGAAAATGTTTACACCCTACATGGATTACATGTATGTCTTTAAAAAAATATATACATCTTATCTGTAAAATATTTAGAGGTTTTCAAAATACTGAGAAGATATATAACTTTGGTCTAATTTTAAGAAAAATACTTCATGAGCACATATACAGGAAGAAAAGAGTCTTTATTTTAGGTCAGATAAATGGCACCGTATGCTTTCAATGTGGCCTTTTTCTAGATTTTCATACTTAATTGACGCATATGGCCAGATACCACTAATAACAAATAATAACAAATGTTTCCTCATCAACACATCCAAGGGCCATTTGACTTCTGCAAAGCATTATAAGAGTAAAGTAACATGAAGAGCAAAGGAAGAAACCAGCAATTTACAGTATATACTCGAGTATAAGTCAGGTTGTTTCAGCACATTTAAAAAAAAAATCATTTTATTGGGGCTCATACAATTCATCACAATACATAGATCAATTGTGTAAAGCACACCTATACCTTTGTTGCCCTCATCATTCCCAAAATTCGCTTTCCTCTTGAGTTCCCAGAATCAGCTCATTTTCCTTTTTTCCCCTCCCCCTCCCTCCCCACTCCCCCATGAACCCTTAATAATTTATAAATTATTATTATATCTTATCTTACACTGCCCAGCGTCTCCCTTCACCCACCCCTCTGCTGCGCATCCCCCAGAGAGGAGGTTATATGTAGATCCCTATGATCAATTCCCCCTTTCTACTGCCCACTTCCCTCCTGGTATGGCCACTGTCACCCCTGGTCCTGAGGGGTTCAGTTTCAGCACATTTTTAATGCAGTTTTTGTGGTAAAATTAGGTGCCTCGACTGATATTTGGGTCGGCTTACACTCAAGTGTATACGGTAGGTCATAAAAAATGAGGAAACAAAATGTGATAAAACTATATATTATTAAAATACATTGCAAAAAATCTATAACACTATCTACAGCATAGAAAATTTTTATGTAAAAATACTCAGTCAGATTTGACCATGAATTAATGTGACTGGGAATTAGATAAAAGTTTATTAAAAATATTCATGGACATTTATGGATAATGTTCCATTTTCATAAATGACATTGAGAAATTCTATAAGTTTTTGACTTTGGAAATTGTCTTATTTTAATAGAAAGTTTTCTATTGATATGATTTAAATTGAGAATTACTATTGTTTTTCAAAATGATTATGTACCAGGCGCTGTGTTAATAAGCATGTTGCATATTTTATCTTATGCAAACTGTACTGTGTATATGTCTTTTGTTTTATTTTGTGATGATGGGTCTCTATTTCAGAGAGAATGAACCAGAACTCTTGTTTATGTCAGAATTTGAGTCCAGGCTATTCTGACTCCAGAGTTATTTTCTTGTCGCAGGTTTATTTATATCGCACTTTCAAAGTCAATTTTAAAAATCCAGCATTATGTCTATTTCTTTAGAAACTTGAACTTAAAGGAAAACAGACCTGTGTTTGAATCATAGTGTCACATTCACTAGCTGTGCCACTTAATCTCTTTGGAGTTGGTTTTCTCAATTATAAATAAGGAATAATGGTATCTGCTCTATAAAATTACTTAAACTAATTTTTAAGTCAATAAAATGAAGTCAAATGTATGAAAAGATTTAGCTTGTTCCTTGGCATGTGGTATGTGTTTATTAAGTATTTAAATTTAGGTTAGGCATAAGGAGAATTTTTAGTTTAAACAGTAGGATGATACCCCAAAACTAACAGTGTTTTGAATGATCACTTCAGCAACTGTAAGGTGAGTGTTTTAAGTCACCAACATAGAAACAAAAGGACAGAAAACACTTGCTTTTTGGCAGAAACATCTTGTATTGTGAACTGGATCTGGGATGAAGTTATGGACGCCTGGAAGATTCGGTCTTCCAGAAAATAGAGCAGTGAGGGAGGCAGCTGTGTGGAGCCGCACACAAGATGCCCTCGGTGTTAGAGGAGCAGGCGCCACAGTGTAATGTTATCCCATTCACAGCATGGCAGTGATCTTAACTGACAAGACAGGAAATGAAAGTGCCATGGCGATCTCATTCTGTAGGGAGAAAAAGCAAAGGGAACAGAATGTAGGAATGGGGGAAAAGTAAGAATTGCAATAAGATTTTGTGTAAGTGGAGAGTCCCAGAAAGACATATTTTAGAAGCACCAATTAGAAGGTTTGATGGAAGCCCAATGTGTGGGGGGCTCTAGTATTTTCTGGTCAGCAGAGCCCAGGCATGCAGCAAGTTAAAAGGGTATCATTGTTGGCATACATATTCGATCACTGGTAACCAGTGAGAGAAGCTAGTCAGAGACCTGTGGTTATTAAACCCAGTGCTAAAATTCACTTAGATGCCGAGACTCATTGCTTTCCCTTTAAATTGTGCTATTTTTTCCTGTTTCAAATTCAGTTGTCATATTTACTAGTCCTAAGAATCTCCTCAATAGAGCGTTTTGTTTGAACATCTATCCTGTAGATAAAAAGAAAATGGCCGTTTGCTTTTTTCCTCCCACTTGTAATAATTTCCTTTAAGAGCAGAGCACAGGTAACCCGTGTGTGAAACATGGCCCGTTTTCTCCTTCATCCTCTTTTCACAGTCTCATGCAAGCACAGCATTCTTCATATCTTGCCCTCGCCCTGTTCTCTTCTTCTGTAGCTGACAGTGCTTATATATCAAGCGCTCCAACAAGATGCAGCTCCATTTAACAAAAAAGTGCCTTAAAAATGTAACTCTTCTCTCTGCATTTTTATTGCACAGTCCATCTGCTCCTTCATCTTGGCTGCTCTTCACTTTCACAGTTACAAGACTCACTCCCTTTTCTTGTCTCTTGAGGCAAGATCTAATTGGCAAGTGGAAAGTCTTCAAAATTTGCCTTCACCAGCCAACAATAATTTTAGATTTTTCTGTAAACAGTTGGCAAAAATGGGTTTTAAGTATAATGAAAATGAAAGGTTTCTTTCTTTCTTTCTTTTTTTTCAAATCCTTGCTTCAGAGAATGAATACACCTCCCTAGAGTAGTAAAAACAACAGCAAAAACTGCCATTGAGGTGAATTCTGACTTAGAGGGACCCTGCAGGACAAAGTAGGTAAAACCCCATTGGGCTTTTACCAGGTTGATCTTTTTGGAAGTAGACTGCCTCATCTTACTTCCAGAGAGTGGGTTTGCACTGCTGACTTTTCTGTTAGTAGCGCGACACATAACCACTGCACTGCCAGGGCTCCTACTAGAGTAGTAAGGGATATAGTAAGTGCTTTTGAATGAATAAATTTGTACCCATATTTGTCTGTAACTGGGTAAATACATCAATGCTTTTGATGGCTCATAATAGCAAAATATTTAGCTTAAATCATTGTTTCAGGCTTGACTCTTTTGTGGAAAATATTTCACTATTTTTGTTTAAAAAAGCTGGAGCATGTGATGTGGTGGGGATTGGTGGTATAACCAGGGAGAAGAAGTAAACCATAAGTGATCTATATATTGCCATTTGCATTGCTTGGAGCATGCACAAACGCTAGAGTGGTAGCCTTGGGAATCACATGCCGGCATAGAGAAACATTGGTGCTTCAAGAAATGCCTTTAAATGGTTTTCGTCTTCTTGTTTAAAGTACGTCTGTGGAACTGCAGAAAAATAACAACTAGGGTCTGCCCAGGAGTCTAGTACCTTTACAGACCAAGATACTAATAATGTCATTATAGTATCTAGCTGCTTCCCATCGAACCTCTAATAAAGGTCATTAGTTGCCTGCTTTCCACGTGAGATAGCTTTGCAGCAAGTGCTTGGAGAAAAGTTATCAGTGCTGTATGTTAGAAACAGGCATTCTGCCAACAGCTTTATAATGAAGGTGAAATGTAATAAAGCGATGGATTGACAGTTTATGTGTTGAAAGTGAAGGAAATGGAGGTGTGGAGAAGCATTATGGGGAATCTTTCTAGTCATATCTTCAATTTAACCATCAGGGGAAATGCTTCAAAATCTTAGATTTATGAATTTCTAGTAAGCAGTTTCCCAGCATGTAAACAAATCTCAGTGGGCTGTTTTAGGAAGGTAGATTTGGGCAGTGAAGTAATCATTTTTATTCCTCTGATTTTCCAAATAGAAATGGACATATATGATAAAAATGTCAGCCACACTCTCCACGTCAGGGCCCTAACAGGATTACATGTCAGTTCTTAATGTCTCGCTCTGTTTTCCTTTGCCATGAATGGCTGCATTATTGCTCACAGGAACTTCACTGTAATATATGGTAAGAGACAAGTAGCTCTTTATGGCCAGTGATTATTCGGTTTGAATGAAACCTGTGATTTATGTCCATTTAACTGAAAAGCCTTGTAAATTCCCAGTGCTGCATTTTTCCTCAATAGAGAATGAGTCAAGCGAAAGTGACAACTAGGTTGGCGTGGAAATGTGCAGTGCATTGCCGTGTTATATTTAATATACCTGACATGAAAAACGTGCACACACCACACAGTCACCTTAAATAGGAGTGAAAGTGACATTAGCCTGTAATATGACTGCTATATTCAGTGGATTAGACACTAACATTGGCTTAAAAGGAGATTTGGAGCCTGGAGTGGAGTGGGCATTGGGACCATGGGTTGTGATAGGCAACTCTTATTATCTGTCATTTCCTTGTAGTTTTTAAAAAAAATCATTTTATTAGGGGCTCATACAACTCTTATCACAATCCATACATGTATCAATTGTGTAAAGCTCATTTGCTCATCATTCTCAAAACATTTCCTCTCCACTTAAGCCCCCGGCATTAAGTCCTCATTTTTACCCTCCCTCCCCGCTCCCCGCTCTCTCTCATGAGCCCTTGATAATTTATAAATTGTTATTTTGTCATATTTTGCCCTGTCCGACGTCTCCCTTCACCCAGTCCTCCGCTGTCTGTCCCCCAGGGAGGAGGTCACACACATTTCCATGTAATCGGTTCCCTCTTTCCTATCCACTCTCCCTCTACCCTCCCAGTATCGCCACTTACACCACTGGTCCTGTAGGGCTCATCTGCCCTGGATTCCCTGTGTTTTCAGTTCCTATCTGTACCAGTGTACATCCTTTGGTCTAGCCAGACTTGCAAGGTAGAATTCGTGTCATGATAATGGGAGCGGGGAGGAAACATTTAGGAACTAGAGGAAAGTTGTATTTCTCATCGTTGTTACATTGCACCCTGACTGGCTCGTCTCCTCCCCGAGTCCTTGTAGTATTTTTAAAGTTAGTTATCTTTGCAGTTGCTTTCTACTGATAGCTCTACAATAATATGATTCTTCCCTTTCATTACAAGCCTCGTCTTTAGATCCAAGAAGGAGAACATGGAATCTAGGCCAAATATTATTCCAGAGCTCTCTTTAGGAAGTGTTGATTCAATTGGTGCAGTCTCTCTTTTTGCTTTCTCTCCCTCTGTAAAAACACACTTAAGAGCCTGTTCCCCATTCCTTAACTTAGGCTTGGCTCCTTTGCTTGCACTCTGGTCTACTCATATTTGACTAAGAATCCCAGCCCTTTACTCCTGCCCCAATACTTAAGTCTATCTTAGATAATGGTGCATTGTTTTCTTTCAAATTCTTGTCTTCCCTTTGTTTTCAAATTCTAGTCCATTTTTATACCCAAGCAGTAATTGATAACTAACTTCTTCAATAAAAAGTAGTAAATATTTGGCGGGGGCATGGATGGGAGGGCGCTAATAATTGTTTCAATGATCTTGTGACCTTCATCTTATTTGTAGGTCTTCTGCTTTGTATTTAACTTGAGGATTTCAGGTGGGAACTCATTTTAGTTTTCAAAACAATTTTTTGAAAACTAGCAGCTTCTTTAAAATTTGAGTGATCGCTCAAATTGGGTTGACTTTAATTTTAAAATGAAAATACAGACAGTAAAGTTGGAATGATGTCTTCATTGGCTTTATAATTTCAGTCCACAGTCCTGTTTGTTCATTTTAAATAATAGCCACAAAATGCAATGTATGGAAAGATATAAGAATAATTGAAAATATTAGAATTATATCTGGTTTCAAAGCAACCCAAATTTAGAGCCTGCTGAAAACATCTGTTTTGGCCTTGTTCTATAATACTCTGCTAAAATGTTTTGCTCTTAGCTAAAAATAATGATAATAAAACTGGTGTGTGGTAGTTGAATGAACCAGAAACAAATCCAGCAAAGAACACAATTAGAGAGCTTTCATAGACTCTAGCGTAGGAGTGTTTGGTGCTTATAGAAGGAAAAATAAAAACCAAACAACTGACGTGCCCATGATAACTTTTATTTCTTTCTCAGCAGAACTGAACAGAGGTACTCTACAAAGTGGACATGATCTGATGAGAACTTTTATTTGTCAATTGGATAATATCTTCCCTGGTTATGGAAACATTGTAGAGTTAGATCTTAGTGATATATATTTCACGACCATGAATGTGGAGAACATAGCTGAGATAGCTTTGGTCAGAAGCCACTATTTAGTCCTGGATGAACAGAGGTTGGTCATGGTCCAGTGGGTTTGGTCCTTGAAATGAAGGAGCCACGAAGCTTACTTAGTGCCCTGTGTTTATACCTCTTCTCTCAGGTCAAGCCTTTATTGTATTGGCCATGTTGTTCTGTTAGACAGGCTACTACTGTACAATCTAACCACTGCAGATTTCTAATCTGCTTATTTATAATTCAAAAGCTTTCCTATATATTAATGAACTCTTAATGAGCTGTTGAAAATGCCTGAATTACAGTCAGATTATTAAACTCAAACAGCCCATAATCATACCATTTGAGTGGGCTTTAGGTACTTTTCACATCTGCAGCTTAGTATTGTGAATGGTATGCATTTATTCGGAGAAAGCTTTGTAATAATTTTGACCTGTAATTTATTTATTGCCCTTCGAATGCAGTCATCTATGCAGATGCTCTCTCCCATTATCTGTGGGGCAGGTGCACAGCATGTTGAAAGACAGCTAATTAGGATTTGCTGAAAGATATGCAAAAAGTGTGGGCTTATAACAAAGCCAAGTTCATTGTTAAACAATGTTTTACTGTGTTTGTATGATTTGTCTAAATTTTAGGGAAACCAAAATGAATGTTGTGGTTATAAGTAGATGGCAAATTGTTTTTTTTGTTTTGTTTTGTTTTAATCTTTATAATCCTGTGATGACCAAATAATCTAGATGTAAAACTTTTATAAACTACTATATATGCTTTAGTACACATTTTAGACAGAAATAACTGATTTGAAGAATAACTTGAGTTTTAAGCTGTTGCTTTTCCAATTTTAAAAAAAGTCATTTTATTGGGGGCTCTTACAGCTCTTAACAATCCATACATACACCCATTGTGTCAAGCACATTTGTAGATATATTGCTATCATCATTTTCAAAGCGTTTGCTTTTCTAAGTTTTAACATGAAGGTTTAAAAATCTTGGTAAACACACAATTCAGTTCATTCTGCCTCTTTCAAACTTTGGTTCATTAAAATGCTTATAGATACCCAGGGGAGTAGGTGTTAGTGATTGGAAACCATGTGCCATTTTAGAAGGTTAGCAAGCTAAGGAACAGTGAGTGGGCAAGTAAGTATGATGAGGAGTAAATGGTAACTTAAGTGTAAAGTAAGGAAATAGATAAAAAATATTCAACTAATTTTGGAAACTAGGTATTATTTAGAGATCTATAGTCATGACTTTGCTTAATAGAGTAAGAAATTGATTCACTTTTCAAACTCTAGTCATAAAAATGTGTTCAGTATTGATCAATAGCCTTCTCGATGTTGCCTAATTACAAAGTACTCTAGTACTTTTCACTCAAAGGAATATGAACTTTTCATCAGGAAATTAAAAAAAAAAGTTTAATACTTATCACCTGTAAGTGTTGAGGTACTTCATTCACTTAAGACAAACATATAAGCGTTAACTTACTTAAGATTTTAGAAGTAAAGATTAATATTTGTCGCAAGAGGGAAATGTTATACTAGTTAAAAATACGTACTTACAATTTTTGTGATTGCTACTATGTGGTGGTGATAATTTACACACATTATTAGATATGTGTGAAGTACCATAGATGGCTAATTCATTTATGTTTGTTGCATTTTTTTTTTTCATGAGGAATCTGTTTCTTCTGGCTCTCTTCCTTGTGTATTAGACATCACGCATTTTGCCTTGCTTGCCACATTTATGTAGGAATGTGTAATATTTCTGACTATAGATATTGATTAGCTATTAAAGAACTTTACCAAATGTCCATAGGGGAAGCATAAATGTATGCAAGTACAAGGGGGAAACTAGAAACCTGGGAGGAAGCTTGAAGGTAGATGAAGAACACATTCCTAGGGTGTCAGTACCTGTGTGAGTACAAAAAGAAACAAGCCCGAGAGAATGTGAGCGAAGATTTAGTTTAAAAAGGAGCAGTGTAAGGAGTTCCCCAATAAATACTATAAAGTGAAATCGAGCCTAAAGTGTCAGATAAAAGATTGCTGAGGAATCCCTTGCTATGTGCAACCTAAACTTTCTTGGTATTGGAACCACGAGTATGTTCAGATCATGCTTATCAAAATAAGCTAGAAAGGAGGAAAATCAAAGATGTCAAATTAAAAATACCAACTTAGCCAGTACTTGGCAGTTCTAAAACTGTGGTTTTGAAAGAACTGGAAATTACATATTTGTCTCTCTTTAATTAACCAGTGATATTTTGATGATGATCTCAAGAGAGTTCCCTAACTTTTGTTTCCCTAAATGAATTAATTTTATTATACTATATTGTAATTTTGAAACCTTTTTTATTTACCTGAGCAGCCAGTAGATAAACTTTTAAATTACGGTGAGTTAGTTTTATTATCCAATTGGAATTATTCTGAAGTATATTTTTAAATGAAAGTGATGGCTTTAAAGCATTTTTTTGGAGGGAATTCAAGTTGTACATTTGAGTTGAGACCACCAAGAGCTCTATCATGCTATAGGTGTAATTCAGGATGGCTAGGAATGAAATCTGTTCTTAAAAGAATTAATGGTAGTTTAAGGTTAGCATATAAAATCACAGAGCTGCTGCTCAATTGAGTTCTTGGCAGTTTATAGATATTACTGTCGTGTAAGTAGCACTAGGCACAGTGTACACCACTGTGGATTAACAACAGGCACCGATGCAAAAGGCAGAATCCAAATGTAAACATCAATGATGCCAACTTCTTTTTCCTCCCTTCCCCCAAGATGCCTTGCTGTAACTAGTGTGGGGAACCAGCTTTTAAATAGATTTACAGAGGTTAATTGGGCTGGGATATCTTAGATTATGTTACACATTAATGAAAATGCTGATTTCGAGCTGTCATGACTCCAGTGTTTTTTTACCTTGATAATTATTTTAAAACTTTGTCATCTGTGTTGTTGAAAACATCTTGGCAGAAAGCCTATGTGACCTGATTAAACCTGTGAATTGTCAGCTGTGATCTGTAGTACACAGACGAGGTTGCTGACTGGGCATCACTTAGGAAGTTCTTGATTTAAAAGCAGCATTAGATTGAGACTTCTGTGCCCAGCAATGTATTGCCATGCCGATGGCACATTTTTAATACTGTGTTTAGCATCCTGGTTTGATAGGTTGCTGTTCATTTCATAATGTGCATTTTTTAAGTGTAACTAATTAGTTCATAATATGTGTATGTCTTTGCTCCCCCTGAAATTACATGATACAGGTCCCTCTAATCCTGTTTATTGTTCAGTTTGGAGCTCTTGTGCATTGATTATTGTCATTTTAATTTTGTTCCTGCAACTGTACAGATGGGTTTATATCCACAGAATAGTTTTCCTTTCCAAAACCTCCATTTTTTTTAACTCATTTTGTTTAAATCATTTGGATATGGGAAGTGTGGTTGTTTGAAATATTCCAAGGAGTTCGAAAAACTCAACTCTCTGCCATCGAGTCACTTCTGACTCATGGTGACCTTAGCGGGCAGGGGAGAACTGCCCTTCTGACTTTCTGAAACTGTAACTCTTTCAGAGAGTAGAAAGCTTCAACGTTCTCTCCCAGAGTGGCTGGTGGTTTTGAACTGCTAACTGGTGGTTAGCAGTACAGTTTGTAACCAACACACCACCAGGGCTCTGGCTTCCAAGAAGCTAAGGTTGTCTTTTTTAAGGATCTATTTTGGCATAAATGAAGGGAAGAGGCAGAGATTGTAGATCAGTCTTGGAAAGAATTTTCACACCTAGTCAAGGTTATTGGTCAACTGTGAACAATGAAGTACTCCACATGAATTGTAGTACACGGATTTGTTTTATCATTTTTTCCCCAAATAAACAAAATACTCACACTATTTGTTCTCTCTTTCTTGCTTTTTCTCTCTGTCTCTCTGTCTCTCTCTTTCCTTGAAGGTCTCAGCATCAGAGGAGCCCAGGAGGAGGACCCTCCCGATCCCCAGCTAATGAGACTGGACAATATGCTTTTGGCAGAAGGGGTTTCAGGTCCTGAGAAAGGTGGGGGATCGGCGGCAGCAGCTGCAGCCGCGGCAGCCTCTGGAGGTTCTTCAGATAACTCTATTGAACACTCAGATTACAGAGCCAAATTGACCCAGATCAGACAAATCTATCATACAGAACTGGAGAAATATGAACAGGTCAGCAGCCGTCACTCTCATAGTCCCGCACAAACCCTCTATTGCTCTTCTGTTAGATTGCACTAACCAATACTAAGGGCTACGAGGGGTAGATGTTAACACAAAGAACAAAATAAATGAGGTCAATGCAAACTTCAAGTAAATCATTTGATTCAGTGAAAGGAAGACCTTTTGAGATTACCAAGGTGGAGCTAAGCCTATTTTATCCCATCCACTTGTTTTAGTTTTATTCATTCCTCACATTCACATGCCCTTACTACCATACCCACAGCCATTTTTCCTCTAACCTGACTGCTTGGTGCTCTTCAAAACCCTATATAACTAATATGTATGCACTGGCCTTATTCATAAGCCATAGCAACCCCTAAAGAGAACTTTTGCATAATGAGTTTCACCTCCTATGCTGTGAGTTCCAGAATCCTTTTAGGGATGAGTTCTTGTGGATTGTGCCAGATAATAGGAGAAGGGAGCTAGTTCATAAAGAAAGTGAGTTCTGGCCTGGCTGTCTGAGGAGGAGACCTCCGAGGATAAAATTATGGGTACCGTGGGACAGCAAATGCTGGGCATTGTATGTTAAGTTTCTGATTAGGAAAAAGAATATGGCTTGAACATGCTGTTCTGAGCAATTATATTCACCATACTTCATTGAATCTCAGATATCTTTGATTTGAGCTGCATCATTATTTTATGTGTCACCAAGAAAAATTGAACACTGTCAATTTCACTATAACATGCCACTGATTATAACATGTTTTCAAACTTAAGGGATGTTAAAATGTGGGGGAAATAAGTGAGTCAGATTTAGTGGAATAAGGTAAACATTGGTGATTGATTTTAAGTACATTTTGGGTGTTAGTTTAAGGTTTAAGACAAAACCCTGCTTAGTGTAAGGAATTCTCGTTTGGAAGGTAGTAATTACTATGGAAATGTTTAAACATGGATACAAAACTAAAGAGACTAGAATTGGTTAAACTATGGAATTGTCAAGTTTTTATATTAAAAAAACTGTTGAGTATTGATAATTTCATAGGGTTCAATCTAAAATAAGGATTTCATCTATATGCCCATCACTCTGATTAAGCAATTTTCAGTATTTTACCAATTTTATTTTAGACCGTCATATCATTTCACCCATAAATAGCATGTAAGCAAGTACTTTTTCAAGTCCATACATTTTATTGTAATGTATACTAGTCCACTTTAATACTGATGATTTTTCTAAGATCCCTGTATAGTTTCAGTTTTTTAATGAATATATTCATACACATATATATATTTTTTCCCTAATATTCTGGATATGATTATTATATTAAGCAAGTGTTGAATTTTCTCCTAGAGGTGAGTGTGTTTTGAGGAAGGATCAAAAGATTTATGTAATTTTGTGTTAAAAGACAATGAATGTTAACTAATGTAAAATATTTTCTGAATTGGACTTTCTGAGATCTAAAACTAAAACTCCAGCCTTCTTTATAGGAATAATTTTTGGTGGAAATATGCAAATTAGAGTTCTAGAAAAATTACTGTATATACATATACATGAAGCGAGTTCAGCTTTCGGATTGTATATGAATAACTGAAAGTAAAGAAAATGAATCAAGGTTGAAATGGTTGCCTTGAGCATAAACAGCAGAAAATGATTCTAATTTGAGTATAATCCTATTTGTACAACTTTTTATTAAACACATCTATAGGTACTTCTTAAGTAAGTACTACCAGTCACTTTGCATGGAAAGACATAATTTTAGGGCTAGATAGCTTCCTTTTTAGAGGAATTATCCAGCAGTATGTCTTCGCACATACCTTCTTCTTAGTCTTGTTGTAAGTTGAGTGAACCTGGCACCAGCCAGTGTTAAGATCTTGAACCTCACTGTAATCGAAACACCGTGTGAAATTGTTAGTAACCATAGTTCCAGAATCACCAGTTGGGTTTTGTTTTAAACATACATATGTTCTGGATTAAATATCCAGATATTTATTTGATATATGAGTTTTGATATTTAATCTTGAACTTTATTTCTAGATATGCTTAGTACCCTAATACCCATTTAAATCTCTACTTTCTAATTTTTGACAATTTTAGTAGGAAAAATATAAGTATATAAACATAGTATTATTGATAAATAATTAGATAGGATGTGGTAATTAATTAGGTTGACTTTCATAATTCTTTTTTTTTTTTGGTTCTCCTAAGTTACTAGGACTAGTGAATTTTGAGTTGAGACAGTCAACTTTTCCTTTTAGTTCTTCCGTGCAGTAAGGGTTTATCTGGGATGAACCCTTCAAGGATATATTTTGGAATTAAAGAAAGATTCAGTGGAGCTAAAGGGTGTGGCATCTTTCAAAATACAATTATTTTCATTTTACAGATGAGAAAATGAGATTCAGAAAGGTTAAATAATTTGTCCACTTTCACGCATCTAGTTAATATCAGTCAGGCATTGAAAGTCACTTCTGTCAATAAAATTTCCTTTTCCATTGGAATTGGAAAATAATTTAGGTACGTTTTGGTCTTATCATATTTGTTCTTAATGGATTGCATTTAAAATGGAAATAGAGCAGAAATAAAAAAATAACTATTTTAATCATTTTGTAGAAATTATGTGTTGTTTGTCCTAAAAGTGAACTTGGGTACTCTGAGTGACAGAAAGCTTATTCGTAAATTGGAAGAACATACATGTTAAGTCAGATCCTTTCATCAGAAAATTGTGTTGAGTCTTTTTCTATAAAGAAATAAATGACATTGGAATCTTAGAGCTATTCACTCTACTGTGTTTTGCAATGAAACTAATGAAAATGTATCTGAAGCCTGTTTAGATTTAGAGTGCCATAAAATTAACAAACACCACCACTGCAGTAAATTAACGTACCTTATAAACACAATCACACTTACAAAGCTGTGCAGACTAGAGCTACAGTTTGAACAAAATTAAATCTGAGCTGGAAGATGTCTTGAATATCACTACCAAACAAAACTTTACATTTTCTCGTGTTGGTATTCACACCTAGCAGAAATAAGTTTTCCAAAGCTTGCAGCAAACTGCCTGGTAAATACTTCATCTTGGGTGCATTTTCTTCTTGTCTAGCCAAAAGACCTGGTTGTTCCTGTGTCTTCTTATTGGCTGGCTGCAAGTTTTGAAAATTGCCTTTACCTTACTCCCTATGTGATTAGAGACCCAACTACTGTGTTAGAAAAGGTGAATTTTTAATGAACTTAAACTAAGTGTTCTAAGAAGCTTTATTTCTAAGAATTGAAGGCCTTCGATTGATCTAGTTCTTGGTTCTTCTACTTTTCTACCAAAAGGACATGAATTTAATAGTTTCCTTTCATAAGCAAATGAAATTTGACTTAGACATTTGCTGTCATTTAAAAAGAAAAAGATTTGCCATACCCTATGCAGCTCTCCCACTTTGCTTGTACCAGTAAAAAATGCTTGTACACAGGCAATTCACTGTGTACAAGCTGCTATGAAAGATGACATTGAAATCTGTCTACTATAATTATATTGAAATACATTTTTGCTGAAGGCAAAAATATTGTAAGGGTCCCAACCCTCTCCAAGCATCTGAGAACCTGCTTTCTGAGTTCACAGATGGCTTTTGAATTTATCCCTTGTGTGGAAAGCACTAGTACCAAGCATGTACCCTAAATGTTCTCAAAACCAACCTGGTACAGGTTGGCTTTTGATTGCAGGGGATTGGAGAATTGAGAATGAATGCTGAACTTAAGCTATTGTAAAGGCATGCTCTTATGGCTTTCAAGACTCTCAACAGTCTATGCTGGCATTTGCTAGCAATATTTCCTGTTTATAGAAATGTTATTTTTATCAGGTTAAAAATGGAGATGGTACAGCCTGAAAACTCCTAACACCATTTTGCTTTTTCCCTTCCTGTATAGTTAGGCAAAAGGATGATACCCAGTCTGAACTTGGTGCTATATATTTCTCAGCAAAAAATTCTCATTCATTACTGCAAGGGAGGCGTTTTATTCTTGTGAAGCTTTTATGCAGGGCTTTTTTGTAGCTGACTTTAGCTAGAACTAGTGTTTACTCTTTCCCCTTACCCCTCACTATGTTACTAGTTTATTGGCTCTCTGTACCGAGTACATCCATTTCTATGTGCTTGGTTGATAAAATTATTTGATATTTGAATACTTTTAAAAAACTTTCTTTGGAAGCAATGTTTGTATGGTATTCAGTCAGTGTGAAGGCAGAACTATTAGGCAGGCAGAATAGGAACTTATTTGTAGAATACTAGTAAATGAAAATAATAAATTTATAAATTGTTATTTTCATTGTTTATAACAGTTGCTATTTATTCCAGGCTGTATAGAAATAACATAACATACACACTATAATCTGTACAAAACCCCCATGAGATAGATCCTTAAGCCATTACATTCAGGCTAAGAAGTGTTAAGGTGCAATAAATATTTCATCTCTGTGACTATTCCTTATTTGGGCTCATTCTAATTGTATTAAAGAGTCATTGAATGTTGCCTTTTATTCTAAAATAAGAATTTGTTGAATTAATCTATAGTACTGGGCTAGTTACTTGCAAGATTATACATACATCTAGGAAATAATTGAATGTAAATGTAATATCTACTTTTAGATATTTTCTTTTAGAATGTATATTTTTAGAGCAGGGGTCCTCAAACTTTTAAAAAAGGGGGCCAGTTCACTGTCTGTCAGACCCGTTGGAGGGCCGGACTATAGTTAACAAAAAAACTATGAATGAATTCCTATGCACACTGTACAAAAAAAGACGGGGCAAAAACACCCGGCCGGCTGGATAAATGTCTTTGGCGGGCTGCATGTGGCCTGTGGGCCATAGTTTGAGGACGCCTGTTTTAGAGTGTATATTCTATACTATATATATAATCTACTTTTAGAAAAAAATGTAGTTTTTTCCCCTTACTTTGAAAGTGGCTTTTAGAATAGTGGATATTATGATCTGTTGAGATATGATCATTGAACTATCATAACCCCTTCCCCCAAATTAATGCTATTTGAGTTTTACATTCAGTAATAACAACTTAAAAGTTAGAAAGTGGTTGAATTTTTAGTCCATAACTGAAAAAAACACCACTACAAAATAAGACCCTTAAAACCCTCTTTTTGCATGTAAATCAAAATATACAGATGTGCAGATATTGCGGAGACAATTTTACTATCCTTAAAATATCCTTAAAACATTATCTATAATTCAAATATTTCAAGTTCTCAAATATTACTTAGGTTTGGATTTTAAAGGAGAAACATTCAGAGTAAGTGGATGTTAGAATATTTCTATCAGAGTGAAAAAGCTTCGAGGCATTGTTACTTAACTATGTTATTGTAATATATGTATTCAAACAAACAAAATATTTACCTAGATAATTTTCAATAGCTGGACTAAAAAGAAGGAAGAGGAGGCGGAAAGTAAAAAGATAATTCTGTGCAATACTCAGAAAATTCAAGGAAGCAAGACTCAATTCTCAAATATTATAGTTAACCAATGTTTGTATGGTATTCATTGTGGACATTGTTAACCCCTCTGCCCAATTTTTTTTTTTGAACTGGCTGTTTTACTTGTAGAAATAATAAGGCAATGGAAGTTTTTTCCAAAGTTACTTTTGATAATATACATTGTAGGTTAAATGAGGGTAGGGTACAATTTGAATTATAAACAGCAGCTGTTTATGGTTTGGTAATTATTTGATCTTTTTTTTTCTTTTTTAACATTTTATTAGGGGCTCATACAACTGTTATCCCAATCCATACACACATCAATTGTGTAAAGCGCATTTGTACATCGTTTCTCAAAACATTTTCTCTCCATTTAAACCCCCGACATTAGGTCCTCATTTTTCCCCTCCCTCTCCGCTCCCCCCTCCCGCATGAGCCCTTGATAGTTTATAAATGGGTATTTTGTCATATCTTGCCCTGTCCGACGTCTCCCTTCATCCACTTTTTGGTTGTCTGTCCCCCAGGGAGGAGGTCACACACAGTTCCATGTAATCGGTTCCCTCTTTCCTACCCATTCTCCCTTTACCCTCCCTGTTTTGCCACTCACACCACTGGTCCTATAGGGCTCATCCATCCTGGATTCCCTGTATTTTCAGTTCCTATCTGTACCAGTGTACCTCCTCTGGTCTAGCCAGACTTGCAAGATCGAATTCGAGTCATGGTAGTGGGAGCAGGGAGGAAACATTTAGGAACTAGAGGAAAGTTGTATTTCTCATTATTGTTACATCGCACCCTGACTGGCTCATATATCTGACCAGAGCACACAGGAACTATTTGATCATTTTTACAGCATATATATGCTTTTAAAATGTATACCTTTTAAGGAATACATTGCACTAAGAGCTCTACACTGAAATTGGTACAGATGATGCTCTAAATGAGGCTGTAATTTACTTTCAGTGGTATAAAGAAAAAAAAAAGTCACTTTGCCTAAAGTGTATGCATTTTTCTTAAGGGTTTACCCAGATTTTAATTATCTAAATGTAAATACTTAACGAATTTTACTTAGAGTAATGAGCTAAAGTGCACACTACATAAATGAGATGTTCTAATTAATCATGTATGAACTACTGGTTTAAAGAAAAGCTATGTGAATTCTGTGAATGTTGGGTTATTGCCAAATTGCTAATCAGCATTTGCATTCATAGATGGCTTCACTTAATAAGTTGTGAGACATTCAGCAAATGTTTTAGGAAATTATGAGTTTTTATATGCAAAAACTTTTTGCTTTTAACTCTTTTTTTTCTCATATGAGCCTTTACCTGCTTCTTAGAAACCGTAAGCAGACATCCATGTGGAGAGATAAAAATATGGCCCAAAAGAGTTATTTACCGAGACATCGACACTGTTGTGGTTGGATGGTACTGTAGTGTTGTGTGAACAAAGGGTTGTGGGGATTGGCAGTTATATGTGTACAAATTAGAAATGCTCCCATGTTCTAGTAGAGCAGTTCACAAACATTTTTGTCTTTGAACTTACATACTTAAGAATTATTGATGGCCCCTTAAGAACTTTTGTTTTGTAGGTACTGCCAATATTTATAATAGAATTAAACTGAAGTTTTCCAGATAATTATTAGTTAACACAAAAATGACCTACAATAACATGAATAACATTTTTTTTAAAAACCCTATGTTTTAAAAACATACGTAACTTAGAACAGTGGCATTAGAATAATATTTTTGCAGAACCCTTTTAGTTTGGGCTTAATACAAGTCCACTGGATTCTTTGATCTGTTCTATAATCAATCTGTTGTCATGAAATGTATGACGAAAACTTGGCTTCACACAGATAAATCATTGGAAAAGAGAGAGAAAGGGGGACTGTGTTAGCAGTCTTTGCACATACTGTGGATATTCTTTGGTATTATACTAAAACTTGACAAGTTTTATTGCAATGTGCAATCTGAAATCAGGTTTACTGTTTGTAATTTGTTCCTTTAAAATTTGCGAACCTAGTTCCCACTTTGAATCGATCTTCTCCCTGTACATGATTTAGTAACATTATGCAGCAGTCATCTGGAAATACGGATTTCACTGAATTTTGCATATCTCTGAAATCTTGGTACAGTTAATTGTTCAATATCAAACTATTATATTTCCACAACAACCCCAAACTAATCAGGAAAAAAAAAAATTAAGTACTGGTAAACTGTCAAGCACATGTGTTAGATATGTTTTCAAAAATTTTTATTGTCATTTAAATTTTCATTAAAACTCCAATTTTATTATTTGCATTAAATACTGCCCGTTGATTTTCTAATGAGACAAGCTAACTTTGTTCATTCTTGAGAAAATATCTGCCAAAAATAGTTTGTCAATTTTGCTTTTAAGTCAAAATTGTGTTCAATGAAAAAAGTGGCTTCAGCCAACAATTCAGACAAGTGCTTTTTCTTAGAATTACCAATCCTGCAATATACAACAGCGCTTTTTATGTACTTCTCATTTTGTCACACAGATATTGAAAACATTCTTTTCTTTTCTCTTTTTTAAAAACATTTTATTGAGAGCTCTTACAGCTCTTGTAATAATCCATACATCAATTGTTTCTAGCACATTTGTATATATGTTGCCATCATTATTTTCTAGACGTTTATTTTCTATTGAGCCCTTGGTGTCAGCCCCCCCCCCTTTTGTGGCCCTTTGACAAATTATAAATTATTTTTATTTTCATATCTTTCACTGACCGCTGTCTCCCTTTTCCCACAGTTTCTGTTGTTTATCCCTCTGGGGGTCTGGGGGTGATGGTGGTGGTGGTGTGGTTATGTGTCGATCATCAACATTGGTAACCCCTTCCTAAAAACATTCTTAAAGGTTGAAATGTGATTAAGAAATAATTTTGATGGCTTCTCCCAAGGACATTTTAAAGTATAATTGCTATGAATATGTATGCTGTGTGCATATGTATATGTGTATTGGTGAAGAATAATGCAGAAGGAATCACCTAGTATAGTGTTTCCCAAAAAGATTTCTTAGCACACTAGTCCAACATGGTTGCCATAGCCACATGTAGCTATAACCAGAAAAACTAAACCCATATATTCACATAAAATGTTACATATACCATACTAAAATTAATTTTACTGTAGCTTTTAATTTTGTTTAAATGTGGCTGCAATCTAATTCTATGGGGAACACTATTTGAAAGAGGTTTCGTGTCTGTATTTATTTGGGGAAAATTTGGTACGCCACTTCCTCTGGAAGATGCATTGTGTATATAGTTCCGATTAGTTCTGCAAAAAACAAAAAAGTCTCTGAAAGTTTCGGTTAATGTAACATTTCTCAAACATACTATAGTCTTGGACCATTTATTGACATTCTGTGGTGTGGAACTTGGAATTTGTTAATTCCAGTTTTGAAGAAACATAGATCTAGTTCAGTTTTCTTCATTTTACTGATTAGAAAACTGAGGGTGAGAGACAATTCTATAGTCTTAAAATTATATAAACATATTTTTAGGAAAAATTCAAGGACAAAAATATACAAGGAGAGTATTAAAATGTTTTGTGGGAATTCAAAGGTAATAGAATTTTTTCATGAACTCTTTGAAGTGCCCCCTCCTTCCTCTTCCCCTCCCCCCTGGTGTATTTTTTGCAGGGTGACCATTTGTTTGGCATAAGTTAGTTTAAATTGATAATATATTGTTAGAGAATATCTTAAATTTACCTCTCTATTTTCCTTTGCTAAAAGATGGAAAGAACTTAATGATTTTAAGGCTTAGAGTTGTTTTTAATGCCTCATAACCTAGGACAGTAATTCTTAGTCTTTTTAAAAATTATTATTATGAACGGACTCTGTAAAGAAAATTTATATAGAATCTCTCCTCAAGAAAATCATATGTACATACATACAAATTTTATAGGATTTTAGAGGCCATAGACCTATCCTTGGGCTGCAGGTTAGGAATTCCTCATTTGTTTTTCAGGGATACTAATTTCACATATAGTAATCAGTATTTCTCACTTTTTCTCTGACCAAAAGAAAAGAAAACTCTTAAATTGTAATACAAAAGCTCAGTCAAGATATAGTGTATATTTTATATAATTCTACACTGAATAATCCCATACATATAAGACAGGATTACTAGTCACAACAAAATTCAAGTTTTCCTAAGGCTTAAAGCTTTTTAAAAAATGAAATAAATTGGTAAGCAAGACTCATTTGATCTCAACTTTGAAATAATTATAGTAGTGTTTCATGAAATCTTATAAAACACTGAATGTGTTTGAAAGGTCAGCTCTTTAATGAGCAGTTAGGAAAACCATCATTTGAGCAATGTACAGGATATCTGTAGGGAAGTGGGTAGTATTATAGCATCAAAATGTGTCTTGCCTTGATCATTGATCATTTTATCTGCGCACCTTACCAAGGCCATTTATTCAGTAAGGCACAGAATCTCCTATCTTGCCTTTTCAATGAAAATGCTACAAGATGCCCTTTTTAAATTTTTCAATAATATAGACTGATGCCTTATTTATTAAATATAGTATAGGTCCAGTTATATGCAGCATTTTATTGATGTAAAAGAATACAGGCAAGCTGAAAGACAGAGGCTGAGGTTAATCAAAACATTTGATCCAAATCTGGACATTGTTTTTCTTCTGCCTTTGTGCTGAAGAGTAGAAATGCCTTATCTATCTTTCGAGCGTGGCTTATACCCATAAGGCCTGTACTATACTTAAATTAAACTAGGAATTGGGAATGCTTGGCATCCAAGATCCTTTACATGCTAACTCAAACCTGCCTTTCAGGGATTAATCCCTTCTCTCCCCGGGTGGTGTGTCTTTGAAACCCACCAGGTGCTCCCATGGGAGAAAGATCAGGCTTTCTGCTTCCCATAATGATTTACAGACTTGAAAAACTCATAAGGACAGTCCCTACGCTGCCTAGTAGAATCACTATGAATCAGACTTGGCTTGTTGGCAGTAAGATTAGTTTGGTGAGCTTTTTTCCCCCCACTTGCCTATCAGTTTGTTGTATCAGATTTGTCTATCAGATTGTGCCCTGGAATGTTACTGAGAAGTTATGGTACTTGTATTTAAAATACTAGCATGATCATCCACAGTGAACAGGTTTTAGCAGAGCTTCCAGACTAAAAATAGACTAGGAAGAATGAAGAGGTTCTTCCAAAAAATCAGCCACTGAGAAACTTTCCCTCAACATAGTCCTTATAATCCTACCAGTTCTCTGAACTTGCTGCATACTATTTGCAGGGTTTTTCTTTGTTCTGCCTGAAATTTCTCCCAACTTACTTCTTTATCTGCCTTCCAGAAATCTTACTTAATCTTTTAAAAGCCCAAATGCACTTCTGCTATGAAGCCTTGCATGCTCTCTGCTTCCAGGTACAAATACCTACTAGTGGAATTTACAAAGTACTTATTCATATCTTGCTTGTGACACTTAGCACAGAACCGCCTTATATGAGAATTAAGTTTTTGGGTGCTTTCTCTCATTGAAGACCAAGTCCACATCTTGCTCATTTCTGTGTTCTCATAGCACTTGGAAACATTTAAACTTTGTAGGCCTTGAGTAAACATTTGTTGAATATATAAAATTCCCAGAGATAATAGTAGGTACTTAGCATTAACAGTGAACATATATTTATATGTAGAAGTTGATAGAAATGATCCTTTAATGGGAAAAGGTGGGAGTGGAGTGAGGGTGGAAGGAGAGTTGAGTGCAGGTCCAACAATTTATAGTTTCAGAATTCTTGCCCTATCTAACTACCACTTCATAAATGTCTTAGTTTTCATTTTATCCCATCCATTGCATACATCTATTGGCAATTGCAAATGAAATAGAAATTCAGATGAGTTAATGTCTGGGTGTATAATGTAAAATACCAGTTTCCTAAAGAGTGATTTTCTCTTCCCCTTACAGGCATGTAATGAATTCACTACACATGTGATGAATCTTCTCCGAGAACAGAGTAGAACACGTCCCATTTCCCCAAAAGAGATCGAAAGAATGGTGGGCATCATCCATCGAAAATTTAGTTCCATTCAGATGCAGCTCAAACAAAGCACTTGTGAAGCAGTGATGATTTTAAGATCCAGGTTCCTTGATGCCAGGTATGTGAGGCCACAAATCTATTGCATGGTGTCATCCCCACCCCGCTCCTTCTCTTGTTTATAGTACTTTCTGTAAAACTGATTAGTTGGTCTTAGATTCTCTAAATGTGACTAGGTCATTTACCTCCTGCTCTGTCAAGCCTTTTCTCAGAGTTGATAACTTCCAATTTGGTGATTCAGCAAATGATTAGAATCAGTTTGGTTATAAATGACAACAAAAAAAATACAGCCTTTGATAATTTAACAAAGATTTGTTTTATAAGAAGTTTTCAATGTTACATTGCTTGTACAAATTATAATATTTAGGTATATGGATACTCTAGTGAAGGAGACAATATTCTGGTTATTCGCATTTCCCAGAAGACTCCAAACCCTGTATCTTCAAATCAAATAAGAAAACCAATTCATTTCTACTCTGAGGACTAAAATTGCCCCTTTATCTAAAGCTTTCAGTAAGTTTCAAGGGAACCAGGTAATAAGTTGTATATCCTATGTTTTAGATATAGCTGACTGATAGAACAAAGGATACTCATTCCTACTGTATCCTATTCCGTCACAGGGATGTCTCTTAGACATGCTAAAGCTTATGATCCATCTTCAATCCTGGGAAGAATTTTGTTTTGTTTTCTCCCCCTTACATGTGTATTTGACAGAGGTGAGAATTACCATATGATTTTAAGGAAAGTAACTTTTAAGTTAGCTTCGCACTCTGGAAAACAAGTTGTATCATGCAGTTTTCATCCTAGAGATCTTTCTCAGAGCCAGTAAGAAAACACTGAATTAGTTACTAGAATTGACTATTGCTTCATTTTCAACATTCTTCTTTCTGTCCTTACTGACAATACCCAGCCCCTGGCCTTCCTTCTATACTTAGACTAGCACAGCACTTTCTTTTGGTCTCTGTCTTTTGTCCTATTCCCTTTCAGGCCATTCCCCTCATTTCTCTTCTCTGTTTCTATAGCATCTCTGATGCCCAATTGCTTTGATTAAAAAGCTTAACATACACAGGTTTTTAAAATGTTGGATATCTTTAAAGCCTTAAGATTTTTTAAAATTAAGCTTTATTTTTTCTATTTAAAAAATATCAAATATACTATGAAAAATTTGGAAATTTTATAGAAGAATGAGGGATAAAAGACAACTATATTTTTACGTCCTATAAGCAATTACTGTAAATATTTGAGTATATTTTCTTTTTGGTCACTTCTTATTTGTATAAATCTTTGTGATGGTTCAATGTATACAATGTCATTTTCTATTTTTATAAAAAATTATTATGAATAAATAAGAATCACATTTTATATGATATAAGCTATAATTTTTTTTAACATTTTATTAGGGGCTCATACAACTGTTATCCCAATCCATACACACATCAATTGTATAAAGCGCATTTGTACATCGTTTCTCAAAACATTTTCTCTCCATTTAAACCCCCGACATTAGGTTCTCATTTTTCCCCTCCCTCTCCGCTCCCCCCTCCCTCATGAGCCCTTGATAGTTTATAAATGGGTATTTTGTCATATCTTGCCCTGTCCGACGTCTCCCTTCATCCTCTTTTCGGTTGTCTGTCCCCCAGGGAGGAGGTCACACACAGTTCCATGTAATCGGTTCCCTCTTTCCTACCCATTCTCCCTTTACCCTCCCTGTTTTGCCACTCACACCACTGGTCCTATAGGGCTCATCCATCCTGGATTCCCTGTATTTTCAGTTCCTATCTGTACCAGTGTACCTCCTCTGGTCTAGCCAGACTTGCAAGATCGAATTCGAGTCATGGTAGTGGGAGCGGGGAGGAAACATTTAGGAACTAGAGGAAAGTTGTATTTCTCATCATTGTTACATCGCACCCTGACTGGCTCATCTCCTCCCCGAGACCCCTCTGCAAGGGGATCTCCAGTGGCCTACTAATGGGCTTTGGATCTCCACTCCGCACTCCCCCCATCATTCACTATGGTTAAGATTTTTTGTTCTGATGATGCCTTACACCTGATCCCTTCGACACCTCGTGGTTGCATAGGCTGGTGTGCTTCTTCCATGTGATCTTTGTTGCTTCTGAGCTTGATGGCCGCTTGATTACCTTCAAGCCTTTAAGACCCCAGACGCTATACTTTTTTATAGCTGGGCACCATCAGCTTTCTTCGCCACATTTGCTTATGCACCCATTTGTCTTCAGTGATCCGTTCGACACCCCTTGATCACACAGGTTGATATGTTGTTCCATGTGGGCTTTGTTGCTTCTGAGCTAGATGGCCGCTTGTTTACCTTCAAGCTTTTAAGACCTCAGACTCTATATCTTTTGATAGCTGGGCACCATCAGCTTTCTTCACCACATTTGCTTATTCACCCGCTTTGTCTTCAGCGGTTGTGTTGGGAAGGTGAGCATCATAGAATGCCAGTTTAATAGAAGAAAGTATTCTTGTGTTGAGGGAGTACTTGAGTGGAGGCCCAATGTCCTTCTGATAAGCTATAATTTTAAATACCATTTTGATAGTTGAATTTTACCTGTTGGCATAATTAATAATTTATTTCACCATTCCCCTATTTTTAAACCTTTAGGTTGTTCGCATTAATTTTTCAATATCACATCTTCCTCCTTTTTTCCCTCCATAACTATTTTTTATTTAAAGATTTAGTAGTTAATAAAAAGACATGTTTGCCCTCGTTGAGTTTATATTCTGTTTGGTGAAGCAAGTAAACAAATATACTGTAGTATTCAATTTATAGTACAATGATCAGGGTAAATGCTATGAAGAAAAATAAAGCAAGATAAAAAAGATAGAAAATAGGAGAGAGGCCCTATTTTTTATTGAAACTAACATGCAGATGCCTTTAACAGGAGGATTATTTCCTACAAATTAATTTCTGAATAGAATTTCTAGATCAGAGAGTTTGAACATTTTAGTGCTCTTCTCATTAAATCATTCCTTTCTGTGCTTTATCCAAAGGGAAATACCTCTTGATGCTGCTTGAAATAAAATACCTTTTTTTTTAAGTGGTAAGGATAAAATAATAATACAGAGACAAACATATAAATAACGAGTAAAAAAGAAAAGGCCACCATGACTTTAAAAGGCCAGGGAGGGAGGAAATTTTTGTCATGAAGCAAGCAAGAAATAACTTGCACTTAGTACAATTTCAAGTTGGGGCAAGAGTGAGGTCAACTGACCTAAGTATCCAGTTCTATCCAGTATAATCACAATAACAATTTTCTCTGATACTAAGGCTGTTTGAGACCCTTCCTGTTGCCAGAGGGGATCTGCCAGCTGCTTAATCTGTCTAGATACTCTGTACATGTATTGAAATACCTCTTATGCATGTACTGTTTTTTTTTTTTTAAGTATTTTGACCACCTACCTTCACTTCCTAACTCCACAAACTGTATTCTTCCAAGTTGGTCATCAATCATGAATTGTCATCTCAGAAGACATTGAGCATGGTACATGGAGTGCAGCTGGTGTTTGCTGGATCTAATGTAACCCTGTACAGCCTTCAACGCCCAGCCTAAATGCTGCTTCTTAAGGAATCCCACTTTCATCATCTCACTGCACTGGCCCGTGAATTTTCTTGAAAACCAATACTATGTTTATACAATTCTTAGCACCAAATTTTGTGCAGACTACTTTTTATTATAGCTTTTCGTTTTCATATCTTCTCTTCCCCCAGGAAAACAACAGTCATTGAAAGCAATGGCCATATCTTACGTAACATACCCCATAACTTTAGAAGATGCCTTACATGTAATAGGACGCAAAAATAAGTTAGTGACTGACAGATGAATGCATATCGTCATTTAATCTTTTAAGCACTTTTAAGTAATTAAAAGAGTTGGATAACGGCAGAAAGCTGACAGGACAAAAAAATATCTTTAAATATTCAGATTTGAACATTTTAATAAGCTATAATACAATAAAGATATTTAAAAGCTTTTCTGATAGAAAGGAATCCTTCCTAACACAATTGATATCCTATCTATCTGTCTGTCTGTCTGTCTGTCTGTCTGTTTGTCTGTCTGTCTATCTATCTATCTATCTATCCTATTTCTTATACGTTTCTATTCTGGACATGTATGCTTAGTTTTTACATAGCTGCATTCATAATGTATACACCTAAATGATTGATGTTTCTTCCACAAAGGGAAAGAATGTTAACAAGCCAGAGTGAGCAGAGTCAAAATGAGAAGGTAGCAGAGCTTGGAGCCGAGTCCTTCTCCCACAGAGAATTCTGTTAGTAATGTTGTGATGCTGAAGGAACACAGTCTTGGAACTGATGAGCCACTGTACACTGGCCTGAGGCATAGCCATTTCTAGTGTGGTGAACGCTGGGGGCAATGAAACTTTAGGGGATATGCTTAATGGGTACTTTCTTTAAAAATAAATAAAGCATAAGACTAGATTCTCTCTTTTGCCTTCAAGGGAATGTAAATACTGAGCTTTGAGTCCATCTATTCTTGTAGTGTCTCTTAGCAAGCCCTATGCACTGGGGAGGCAAGGTTATTCTGCTCTAGGCAAAAATGCTTATTCAGATATATGATTCCCTGGCTCACTCTGGCATCCCACAAAGCCATACTCACATTTTCTTGATAATTGGACAAACTGATGCCATAGCACAAAGCATTTAAGTATGAATTTGTGTAGGCCCCACTGCTCTTCAAGGAGAATGGTGCAGTTTGGGATGGGCAGAATATCTGGGGTCAGATGCTCTGGTCTCCTGTTTTTTTTTCCTCTCAAGTTTTTGATGTTTGCTGAAAACAACTTCTAGGCAAAATCAATAAGTGAGCCAAGCTCATCTTTGCTTTTCTGGATATATTTCTATCCTTCACAAGTCTCCATTTCCCAAAGATAACTTCTGCCATGTGTCATCTACTTTAATCTATTTGCTCTGAGCTTTGTTGTTGGATTCTATATTTTAAACTGGTAGGCACAAATTTAATTGCATACTTATAATGGCACTGATAAAAGTGGCTGGGTTGGAAATGCCTTGGGTTACAGTAAACAGGCACATATCTAAAGAGACAGGCACCCCTGAACTTTAGTCTGTAGCTGCTTTACAGGAGTGTGGGCCTCCAGAACCCAGATTTTTTTCATCAACAGGTTATTACCGTGTGGTTCAGCAAACAATAGTTGTGGGCAAAGTAATGTCTGTAGGCTTAGCAGTTTCAGTATTTATCCTAGATTTTTCCCATTCTACTCCTCTACCCACCCACTCATCAAAACGAGCCTCTTTAAAGTGCCCCAACTCAGGACCTTCTTTTCTTTTCATGAAATTCATAAGCCCAAATCAAACTGCTCTCATGTCAGCAGTTGGACAAAAATGCTAAAAAATCCTAATTGCTCCTCTTGATACAATTCTCTTCTATCTCTTCCTTTACTAGCACCCTCCCCCTTCTTCCATTGTCATCAAGCCATATTGATTTTAATCCCCACGTAGATCTTGAATTTCATCTTCAACCCCCAGGAAACAATGGGGTAACCCCTCAGAAATGATTGAAATTAAGAAATTTCAGGACTCAACCCAAGAAGATATCTTGTTTCTTGATTATCCTTTAATGTTGAAACATAGAACACATACTTAATAATGATACCATTTTAGCTAGAAGAGTATCATACAATACATATATTTACAACTGACTATTGCTACTGTCTTTTGTATGTGCAGAATATCACACTAGAAAATATTAGATCATTTATAAGGAAGTATTAAGAAAATTATTTAGAGGGAAAATATTTTCCAGATTCCAGTTACTAAAACGAAGTCTGTCAAATGCTAATTTTCAGGCTGGAATTCTTTATAAAATCTTGATCATGAAACCCAAATATTCATGGCTTTGGCGCTTTGCAATTTTCACTAATTAATATTTGCTCTTCTGATATCGTATCACCTTCCTCCCAGCCAAACAAAACAATTGTTCTTCTCCTTTTTTCTTTGGAAGCAAACCATGCCCCAATCTCTAGGTAGTTGACTAAGCATAAAAGTTCAAATTCCTTCTTGATGTATTTTTGCCCCTTACCTTCTTTCTCTCTGTTATCTCTTCTGGCCCCCTCCATCCAATCCTTAATCAATTCCTATCACTTTTACTTTTCAAAAGGATCTTGAATCTTTTTATTTCTATTGTTTTCTTGCCCATGCCAACTTACCATCATCTCCCAGTTAAACCACTGCCCTTTGTCTCTGTAGCTGGTCACTTCATTTCCTTTCTGCTATACGCCAGCTATTCTCTATATAGCAGTCACAATGATCTCTTTAAAATACACAACTTAAAATCTTTAATAGCTTCCCATTGCACTTCCTTTCAGACTCATCTCACACATTCTTTGGTTTTTATGATATGCCAGCTTCCTCTTTCCAAGCTCCTTCCAGTTTCAGGACTATCTGCTCTGCCTCTTCCCTTCAAACTTTTATCTTACTAATACCTGCACAATCTCCAATGCTTAGATTAAATGCCAATTCTTCAAGGAAACCTTTCCTGACTCCATAGTCTTTGTGAGGTTTTCTTCATGTAGGCTCTCATTTTGCTGTGTTTTTTTCCTTCATGGAACTTTTAAGTTACCATGATTTTTAATTCTTTATTTCATTGATACTTGTTTAATATCTTTCTTTCTCTCAATTCTCTCCCCTCTCTCGTAGCCCTCCAGTCCCGTGTAAGCTCTCTGGTAGCAGAGACACCTTGCCTGTTTTAATCTCACAGGATCTTCATGAGTGTTTAGAACACAGTAGGTCCTCAATAAATATTTGTTGAATAAATTAAAGAATGAAATTAATTGTTCTCCACATTCTACTATTTGTCTTAGTGATCCTGCATCATAAAATAAGTTGGATGGTGCTTTGGAGGGTGCCAAGAGCATGATTTACAATATCAGAGTGATAAATTAGTCCTGTAGGAATGTCTAAAAATAAAAATCTACTTTTTAATGTGATCTTGATTAATCTGTCCCTCTTTGCTTAGTGCTGATTATAACTGTGATTCTTTTTTCTACTCTTGTCATAGACGGAAAAGGCGTAACTTCAGCAAACAGGCCACAGAAATCTTGAATGAATATTTTTACTCACACCTCAGCAACCCCTACCCCAGTGAAGAAGCCAAAGAGGAGCTGGCCAAGAAATGCAGCATCACAGTGTCACAGGTGAGCGAGGATGCCTGAGTTTGTCTTGTGCCCAGTCAGCACAGCAGCCCGCTTCCTTCCTCAGGGCTTTCTCATCACTTCATAGCCAAGTGGGCTAGCACCAAAGATTGAAAGAAAATTTAAGTATTTCCACATTTTTATGAAAATGTTTAAAATAGTAAGGAACCACGGTAATCATACGTGCCTCCCTCCATGTACTAAATGGGGAGGGCATGAATATGCCATGGGGAGAGACATATTTTCTCCTTAAGTAAGTGATTCTTCAGTAAATAGCTTGTAGTCCTGGTTGCACTGCTTTAGGTGACTGGCATAAGCATCTACGATGGAAAAACTTTGTTGCCAAATAGAAATTTAATGTAACTCATTGGTGAAACCTTTGAGAAATTTGCCAAGCCTCTTCTTGGTAACCATGCTATGTTTGGGTCTCAAGGATTTCTTTGGTTCATTTTCATTTGTTCAGCAGGAGGGTTGACTTCATACCTGTCCCTGATATTTGAAATGTCCATATGTAATAAATTGTGTCCCCTAAAGGTAGTGTCATGTTCTAACAAAAAATAAATGTATTTAAATAGACTTGTATTTGGATTGATGATTAAGATATTTAAATAAACAACAGAAATATTCCATTGACATTAGCTCTAAAATAGAATTTTATTTAAATATGTGTATAATTGTTTATTAATAATTGAATGGCATTTATTTTATGTTTTATTGACATGATTCATGTACCATACAATTCGGTGGTTTAAATATAATTAAAGAATTGTGCAGTGCACCTTCCTGACACCATCGCTGAAGACAAATGTGTGCTTAAGCAAATGTGGTGAAGAAAGCTGATGGTGCCTGGCTGTCGAAAGACATACCATCTGGGGTCTTAAAGGCTTGCAGGTAAACAAGCAGCCATCTAGCTCAGAGGCATCAAAGTCCACATGGAAGAAACACACCCGCCCTTGTGACCACAAGGTGTAGAAGGGACCAGGTATCAGACATGAAAGAACAAAAAATTATATAAGTAGGTGCTATGATGAAGACAAATGTGTGCATAAGCAAAAGTAGTGAAGAAAGCTGATGGTGCCTGGCTATCAAAAGATAAAAGGTCTGGAGTCTTAAAGGCTTGAAGATAAACAAGCGGCCTTCTAGCTCAGAAGCAACAAAGCCTACATGGAAGAAGCACACCAACTGTGTGACCAAGAGGTGTTGAAGGGATCAGGTATCAGGCTTCAAAGAACAAAAAAATCATATCATTGTAAATCAGAGTGAGTGCAGAGTGGAGACCCAAAGCCCATCTGTAGGCAACTGGACACCTCCTTACTGAAGGGTCGCAGGGAGGAGATGAGCCAGTCAGGTTGCAGGGTAGCAACGATGAAACATACAACTTTCCTCTAGTTCTTAAATGCTTCCTCCCCCCCATCATGATTCCAATTCTACCTTACAAATTTGGCTAGACCAGAGGATGTACATTGGTACAGATAGAAACTGGAAACAGGGAATTCAGAATAGATTACCCCTTCAGGACCAGTGAGAGTGGCAATACCCGGAGGGTGGAGGGAAGGTGGGGTAGAAAGGGAGAACTGATCACAAGGATCTACATAACTTCCTCCCTGGGGTATGGACAACAGAAAAGTGGGTGAAGGGAGATGTCGGACAGTATAAAACATGACAAGATAATAATAATTTTTAAAGTATCGGGTTCATGAGGGAAGGGGGAGCAGGAAGGGGCGTGGAATGAGCTGATATCAAGGGCTCAAGTAGAAAGCAAATGTTTTGAGAATGATGATGGCAACAACTGTACAAATGTGCTTGACTCAATGGATGTATGTATGGATTGTGATAAGAGTTGTATGAGCCCCCAATAAAACGATTTTTAAAATATAGTAATAAAAACAACAACCCTAAAAAAAAAAAAAAAGAATTTTGCAGTGAATAGCACTTCTTCTTATAGCATGCAAAAATGATAACTTACTAGGCAGTTGTGGCACTGAAACATAAAGAAAAGCTGATCCTGAACAGATTTCTTTGTTTCCTGGGGTTAACATACCTTAAAAATTCAAAGGAAATACTCTTGCAATGGACCTGAACTCCAAAGTACTACAGAGCACCTTTAGATTTCAATGATGAATCCATAGCAGTATTTTCCGTAATTGTAACTTAAGGATTCGAATATGAGTTTAATATCCTTTCTGGCTCCTATTCCAGCATTGTTTTCCACAGAACCTGTAGAGCAACCATAGAGCTATAATTAAGATTTCATTTAAGTTTTGTTGTCATTCTCTTGTGAAATGGTAGTATATCTTGATTCCTTTTGCTTGGTTTGAAATGGAGTATAATTGATTTGGGTTTCCATTTGTAATGACGTATGTGAAATATTCCTAGCTGGATTATATAGTACTTTCTGCCAGTTGAAATACTGAAGAACAGTATAACATGTTGAGACAGAAAGTAAAGATGAAATTTAAAAGTATATTCATTTCAAGAGGGTGTAGATTTTTTCCTGAACTTTAATGAAAGAGTTGGGCCACTTTGAGTCCTAGCTGATAGCAGCAAGGCTGACTTCTTGGCTCTAACAAAGGTTCTCTGAATTCAAATGTTTGCTGATCCAACTTAAAAATAGGGAGTTTCCTGGCTTTTGCATATTTGGATAAAAGATCTGCTTTTCAGGTCTTTTGGGTGAATGTGGGGAAATCAAAAAAGTATTGTTAAGGGGTTTCCATGTGTATATATGCAGGTTTATTCCAAACAAAACATGTTTAAACATGTTTCTGTGGTCGGTGTATGGCTGCATACAAGTTTTCTCTTATTCTCCGGGTACCGTAAAAGGTAGGTACAATCACAACAATGGCTTCTAGTAATGTCCAATCACAAGGGATCTAATAATGTTCCAGTGAAATTCAATACAGGGAGGGCAGCTCAGAAGGTTTATGGTGACTATTTTTTGGGATCCCAAGGGGATCATCATAACAGATTTTTTTTTAAAGGGCACGGGATGATCATAGAAAATTAGAAACTGACTTGTGATAAGGAATTTTCCCATCAAAATAATGCACCTGCTCATTCTTTAAGGGTAACAAGGCCGTCCTATAAAAATTTCATTGGGAAATCTTATCCCGTTCATTCTCCAGCCCTGATCTTAGCCCTTCAGACTTCTTTTTTCCCCACAAAACTCAAAGAACATTTCTTTCTTTCTTTTTATTAATCGTTTTATTAGGGGCTCATACAACTCTTATCACAATCCATACATACATCAATTGTGTAAAGCACATTTGTACATTCATTGCCCTCATCATTCTCAAAACATTTAATCTCCACTTAAGCCCCTGGCATTAGGTCCTCATTTTTTCCCCCTCCCTCCCCGCTCTCCCCTCCCTCATGAGCCCTTGATAATTTATAAATTATTATTTTGTCATATCTTGCCCTGTCCGACGTCTCCCTTCACCCACTTTTCTGTTGTCCGTCCCCCAGGGAGGAAGTGACATTTAGGTCCTTGTAATTGGTTCCCCCTTTCCAACCCACTCTCCCTCTACCCTCCCAGTATCGCCACTTATGCCACTGGTCCTGAAGGGATCATCCGTCCTGGATTCCCTGTGTTTCCAGTTCCTATCTGTACCAGTGTACATCCTCTGGTCTAGCCAGACTTGCAAGGTAGAATTCAGATCATGATAGTGGAGGGTGGGGAGGAAGCATTTAGGAACTAGAGGAAAGTTGTATTTTTCATCGTTGCTACATCACTCCCTGGCTGGCTCATCTCCTCCCTGAGACCCTTATGTAAGGGGATCTCCAGTGGCCTACAAATGGGCTTTGGGTCTCCACTCCGCACTCCCCGCCTCATTCACTATGGTAAGATTTTTTTGTTCTGATGATCTCTTCGACACCTTGTGATCGCACAGTCTGGTGTGCTTCTTCCATTGTGGGCTTTGTTGCTTCTGAGCTAGATGGCCGCTTCTTTATCTTCAAGCCTTTAAGACCCCAGACACTATACCTTTTGATAGCCGGGCACCATCAGCTTTCTTCACCACATTTGTTTATTCACCCGCTTTATCTTCAGTGGTTGTGTTGGGAAGGTGAGCATCATAGAATGCCAATTTAATAGAAGAAAGTAGGCTTGCATTAAGGGAGTACTTGAGTGGAGGCCCAATGTCCTTCTGCTACCTTAATACTAAACCTATAAATATATGCACATAGATCTATTTCCCCGTCCTCATATAAAAATATATTTGCATATGTACACCTCTTTATCTAGACCTCTATAAATGCCCTTTGCCTCCCAGCTCTTTCCTCTATTTCCCTTGACTTTCCTCCTGTCCCACTATCATGCTCAGTCCCCACCAGGGTTTCAGCAATTCCTCTTTCTTACATGACCCTTGATCATGCCCTATTAGGCCCCACACCCACCTCACCACCAATTTGGATTGCTTGTTGTTCCCTTGTCCCTGGGTTTGTCAAAGAACATTTCAAAGGAACACGACTTGGGTCCCTTGAGGATTCCCAAGCTGCCATTTTGATGCAGTGCAAATCAAAGAGCTCAGACTTGTTCAGGGAGAGGTTAGGGAGATGGTAACCCTGTCTTTAGAAGTGTATAGGCCAAGATGGAGATATATCGTGAAGCAGTAGCTTAAAATTTGATATTTTTGTATAACACCTTGATGACCAGTCATGACTACTCAGGTTTTCATGCCCTGATGTTGCTGGCTGGTCACAAGTAGCATGTGTTTTCACTTAATATTAGTTTATACGGTTTGTAAACCTGAAAGCAGTATGAATCTCTGTAGGCGCCAGGATAGTTTGGGCTTGAAATAGCTGGTCAGAAAAAAATTTTAAATAAATGTTTTCATCATTTGCCTGCAGGAATTTTGTATTTACCCTCCTATATCTCGGAGTGATATTGCTGGGTCATTATGGTAGTTCTTTGTTCAACTTTTCACATATAAACAGCTGAGGACATTATAGAGGGGCAACGAAAAAGAGGAAGACTCTTGGTGAGATAGATTGCCACAGTGGCTGCAAAAGTGGGCTCAGTTATAGAAACGATTGTGAGGCTAGCACAGGACTGAGCAGTATTTTGTTCTGTTGTACATAGGGCCTCTATTGGTCAGACCAGACTTGATGGCACCTTATAACAACATACTCGCCCTACATTATTTATGATAAAATGTTATAAATATACATGTCTTTAACATAGAATTTTAATGCTGACACCAGAATTTGAAAACGTGTTAACAATCTCAAGTTTCTTAGGGCTTGACTTGACTGAGTAACCTGGAGTGGCTTTCTGTTTAACACTCTTTAAAGATTCACAAAAGAAACTGTTTCAAATGCCATAGACACTGTGAATTATACTTGGATTGTCCCACATTCTTGTTTAGTGGAGCCGATTGATATGAATATGTTTTTACTTTTTCGAATAGGAGCCCTGGTGGCATAGTGGTTACAAGTTGGGTTGCTAAGTGCCAGGTCCACCCGCCTCTCAGGAGAAAGGCGGGCTTTCGACTCCTGGAATGAGTTACAGTCTCAGAAACTCAACAGAGCAATTCAACCTTGTTCTATAGTTATCAACTCACTAGCAGTGAGTTTGTTTTTTGTGTGTTTACTTTTTGGAATAGAACTAACTTGCATTTTTTATTTTTAACCAAATCACACAAAATAAGTCATTTTTCTACTGATTACAATTTTGAATTTAAGTAAGTCTGGCTCCACTTTCTTTGCTAGGAGTTTTTAGAATTAGAATGTCAGCATATTCTTCATTGCTACAGTAATTGAAATATACTGTAAATAAACAATTGGGTTTTTTTTAACAGATGAGAACCATAAATGGTAGTGATTAAATGACAGCATTAAGATTACTTCATCCTAGATTTTAGAGCTATTAAGTCAGGATACAAGATCAGCTTTTATTTAACATTTATAGCAATCCAATGTAAAAACATTAATATCTAACCCTTACAAGCAAGGCATCTGAAGTTCAGAGAACTGAAGCGATTTGTTCCCTGTCACAAGTCTTGGTGAGAAGGAAAGTTGGCAGTTCTTAAATGGAGATTCGTGATGAAAGGAGAAACTGGATTTTACTTTTTCCCACTAGAGGCAATGTGCTACATCCGTCTGCCAGGCTCAGGATGCAACGCCCTGGTTTGAGGTCGGCCGGGGTTGCACCATCAAGGAGGCAGCGTTTTCTCCTGAAGCTATTATGGAGACGCCAGGCTAGTCAGTAGTCTGAGATCTCCTCACTCATTAAGTCATTTAGTCCAAAGCAACGGATATTTACTAAGCTAATTAAAATTTGTAAGTAAGGTTACCTTATTTTTAAAAATCTGTGGAAGTATGAAGTCTACTAAAATAAAAATTAGAACAGAAAAAAAGACGACTATCAGATTACAGTCTCTTAGCTATCTATGGAGGCCTTTTTGGTTATATTGGCAGTAGAGAGGAAGGAAAGTGGATTTCTACTGCAAGTATGCAATTGATGGCTTGGAGACAAGTTGAGGACAGCAGCAGCTATTTTGTTAAAAGCCACTTTTTTCACATTGCTTGCAAAAAGTCCACAGACACTCTTGTAGTAGAGATGGGATGTCGTTAAACAGCTTGCAAAAGAACAAAGGAACAGGTTGTAAATAGATGGAACCTTTGAGGATGCTATAATACCATAGTATTATAGGATGCTATCATAGTATTATATTAATTATATATTATAGGATGCTGTAGTACCATAGTAATATAGATAAGGTAGATCCACAGGATTTTTTTTTAACCACAGGATTTAAAGAAAACAGATGCTTCAATGGATTGTTGTCTTGGTTCTCTAAACAACTGGGCACTATAATTATCATGGCACTTAAAGATTGCTCCATGGATGTCAGAGTTTATTTTCACTATAAAATTGACTTTCAGAGGCAGTCTCTAACAACTGTTTGATGTGATACCCAAACTCAAGCTAGGACTCTTCCTAGCTTAGATTTGGTTTTTGTTTGTTTGAATTTCCCCAGTGGTGTAGCAAATGATGAGTTGGGGCTACTAGCCACGAAGTTAGCAGTTCTAACCCGTCAGCTGGTTGTTGGGAGAAAGATGATGCTTTCCTTTCTCCTAAAGTGTCAGTCTGCTCCCAGGGGCAGTTCTTCCCCACCTTCTGGGGTTGCCATGGGTTGGAACTGACCCTATGGCAGGGAGTTTTGGGAGTTTATACCTAGGAGAAGCTGTTATTAGAACTGTGGTTCCTCCACTTTGTCTTACAGATACCCAGATGATTCTTGTGTACATGTGGTTAAAATGTAGATTATGACTCATTATATCTGTGGTGGAAATGCAAATTTTCACCCAGGGCTGGAAGGAGAATGAAGCCCTGGTTTAATAAGTGACTTTACCAAAAGGGAGAATGATAGGGCTTTCTAGTCCCCTAAACAGTTAATAATAGTCTTAGAAACTCACAAGGCAGTTCTGCCCTGTCCTATAGAGCTGCTATGAGTAAGTGCTGACTCAGTGGAAGGGAACTTGATTTGGGTTTACAATGGGTGGACAGGGTGTAGAGAAACCACAAAAGATAGAGTAGTAATAGGTTCTTTTTCTATCTCTTGGCCTGAAGAGAAGAGTGGTTACAGCATCCAGAGGTAGAAGAGGCTGTGTAACTCAGACCTTAAGAAAAGGCAGCAACACAGCAAGGGAGTTAAAGAAGCAAATAGTTGGTCTTTGCTTTCCGCTGGTCACTTACCAATGCCTTCGACTGGCCAGAAGCCTGGACACATAGGTCAGCTTCCTGGGGTCCAGAGCCATGTGGGATGTGGCTAGGGAGGGATAGACAAGGTAGGCAATATAGTCCAATAGACAAAGACACTGTATCAGAACAGGCTCTTAAACCCAGACCGTCTGGCTGCCTACTTCTGTTGACTCTGATGCTCCTGCCAAGATCTGCCACCAGAGATGCTCCTGGGGGATTTCCTTTTTTCGTCTTTTTTTTTTTTTTTGGCTTCCTGGCTCTTCCGTCAGCTGTGGAGAACGCCTAGCTTTTCTACAGTGATTACAGAATTTGAGAGTTGAAGTTATAAACAAAAGTTAATTTGATCCAGCCAAAGGTGCTTGTCAAGATAGCTGGCTATTTTCCTCATTGACTTAATAGGTACTGAATACTGCCAAGTGCTAGGCACCGTACTTGGCACGGTGACAAACAAAATTGAGCAAGAAATGATTCCTGTTCCTAAGAAATATCACTTTTCTTTGGAGACCACTTTGAGGGAACATAAAGCATACTGTACCTTCATTGACTCTGTCCAGAGATGAGTTAAAAGAGAGCCACTGGCCTGAGTTTACAGGATTTGATATAGGAAAGCCCAGTACCCAGGAGTGGAAGGAGTTAAGAAAGGACTAACTGAGGCACTGTTGAGTGAAAGTATGGCTGCTAACAGCAAGGTTAGTAGTAATTCAAACCCACCTGCTCAGGAGAAAGATGAGGCTCCCATAAAAAGATTTACAGCCTCAGGAACCCTATACAGGGTCAATGTGAATTATAATCCATTCAATGGCAGTGAGTTTGTTTTGATTTGGGGAATCACCATTGGGGTCAGAGGTTAAGGGAGAGAAGTTCTAAAGTAGTATAAATGGCTTCTTTTTCCTGAAATATGAGGGGCTACCCCCCCAAAAAAACTGAATACACACACACACAAGCTATGTATTTAAATTTTTTTTACAAAGCAACCTTATCACCTTCAGTACTCTCCATTGCACTTAATACATTTGTCAAATCTGTGATTCCATTCTTGGGAACATTTTTCAAACTCATCTGTTTGAATGGCTGACAGTACCTCCCTTGTTTTTTGCTTCACCTCTTCTGTGTTGTCAAATCCCTGTCCTTTCATGTCCCTCTTCATTCATGGAAACAAAAAGAAGTCTCAAGGAACAAGGTCAGAGGAGTAAAAAACCTGATACATTGAGATGGCTGCATGAGCAGGTGCATTGTTGTGACACAACCAGTTCCCCATCTGCCACAATTCAGGCCTTTTTGGGTCACACACTATTATGCAATCTTTTCAGAACCTCTTAATTTGAAAGCTGATTAACAGTCTGACCTGGTGGAACGCACTACAAATGCACTAAAAGTCGACATTTTTGTCTGTTTGAGAGGTTGATGAATGTCCAGAAAGAGGTTTGTCATTAATCGAAATTTCACTTTTTTTGAAATGAGAAAACCATTCCGTACACTTGAGTTTTTCCCATAGCACTGTCCTTGTTAGCTGTGTTCAACGTCACAACAGTTTCTGCAGCATTTTTCCCCAAGCAGGAAACAAAATTTCACAACTGCACTCTCTTCTTTTAAATTGGCCTTCACAAAAAATGAGGTTGGAGCGAAACTACTTTTATGAAAAAATTCACTGTGAGCAGAGAGAACCTTACCAAGAGACGCCACTGGATGCACTAACTCAGTGTGAGTTGCTTGATGCTCGCCCAGTGGGGGGGAAATGCATAGTATGAAAGCTCCCCCTAGCAGAGCTTTTTTCTGTTTGTTGAGGGAGGTATCCCCATCTGTAGTTAGACCTTCGCCCTGTGTGTATACCAGATTATTTACCAAAACTTAGTTTAGTTACTTGTGTATCATCTCTGCTATCCCTTCACATCACTTTTTTTTTTTTTTAAAGAAATTGGGGCTTTAATCTCATGACTACACTTAATATAGCAAGGTACAAAAGGGTCACTCAGATCCTGTTCTACTAATATTAAGCGATGATGTGACCTTGAGCAAATTATTTTACCAGAATTTCCATTTCTTAATATATATATATAAAATACATGCAATGGTAGTTTCTTCAAGGTTTTGAGGAGTAAAAGTGTGTGTGTGTGTGTGTGTGTGTGTGTGTGTGTGTGTGTGTGTGTGACCTAGTATTACATTGGGCACATAATGAATGTTCAATAAATTTTAGTTTGTCATCCATTCATCCAATGTTTTCTTGCTGGATATGTTTTGTATACAGGTCCTTGTAAAGGATCCCAAAAGGCAGAACAGAGACCCTGGCCTCTGGCAAACTAGATTTTCAGATTCCTTAGACGTGAGACCCTGGGCTAACTTAGTCAGTCACTGAATAGATCTACTGCTTAATGGGTGCTTCTCTCCAAAATACTCATGTTTCCTTTTTTAGTGAGAGTGTGTGTGTTGAAAGGGTGCATACCTTTTGAGGGTAGATGCTCCCACTTAAATTCAGTAGTATTTTCACATTCATTTTTAAAAAAAACAAGATTTAGAGTTACATGCAACTTCTCAGGGGAAAAAGAGTCTGGTCCAAGATTGTTTAGGGAGCAGCTGAGTTTTCATTCTAGGGTGCTGATTTATTGCCTGGGAGGTTGCTTTACGTAATCACAGGGCAACTATGGGAGTCAGCTTGCCAGTTGTGATGTCAGGCTTTAGAAATCTATCAAAGAGGCTTTCCATCAAACTTGTGAAAGGAAATTATTAACACAGTTTTGCGTTTTTGGGTAAGAAGTGATTTTGAAAGAAAACAGTATTTGCCGTATATACTCAAGTATAAGCTGACCCGAATATCAGTCAAGACACCTAATTTTACTACAAAAACGGCATTTAAAATTGTGCCAAAAAATCTCGGCTTATGCACGAGTATATACGATAACTGAATGCATTGCCTGTACCAATTTAGGACTTCTCCCTCTTACTACAGTGTTTCAGGGAGATGAAAGGTGTCATTTGTTTTTTATATACTGTGGCCTCAAGGCTGACATTTTATATACTTTTGCAGATGAGCCTCTTTATGAATGTCACAAGCAGAGTTATCAGTCTATCTTATGCAAAGAGTAGAAAGGGAACCACCAAACTGAGAATGTCAGCTGATTGTGGCAATCACATCTTCAAATTAAAAACAAAATGAACAAAACAAGATAAAACTACTTGGCAAGTGAATCTGTTTTAAATCTTTCGAATACTATGGAAATAGAAATTCAGTTTGTTCAGTTCTTCTATTGGAAATGGGTTGTGTTCCAAAAGTTGGTTTTCAGGTCAGTTGTTAGAAATTTAGAACATACTTTCCAAAAAGATAAAGGGAAAAAGTGGTTTGGATTCTTGGACCAGCCTACATTTAAACCATAACAAGGCTGAAATATTTGGCACTGACACACGATAGAAAACATATGTGGTAGCCCTAGCCATTTAAGAAAATGGAAAAGAAATAGAATTGAATAAAGAATAAGGTGGTTTTTTTTTTATTAAGAGAATTAAGGAAAAACAAATGGTAGAAAAGGCATAGAAAAGACTGTGACCTTAGCCAAGTGACAGAAAAACTTACTTCAGTCTTTGCAGCTGTAAAACTGGGTTGTTAAGAGGATCATACAAGACAATCCAAATAAAATGCTTTATACAAAGTCTGGCTCTCGATAAGCTCATCATAAATGGCCAGTATGATAAATATAAGCGCAACTGGGATCCAAGCCCCAGTTTTCTGCAAGTTTTAGAGCCAAGTGTCTGGAGGTGTTGGGGCCAGAGTGGAAGCAGGCGAGGCACAGGCAGTGCTGTCAATTCTTTGTGCAGAGGTGTTGCTTAGCAAGTGTGTGGCAGACAGGAGCTCTCTTCCGGATGTTGCTCTTCTCTGATAGGAAAGTTATTATACTCAGGTGTGTGTGTGGGAGCAGCCACATTCCCTTTCTCTCACCACTGCCTACTCCTCATTGCCGGTATCTTGGCAACCCTGAGAACAGTGCTGACATCCCTGTGAAAAGGGTACCCTCCTTAGCACTGAAGGTAGGAGGTATGGCCTGTACACCACGGACCTTTAGAAGCCATTGTTGTTGCTGGTGTAACTTGCTCATTTTAAGAGCAGGAAACACTGACATCTATTGGGTTCCTAATACATTCCAATCATCGTCCTAAATGTTTCACATGTATGTTCATAACAGCCCTGTGAGACTAGACACCATTAGCTCATACTGCCTAGGAGGAAAGGGGGAACTTAGGTAATGTGACTTGCTTAAGGTAACACAGCTAAGAAACTTCAGAGGTGGGGTTCCTACACAGTTTGTTCGCTCTCACCCCCCTGCTCTGGCTGTCCTCTGGTTCTCGGGGGAATACATACAATGTGGTAATCCAAGTTGTGTGCAGCCTTTAGGTCTGTATGTAAATATTACCGAATGCTTGGGAGAAACTTAGACATCAATAGCACCGTTCATTTAAAAAATTGAACAGTTGACTTCATTTTTCATTTCAGTTTGAATCACATAATTGGGATAAAAACATGTTGATTAGGAAGAAATTATTTATTAGAGGTACAATGTTTACCGTGTAAACATGATGCAGATTCCACTCACAGTGTAGCATTTTACCATGTCATAATCTCTTACATTTAATTAGGCACAGTACATAAAGTAGGCATCACAAGTAAACATGGAGAGAAACACAATGGCAAATTTTTCTTTTCTTTCTTTTCTTTAATTGTTTTCATTGGAGGTTAATGGCGAATTTGTCTAAGGTTTGTGCTTCATAAATTTTGTTTGCTAATTTCAATAATGACGTTTTAGTGTCAGCTGCTTTTTCAAACAAGTGCTGGCTGCTCTCTCGGATACAGTTTATGCAAGGAAGCAAAACTAAAGATGGACTATAAAGCTCTGCAATTCTGTCTCTTGAAGGTTACGTCTCTAAGTAATCATTTTTCTTTTATTTACCATTATTATTGGAATAAAATATGATAGAGTTTGAAACATAGGATACAATTAAAGTGAGTTGATTTAGTGATTTTCAGTATTGGGAGAGACATAGATGGTTTGCCTCTTTGGTTTTGGAGATGGAGTTTTCCTTAATACTGCAGAGCAGTTTCGGATAGTATTATAATGGCTTGAGATTTACAACATGTCTGATTTTAAATATTTTACAAATTCTACAATTGGCTAGTCATTTCTTCCAGCATATAGAACAGGGATGGGATTATTCACTCCTGTGGCTCCATGGGCCAGCACAAGGTCACTTGTAAAGATTGCTCACAGACTTCTAAATGACTTTCTGAAAGATTTTTTAAAATTAAAAGTATAATCTTCTAATAAATATCTAATACTTGTTTAACTTAGGAAAATACTTGAAAACATACAGGAAAATATAGAAACAGCAATTACTTATAAACTCACCCTTAAAGATAATTGCGTCCTACCTTATGCATGTATGTGAGCACCTATGTATGTCTGTTTAGATATTTTTAAATTTTTAAAAAGTCTCATGCTGCAAAGAAAGAAAAAGGTACTCTTTCTTCTTCCTTAAAATATATTGAGAATATTTCTCCCATGTCAATACATTTTCTTCCTCAACGTGATTTTTAATCAGTGATAATATTCTATCATATGGATATGCTATTAATCCCCTTTTCGGGGAAAGCTATTATAATTAGGATTGTAGTTTTTTTGTTGTGGTTTACATTTAATTAGGCACAGTACATAAAGTAGGCATCACAAGTAAACATGGAGAGAAACACAATGGCAGAAAAACATGTGGTTTTTTTGTTGTTTAATTTCATGCTGCATGCAACGAAAGGAAAAGGCACTCTTCCTCTTTGCAACATATTATGCATATTTATGAGTGTATAATTAGTATTGTGCATGTGTCCCTAAATATTTCCTTAAGATAACTTTTTACTAATATTAGCGTACTAATGCTGGTTTATTCTCGAGAAAAGCTATACTAAATAATATGTAAAATGAGACTGTCTCCCTAGGTTTATTTCTATCATTAAAATGTGCTTGATTTCCTGAAGTTGACAAATTTGTTTTTCGTCTTGACCAAAAGCTATTTGTGACGACACATGGGGAGGGATTACCCAAGTGGCCTGCATTTTTACCGCTGATAGTTCTCCTAGGCATAGACCTGCAGTGAGGTTTCCATCATAACCCCCTTCAGAGAAGTTCAAATGGCCCTCACCGACTCATCTGACCACTTAGGGCAACAGTCTTCAAACCAGGGAACACATACTCTACAACAGTATACCTGAAGAATTTTGAAAGGGTACTTCAACGGGTTGATGTTAAGGTTTTCAACACCCAGATTCCCTTATCTGTGTGTACACACCTCCCAGAAGTAGATGTCCCTCTCTGGGAAAGCTGTTGTGGCACAAGCATCATGAAGGTTGTTTGTTCCCTCCTCCCTTTTGTCCCTTCTTTTGAAAGAACTAAGTGCTCCCACTTTATGGTTCAAGGCCCCAAAGTGTGAGAATCCCTCAAGTGCCCAACAAGGGATAATGTGACATACCAGTGAGAATAGCCTTCTCAGTCAGCACTTGGTAACCTTCCACCCATCTAATTAAGAAAGGCCTGTCTGATAAAACCATACTTTTTATAGCCCATATATATTTATCAGAGTCAGCATTTGTATTGCTTTGATCAATTTTGGACAAACTGTAATATAGCTTAATCCACAAAGAAATACTAAACATGTAGAGCCTTATCATTACAGGAAATAAAAACAATTTTAAAATTTGTCTCATACTGTCCTTGTAGTTCATAGAAGTATATTGTATTAGGATAATATGGGAGGGGAATAAAATGGAAAATACTCTTTTAAGAACCTCCCCCCCCAAAAAAAGAGAGAGTGAGACAAGCCAGTCAGAGTGCAGCATAGCACCGATGAAACACACAACTTTCCTCTAGTTCTTTAATGCTTCCTACCCCCACTCTCATGACCTCAATTCTACCTTACAAATCTGGGTAAACCAGAGCATGTACACTGGTACAGATATAGAGCTTGCAACACAGGAATCCAGGACAGATAAACCCCTCAGGACCAACCAGGGCCTAAGGGTAAAGTTGAGGGAGAAAAGGGGAGCTTACACAGTAATCAACATAAAATCCCCTCACAGGCAGACTGACAACAGAAAAGTGGGTGAAGGGAGACAGCTGTTGGTATAAGAGATGGAGATTGGGGAAGGTTTTTTAATTTGTCAAGGGTTCATGCGGGAAGGAGGGTGGGGGAGTGGGGAAGGAGGAGCTGAGGCCAAGGGCTCAAGTAGAACAAAATGTTTTCAAAATGATGATGGCAACAGATGTACAAATGTGCTTGACACAATGGATGTATGTATGTATTGTGATAAGAGCTGTATGAGCCTCCAATAAAATGATTCTTTTAATTAGTTTTGCTACAATTTTTTTCAAAGTACCCCCCTCCCCCCAAAAAAAGGAGAGTAAAATTTCAGGCTGGTGAAGAAGAGGATGTTGATGTATCTTTAAAATGCATCATATCAAATTGCTATTCTACTTATATTCAGTTGGAGACACTTTAAAGAATAGCGTGCTAGGTTTATTTTTAAATGTCAACATTTATGACATACTAAAATAACATTGTTTACAATTATATAGACATATAATGAAAAATTGCAAATGCCAACCTAAAAATGTACAAGTGAGAAAAAATAGTGAGGGTACATGATTTTTCAAAATTACTTTAGGGAGTATGCCAGAAAAATTGCATGCAGACCACCCATACACAAGAGCTGGCCACAGGCGACATCACTAGAGTACAGCTCTCCCTGTGCTTTCTCGAATCCTAGGCTTGGTCCTTGCCCCTGAGCTGTGGATAGTGAGATAGCACCATTCTTCTCTTTAGTAGTGCCCACATCTGACTTCTCTACCTTCACAACAGAAAATGGGTGAAGGAAGACCGTCGGACAGTGTAAGATATGACAAAATAATAATAATTTATAAATTATCAAGGGTTTGTGAGGGAGGGGAAAAATGAGGAGCTAATACCAAGGGCTTAAGTAGAAAGCAAATGTTTTGAGAATGATGATGGCAACAAATGTACAAATGTGCTTGACACAATGGATGTATGTATGGATTGTGATAAGAGTTGTACG
>NW_022103919.1:695569-722620 GCF_000313985.2 Echinops telfairi
AAAAAAAAAAAGATTAAAGTTAAGGGGGAAAAATCACTGTTGAAAGTCAGGTAGAAAATAAAAAGCTTCTCCAAAAAGACTTGAAAAGTTCTGCAAAATTAGTCTACCATGATATTGTGTAGACACCACTTTTACTCTTTAAAAGTAATTGCCAATCTACATCTGAATTGGGTGGGGGAAACTGCATGGCTATTGTATGTGAGAGAGACAGGGAGTTTTTCTGGCTGCTGCTTGGCGTTGCAGATTTCCAGAAAATCAACCACCTGCATAACGTTCACTCCTCATTTTCCCTGATTACCAGAGGCTTATAGTCTGGGGGCTGATAGCAATGAACATCAGTAGAAGGATAGTACTTAGGCTTTTATTTCTATTTTTAATTGATCTTAAAATTCTTGCCTGGCCCTTCGCCTTCTACAAAATCCAGAGTCGTGAATCCTTGACACGTGGCTCAAAGGCGGAGCACAGGACAGCCTATTCCCTCTTTCCCTTCACCAATTTCCTGCTTTGTTTCTGCTCTGGGGCTGATGTGCACAGAAGGAGCCTGCTCTGCTTACTTAATGCCCAGTGTGCACAGCCTCTCCTCCTCCCCACCCCCCACCCCCACCCCAACTACTTCCTGATGAGCACTGTGTGGAAAGGGGCCCCAATGATTTGTATTTTTTGTGCTTCCTACTGGTGTGTGTGGTTTCCCCCCCCCAACTAATTGTGTCTGATTTTAAATTTATGGGGGAAAAAATCCTGGATTTAAGCGTCAATTTATACATTAATTATGCTGATCTCAGTTGCAGCAATGTGGTCTTATTAGCTGATTGCTGCGATACTCAAATCTGTGATATCAGACTGTGATGTGCATATTTTAATTTGAGAAATAGTTTAACATTTTTAGATATTCATTTAGATGTGGTTATGCAGGTTAAACATAACGTATGATCACTGCTTCTTTCATTGCTTCCAATTAAACCTTGCTTGTTAGTTTAACCTCTAGGTAATCCCATCAAACAATTGATGTCAAGGAAACACTGCCCACAGTAGCTTCGGATGAGTGGCCATTAATTTTAATTGCCTTGATATTAAAGATTAAGAAGTATTGGGACTAGCAGAATAGAAACGATCTGATGTCAAGCAAATCCACTTGCTAAAGCTTCCCCAGGCTGCTGGTGATATTAAAATTTTACTATGAGAATTAAATAAACCTTTATTAGTAATGACTGTTGTTTGATTGGTCCAGGGGTATGCATAAACAGAGGATTCTTACATAGCTAGAGATGAGACCTTCAATGGTACAGAGATTCTTCAATTATGAAACTGTTAATAAAGCTGTAACCTGATTTTCCTGGCTAGGTTTCATTAATGTATTATAGCTTCTCTGATTGTCAAGGTAATATTAACTACAAAGTATGGAATACAACAGAGAATTGTTTAGAAGAAGAGAATTCTAAGATGGGCCTTTGTTGCTAAATTCGGAGTTGGGAAATTTTCATTAATTATGCTTAAGAAATGCCAAATCCCCTCTCAACCTGGAATATCTACTTTGCACTATAAATGTGTTCAATATTTAACTCTTTCCAAGACCTACTAGTTTTATTCTGGCAAGCTAGAGTGGTGTAATATATTTAAGGAGTCTTTTTTGAGCCATTTCTCTAGGTCTGCCTCCTGAGCTGAGAGCAGGCAGAGTGGGAGGTGAGAGAGCTTCTAAGAGAACTTACTTTAACAAGCCTAATTAGAACTTTCACGGTTTAGAATCATGTTCTAATCCTACTATGGCTTCTAGTGGTCACTGGCTTCTAGTGGTCAATAGCTTCTAGTGGTCACTGAGACTGACCCAACCTGGTGCAAAAATGCCTTTCTCTCCCCATCTTCCTGAGGCTTGGAACCTTCTCCTACCCAGACTCTCACAGCTGATCGATCCATGGCCAAATTCTGCCCATTCTCCTATATTTGCCCTATCTCTCCCGTGCATCCTGCACACACCAACATTGCCTCCTTAGTCTTGTACTATCCTAAATCTTCCTCCCACTGTTACTCTCCTACAGAATTACTGGGCACACCTATCTTAAACACATGGGGCCTTGTGAAGAGAAGGGCAGAGATGTCAGCCAGTGTTAGGTCCCATGAGACCGAGGAGTTTGAGGGCTTCAGGACTTTTTGAGGGAAACTAGAAAAGAGGTGGGAGCAGAGAAGAGAATGACTAACTCTGGAAGGGAAGGAGAGGGGGATGGCTTTAAAGTTTCTGCCTTGAGGAACTGCATAAATGATCATGCCATTGTTTGAGGCAGGAAGACAGTGGGATGAGAAAGTAGGAGGGACATTTGTAATAATAGTCTTTCTTTAGTTCTCTATAGTATTGGCCATGTGGGAGAATAGACTAATATTGTGCCAATCTAGATGTTGGAACTAAGGCCATGAGTAGAAATGAAAGGGAACTAAATTTAGTTCAGAAGAAAAAGAACTGCCTAGAACTCTCTGTGAGTGTTACATGTTAAGTGTTACGTTGCAGAAGATGGAGGTTCCATGACCACAAAGAGAAAATAAAGGAAGTGGTGCAAGATCAGAGGACATGTGAATATTGTTCTAGACCTATTGAGTTGGAGGTTGCTGTAGAACATTATATGACATGCCCTAAAAAGTAAGAACTACATGTAAACTAGCAATAGAGATGGAGATCTAGAAGTAATTAAAGCAGAAATGATTATTGAACTCATGAATGTGGATAAGATTGCTCAAGCAAAAAGAGAGTAGAAGGCCAAGAGCTAGTCTTTTGAGAAACCACAGACACATGTGTCAGAGAAGGAACAGTTATTTCAGGCAGCCCAATACCGGTTGCCAACAAGTCATTTTCAATTCACAGCGACATCTTGGGGATCAGAGTAGAACTGTGCTCTAGAGGGCTTCCAATTGCTGATTTCTCAGAAGCAGATCACCTTTCTTCCAAGGCATCTGGGGGTGGACTCAAAACTCCAGCCTGTTCAAACACATCAATTATTTGCACCATACAGACTCCATTGAAAGAAGCAAAAACTCACTGCCATTTAAGTCAATAGCTATCCTGTAGGACAGGGTTGAACTGCCCTCGTGGGTTTCTGAGACTGCAACTTTTTAAAAAATCATTTTATTGGGGGCTCATACCGCTCTTATCACAATCCATCCATCCATCCATCCATCCATCCATCCATCCATCCATCCATCCATCCATCCATGTGTCAAGCACATGTGTACATATGTTGCCATCATCATTTTCAAAACATTTTGTTTCTCCTTGAGCCCTTGGTATCAGCTCCTCATTTTCCCCACTCCTTCCCCACTCTCTCCTCCCTCATGAACCCTTGATAATTTATAAATTTATTTTCATGTCTTACACTGACCGATGTTCTGTTGTCCGTCCCCCTGGGAGGGGGTTATATGTAGATCATTGTTCCCCCTTTTACATGGATAGAAAGCCTTGTCTTTTCTCCAGCAGAGCAGCGGATGGTTTCAAACTACTGGTCTTGCAGTTAGCAACCCAACACATACCCCATTACACCTCTAGGGCTCCTCTATTGGAAGAGAAGCAGGAGGGCAATGTCACAGGAACCAACCCAAGAAAGACTTAGTGAAGGAAGGATCATAATTGTAACTAGCAGACAGTGCTGAGAAGTCATTCAAGTTGAGGAGAGCAACACGGCTGTTGGGTTTGGGAGAGAGCTACCCTGTGATTGTTTTCATAAGGGTGTGCAAGGGTAAGGCAGATTGCTAAGACTTAGCAAAACCCAAATCACCTGCCATTGAGCCCATTCTGATTCATAGCCACCTCATAGAGGGTTTCCAAGAATGTACATTGTTACAGGAACAAACAGCCTTTTCCCCATGAAGCAGCTAATGGGTTTGAACCAAGGATCTTGCAGTTAGCAGCAGAAGCTAAGAAGGAAAATGTAGGACACTCATTTAAGAAGTCTGATAAGGTGAAAGAAAGGCAACAAGATCAGGGGAAGGTGGGTTTGTTTCATATTGGGAGGAATATGGTCATTTTTTAGAGAATGAGGTCTTTAAAAGGCCCTAGAAAAATAGTTAATTGATAGTGTAAAGTCTCAGAGGGGATGGATGAGGTGGGACACAGGAAGGAGACAGATTTATAGAACAATGGAAAGGTAAGCAGTGGAGAAATTAATTGCTCTTTCCTTTAAGTCACCAGTTTCTCGTGCAATTTATGACCATGGAAAGATGCCTTCCCCACCTTCCAAGTGTTTAATTGTTACTGCTGATTTTTTTAAAGCAGCTTTCATAAAACCTTCTCTCCCTTGATTGTTGCAATCTCCATGATGAGCTTGTGATTTCTCCCAAGACTCCTTGGGGCATGATGAGAAAGGAAAAAAGAGAAACACACTCATGAGTCAGAAGACTTCTGTTTCAATACTCTTTCCACCATTTCTTGGTTTTGCGTCTGTGTACCAATCCTGTGTCCGCTTGAACCTCATTCTCCCTATCTGTAAATGAGGCTAGCAGAACTACTTCATGGGGTTGCTTAGTGGGTTCAGTGTCCTGCGGAGAGGTCTGCATGGCACACAGAGCTGGCATTCCCTGAAAGTTAACCAAATCTCAGTCTCCTGTTTTGGTGTCACACTCAGCTGGCAGGTGACATGATCGTGATAGTGACCTTTACTGAAGAGGTTGAGGGAGGAGGGTTAGAATTAGAGATAACAAATGCCAGTTGAGAGGTGGGACAAAGTTCTTGAGTGCAGCAACTAGAATTAATATGGTAGAATGCAGCAAGTTAGAAATAAAGGTCAGATTTGATTTTAAGTATAATTTTCATTTAAAAATGCACAGATGTGAAGCATCCAATTCATTGACTTTTGACAGTTATGCACATAAGGAGCTGGCACACACTTTGGTAAAGGGCTGGGTAGTAAATATTTTATGGGCCAAAAGGCAAATCAAGAATATATGCAGGAATTTATATAACAGGAGAAAACCTATTTCTGTAATTTTTAATTTATGGAATTTAAATGAATAGCACATAATTTTCACATGTGCAAACTACTCTTTTTACGTTTTTTAACCATTAAAAATGTTGACCACTCAAAATCGAAGGGTGACCTCAATCTGCCTTGTGGGCCATAGTTTATTGGCTCTTGATTTACATCTATGTAACTTCCATTTCAATCAATCACCCAGTCCTTGAGATTAACAGTTAGTGAAAAAATTTGTTTAAGGCCTTTGCATAATGCTTGGCACAATAGGATGTATTCATTAATTGGTAGTTGTTATTTGAAATGATGGAAGGAAAGGGATACAGTTGTTCCAAAAAAGAAAATGGTGATAGAATAGAAGTGGCTAGGAAATCATATTTACTTTCTGATGGGTTTAGGTTAGTTTTGTTTGATAAAACTATGTCCTTAATGTGCGTGCCTGCAAGTATGTGCTCACTTGCGTGGGAGTGTGCGGGTGCTAATGTTTGTACACATGAATGCTTTTGTTTCCAGACTGGAATGGCGTTGGTCAGTGTCAAGACAAACATTGCCTCACTCATCTGACTCCCTCTCTTGCAGTGCTCTCTGGCTTCTGGAGAGATGAGTACCATAACTTGAAAAATAAAAGGTCTGCTTCTAAAGCAGTTACAGGCTTGGCAGAGATGGAGATGGCCAACACGTGTTGCCCATTAGCCAATTGTGTTGAAGCTACATCAGTGCTATATCTCATTCCTTATTTTCCCTCACACCCTTGAGTAGCTGTTAGGGGATGATGAAGTACAGAGTAGAACAGGGACCCAGCCCAGCCTCATACCACAGGCCTCTTTGACAGCTTTTTAAGAAAGCATCAAAATAGTATTTTCAAATGCTGCTTTAACAAAAGAGACGTAAATCTTTTTCTTTAGCACTTAGGTGCTTTCTTATACATTGTAGGTTTTAGCTGCTGTTTTATATAACTCAACTATAGATGCCTGAACACTTAGCAATTATGAGCAATGGGTCTTGGGGGAGGTTTTGCTGTCTGTGAAAGGTGATGAAATCTGCCCATTGCCAAGATCATCTTTAGAAGTCTCTTTTCATTTTCAAAAGAAATAAATATACTCTACCTGATCAAATGCACCTGCTTTACGTTGAACCCTTTTGGAATTTCTTTGAGTTTTCGATGGTGACCTTCTCATGGCTTAACTGGGGGAAGTTGAGCAGCCATGTTGGCAGGAGACAAAGGGATGTTCTACCCATTATTACTTGATGTTACTTTCCTCAGCAGACTATACAATATTTACTGTACTAATAAAGCTACCAAAATTGTTCTAGACCCAAAATGAAAAATAAACGCCTTTCATTCCCATTTATTTCTTATTTAACAAATTTCTCTCTTTTTTTTTTTTAGTGACTTTTGGAGGGGGCCTAAACATGTATATACATCACATACCAATTGGATATTTCTTTATGAGCAGTGCTGTCAGTCATTTTAGTGTTATTGCAAGGATTGCCAAAGGAGAGGGTGACCGTAATACCATTCCTTTTATAAGACTGTTCATTGTTGCTCATTGGCAGTACACTATCCGCAAGATGTGATTACAAGCAGGGTGTCCAACAGTTAACATTAGAAGCTTGACCTCTTCTTTCTCTCTTCTTCTGCCCTCTCTTCCCCTTCACCACCATATCCCTACAACATGCAGGTATCCAATTGGTTTGGCAACAAACGAATCAGGTACAAGAAGAACATAGGCAAGTTTCAGGAAGAAGCTAACCTCTACGCTGCCAAGACAGCAGTGACAGCCGCACATGCCGTAGCCGCAGCCGTGCAGAACAACCAGACCAATTCTCCCACCACGCCAAATTCTGGTGCGTACCGGGTACTTGCTCCCTACTTAAGCCAGGCAGTCGTAAGCCAAAAAGCCCTGTCCCACAGGCCAGGAAACAGCCATACGGAGGGCACAGTGGAGTTATAAAGGAAAAATGTTCTTTTGTTTTTAAAACGTGGGCTTGTACCTGGGATGGTTAATTGAGTAAGTGGCCAGAGCTAAGAAGCCATTGCCCAACAGTGAGGGCACCATTCTTTTCTGGTAGATTCTGGAACTATTACATTTAATGGTGGTTTCTTAATTCAATAACCAGGCAAAGTGCCATCACTAATGGTTATTTTGGTGGTACTGTTACACATACCACTTTAGGACCAAAAGTGGTCTGTCCCAGACTGAACTAACAGAAGAGTACCAGGTAACTTGCAGTGCATAAGGAAACTAGGATGATGGGTTTTAGCACAGCAGGGCTTTCTGTCTAATGTAGCCAGAGTCCCTATCCGCTTTCCCTTCCACCGTGTCTTTGCTTCTGTCCATGTAGTACTGGCTCACTAGGATTAGAAGGTTGTTAGCTGTTAAGATTATTGTGCTTAACACATGGATATAATATTATGGGCTCCTCAGACAATAAGTACATTTTGGCCAAATTTTATGTGACTTTTGTGGTGGAGTTAGAAACATCTTAAAATTACAGAAAACTTGAATAACCATGAAAATCCAAACAGATGGATTAGCACCACGGGTCAAAGGGCTTTTCCAGAGTGACCACTTAAGAATATCTTTAAACGTTCAGCATAAGAGGGTTTCTGTTTTGTTTCCCCCCAATTCCTTTTAATGGAACACAGAAATGGGTGAAAGGAAGGTTAGGTCAGTGAAACGTTTGTCTACGCAAAAGCTTCAGAAGAGCCTTTCTTCTCTGGATAATTGCCTACCAAGGACAGTGATGTACTGATCAAGTCCTGGAGATAAATGGAAAAAACAAAGGTTCAAGGGCATTTAGTGGGTGCTTTTCTGTTTACTTAGGTTTGTTTCTTATATGGACTTAGCCATTGATAGGACTTTCCTAGCTGCAAAGCTCATCACAGGACATGCCTCTCTGGAGGTAGTCTCCATCCTCTTAGACCTGGAAATGCTTTATGTGGTTGCACAGTTCCCCCTTCTGAACTTTTTTCCTTTCCCTTCCTCTAGTCTTTGAGGATTATGTGTGTAGCTCTCTGTTATTCAGCTACTTAACTCTTTCCTTTCAGGTTCTTCTGGTTCTTTTAACCTCCCAAATTCTGGGGACATGTTCATGAACATGCAGAGTCTGAATGGGGATTCTTACCAAGGGTCCCAAGTCGGAGCCAATGTGCAATCACAGGTAGGAGAAATGCCCCAGCTGGGGCCTTTCTAGCAGGGTAGGGTTTGGGCTCAAAACTCCTTACTCTGACCCCGTGGAAGTGGTCTGCACATCTGTGCAAGAACCTGTGCTGGGTGCTCCCAAACATGACCTATCTGACCCCACCACTTAATTTAATGAGAAGTCAAGTGAACAGTGACTTTTGATGATTCAAAACCTGATGAACTTTGTGAATGCATTCGGCTCTGGCTTGAGCTCATGGAGAAGGGTTATTGGGTACATTTTATCATTGTATTAAAATAGGACAGAAACATTGTATGTGAGTGTGTGAGTGGTTTAGGACGATTTCTATGTATTTTTCCATGTGTCTCATTTCTGTGTTTGGGGGTTGTTTTTTTTTTTAAGTAAAAATAAAAAAAACCTGAGTTCTTAAAATATAATTTGGGTTGACTGTTCTCTCACCCTTCTAATTGAGCCATAAGGATGCATGTATGTGTGTGACAGGGAGAGGCAGGCTCAGTATACACATTTGTAAGTAGGTTTTTACCCACAGCCACACACATTTGGTTGCTCTAGATGGGAGGTTGGCATTGCCATGAAGATGTTACTGTTTGGCTGGCATGAAAAACAAAGGTGTGTGGGTTTAAATATGCAAGGAGTTGCTGAAATTTCTGCCAGTCACACTTGATTGATAAATTTGTCTTTCATTGAAGATGCTAAACCCTTGTGGCACACATAATTCAAATTGTTTCCTTTTGTAAGTGATGATGTTTTAATAGATTTGGGATGATGAATTTTGTTTCGTCTCACTTCTAGGTGGATACCCTCCGTCATGTTATCAATCAGACGGGAGGCTACAGTGATGGCCTTGGAGGAAATTCGCTGTATAGTCCACATAACTTAAATGTGAGTACTCTGGGGAAGCTGTAGGAACAGTGTCAGGCAAACAGAGTGACTGATAAATAAATTAATGGCCATTTGACTTGGCTTCTCATCTTGTTCAGTGTTGGTAGATAGGAAGGCAGCATTTTTGCAGCACATTTCTTTTATGAACCTAAATGTTTGATGCTCCATAGATGCTCTTAGAAGTCCTCACAGGTGCCCAGGAGTCACTGGCATTCAATAGGGATTTAAGCACCAGCCCATTAAGATGCCATTTCCTACTGGCCATGCTGTGTCCCAGGGAGATGGTGAAAAAACAGGTCATTTATCTTAGAGCCACACAGCAAGAAAAATTCTCAAACACAGCGCAGTGAAGGTGATAACCTTGGCTATCCACAGACAGATCAACAAACCAAGCTGAACAAATGATTCTATTTCCAAGGTATCTTGCTGCGTTGGCAGTGTGGGATGCAAGGCATGTTCCTTGTTTTCACTGGCCCCTCAGTTCTTAATTAGATAAATAGAGGAAATATGATTTTAATGGTTAGAACCAATTTGTTAAAACTTGACCTTATTCTTCAACCTGACATGAATGGGCAATGGCAGGTTGCACAGCTTCTGGGAAAGGGTTCCAGTGGCCAGAGGGTGCCCACAGGGGAGCAGGAGTGGAGCGGAACGGTAGGAAAACCCTGCAATCCCCGGCTTAGGGCGGGAATGGACTTCCCAACACACGGTAGTGCCGCAGGGACAAAAGGGACGAGGCCCTTACTGCTGGGGCTTTCGTTTGCCTGGAGAGTAAATATTAATGATTGAAGAAGTGACTGAGGATGTTCAATTGTAAAGGGAAAAAAGGACCATTAAATACTCAACTCTTTTACATTTGAAATGTCAAATATTTCTTTGGGGGTTTATAAATAACTCATAATAACCCACAACAAACCATATAAAAAGCCTTTTAGTTGCATTTCTCCTTTTTCATTTAAGTGTTTTGAAATGCTTCAGAGAATGTGCGATATCCTTATCAATATGATAAAATATGAAACTGTGATTGCTTGCAACATTTTACAGACATGAATTCCATCTTCACAGATGAGGCTTGATAAGGCGCTATTGTATAATACAGTGCATAATCGCAAACCACCAGAGTAAGGATTAATTTATTTTGGGGGGGGGGAAAAAAAAAGAATGCTTGCTGACAACCTCTCCTCCAGCTGCCACGCTGGGTAAAAATATTGTACATTTGTTGTTTATAAATTTGGATAAAAGAGAAATGATGTTTACTTCAGATGGAATATCTTTAGACTTGTATCTGTGGAAGAGTTTTTCTTTTTCTAAGTAGATCTTCATACCTGAGGGGGGGAATCAGCTTACCTTTTAAACAGAAAAGAAGCTTTGATTATAGCACACACAAACATGCCCGGGCAGGCCTTCCTGCACAAGCCCTGCTTTCAAACATCCTCACGGGTGCGCCCCCTACCCGCCCATTGTGTACACACACACACACACACACACACACACACACACACACATACACACACACACCCGCCCGCCCCCCCCAATCAGCTATGCCATGCAAGCTTGGGAAGCCCTTTATCTTTTGACTCTGGTCCTCACTGTGGAGTTACTTATTTATTTTTTTTACTCACCCCCCTTTTCTTAGAGGTCTTAGACCAGCGGTTCTCAACCTGTGGGTCGCGACCCTTTGGGAGTCGAACGACCCTTTCACAGGGGTCGCCCGATTCATAACAGTAGCAAAATGACAGTGATGATGTAGCAGCGAAAATAATTTTATGGTTGGGGGGTCACCACCACATGAGGAACTGTATGAAAGGGTGGTGGCATTAGGAAGGTGGAGAACCACTGTCTTAGACAGATGAAAGATACTTTCTGTGCAGAGCTATGCAATGTGTCAGAAGTGAGGGACTTCTTTAAGAACAAAGCTCCTTGGAGAAAAAAGAATTCTCAGCACAAGGCTTCTCTACAAGCTATTCTAGGCTGCACTGGGAATCTAGACAGTCCTCAGCAGCCTGAAAGACCACATCTTGGCTGGTCTTGCAGAACCAGTTACAAATGAATGTGAGGGAGCCAGTAGGCGCCTTACAGACCCTCCTCACAGGATAGTAGGGTGGGAGGCCCAGCTTGGGGTAGTGGAGCGGCTGAGGTTGGTCTGTGCCACAGGCACTGGAGTCAGCCCAGCTCACCCTCGCCTTCCCCCCAGGAAGGCCCGCCCCCGTCACTTCCACTCAGTGTTCCCCAACTCACAAGCCCAGCACCTCCCTCTTCTTGACTGACATAAAAATATGTAGCGACAAGCTGTCTGCCACAGCCGAAATCTGATCAGACATTGATTTCAGCAATTGCCTCTATAGGCCAGGACATAAGGCAAATTTGTTTCTGAGTACTGTTATTGCTGATGCAGGTCTGAGGCAGGAAGGTCCAGTGGCGTGTGGAAAGCAGTAGCAACATCCCAAATAGGAGCCACTGTTATAAATAATTGGAATACAGATTTGAATAGTGTGTGCTCCTCCATAGTTCATGCATTCTTATTCTGGAAGCTCCTATTCGAAGGGAAATTCTGGCCTTCGTTTTCCAAGGGTTACACTGACTGGCTATCAGTTGGATATGGGAAAAGGGTGGGCAGCTCCTTTTCCAAGGAAATGAGAGCTGAGCTGAGCTGATAATGCATTGGGCTTCACCCCTGCTCCCTTCTCAGAAGATTTCTGTTCTGATTGCCATATTTTCCTAGAAAATCAAAGGCTGAGCTGGTGGCCAGCTTGGGACTAGTCGACACCCTTCTTCAGCATGCTGATTTATTTCCAAGCCCCCCCTTGGTGGGATGGATTTGTTTTACATGCATTTAATTCCACTTTAACATATGCTTCAAACTCCTGCCAAAGTAGGTTTAGAAAATACATTTTGCTAATGCATCTTTGCTCTCATGTTGTCATCTGGGTGTTTTTAAATTGGGGCATAGAATGAATATGTAGACGTGCACCCATTGAACTGTGTTTCTCCTTTCAGGCTAATGGAGGCTGGCAGGACGCAACAACTCCATCTTCTGTGACTTCTCCTACAGAAGGCCCAGGAAGCGTGCACTCTGATACCTCTAACTAATCTCTGGCCACACTTTCCCTGAGCTGACATGCCTCGAGAAGTGCATTCCGAGCAATAGGAGGAAAAGGAAAGCGTTTTTGTAGCCCACCATCTACAGCTTTACTGTAAAACCTTGTCTTATTAGAGAACTTGGTAAATCTGTTTTTTAAGGAATCATAATCATTTGTATTTATACTTAAAAACACACAATGTTAAAAAAAAGCACTTTATCCAATTAGGCCAAGATTTAACATTGTTAACTGTCCTGTAGCTATTTTATCATAATTTATTACCAATATTTTACATGACTGGTTTCACAGTTGCCAATTACTTGGCCTTAAGGGTAAAAAAGTACAATATATGCTAAACCTCAGTTGTTCAAGCAGATGCAAAGATTCACCTCGCCTAAATTTAACTTCTTGCATATCCATCGCAGACTTGATTGTCTTTCTTTCATATCACTGATGGAGTTGGAATAAAAGAGCTGGTTAGCCATCTTTCTTAATGAGGGTTGTGTTTAAGAATCTTCTTTGTCACATACATATTGCAACCTCCTCTGTTATAATTCGATTAGAGACTGGTAGCATCTTTTTTCTCTCTCTGAAAACACCCATGCCCAAAGCTGGCTCGGTGACAGAACGAGGGGGCGGTTCTTCTTAGAGATGGGGAGACTTGCTGATCGAGGTGAGACCGAGATCTGTCTGGGGTTTTATGGTGTGCACTGGGTGCTGCACAGACTGCCGCGGTTTGCTCTGTCCTCTGGGCACCAGCAAAAGGCCCTGCTCTCTAGAGTGTTGTACATAGTGTAGCAAAAGAGTATTTATACATCTCACCAATCAAAACACAGCTTTATTACCTCATGCCAACTCATACAAACCAATAGAATTTCAACATGTTCTGTAGCTTAGAGTGCTCACTTACTACCTCTGAACAATACTCACGCTGTAGTTTGTCTCTTTCTTATCTTTTTGCATCTTGTAATTAACTCTTTGTTTCCCTTCATAAAATGTAATGTACATTGTAATCTTCTAAAAGTAAATCAGGGTTGCCTTGGCAACTTTTAAAAAGAACAAACCCGAGAGTGGGAAACATTGGGTCTTAATTCAACACAGGATCGGTAAAACTGTTGTAAATATACTGAGAAACATTTTGAATGTTCTTCATCTTGTTACTAATCCATGCAAAAAAAAAAAAAAAGCGGCGACTAATTGTGATGCATTCAGATTTCAGTATTCAGTACTGTATATTTCACCCTGTGTAATGGGGTCCCCTCTCCTTTCTCTTTTTGTATTGTATGCGATTCTGAAACTGATTGAGTCATGAAAACAATTTGTGGCGGTGATTCTAATGTATTAAAAATGTTTCGTGTTCCTTTCTAACTGGATTACACCCTGGATTGATAAGTCTTCCTCGTGGTAGTTATATGTAGTTTCAAACATGAATAAACTTTTTGCTTTCATGATTTAATGTTGGTGCAGTTTCTTACTCTGCCACTTAAACAGGCCAGGAAGCCTGCTTGTCAGGTGCCAAGCTTCGTCCTGTGACCCTGTTACCTGTCAGAAGGGGATTGGAGGTGACGGGAAGGGGAGAAGACAGTCACAGCTACTGTTGACTGAACAGACTGGGTGGCAGCAACTGAGCGGTCACTAAAACTGGTCCTCACTGGGTCCATAAACTCACGTCACCCTCCCAGTAATGTAGTGTCCCCATTTTCTCAGAAAAATTAAGCCAATGCTCCCACTCAGCCATAGACCCAGGACAGCGAGGGGCCCCACCTCGAACCCAGGTCTCAGCACTCACCCTCTCTGACTTGCTGACGTGGCTGAACCTTGTTCAAAACTCCAAGCTGGCTGCCCTGGAGTCAATTCTGACGGATAGCCCCTATGAGATTTTTTTCCGTTTTTACAACTAGCGCCTTGTCCCGGAACTTCAAACTCAAAGAGCAACTAAAAGATTTACCCAGATTAAACTATTGTTTTGTCTTATTAAAATTGTACAAATTCCATATGTTTATGTACACATTTGTCACGGAGATCTAAATCTTTATAATAAAAGAGGTCAATAGCAGGTAATTGGCCTGTTTACTATATCTCAAGGAAATTGACTCAGGAAATCAGATTAATGTTAATCAGTTGCAGCAAATTGTCTATGATAAATACAACTGTTTTACTATTTCGGTTGGTAGAGCCAGGCAAAACAAGGTCTAGGGCCACAGTTCCCATTAATCTTGAGGCAGTTATACTGTGAGGGTAAACTTTATAAAATAGATTGCCCTCCAAAGCTGTCCTCCCTCACGCAGGCGCTCAGCCTGTCTGGAGGAATCTCTCCCATGGCTAAGTAGTTATTTGCATTATTCAATTAGCTTGTGGGTCAGCCTTTCTTATCTTTGTACATAGAACAATATGCTGTGTGGTTTGCAGAACTATCCTGTGGAAACGTGCACACACCAATTCATCTTCCTTTTATATCTAAACAAATACACTCTTGCCAAGAAAGAGCTCGGGTTTTAGCTGAGTGCGTTGAGTGACACACACCCATTGCTTGTTGGAGATTTCATAGGGCGACTAGCAACCCTTGAGAGGAGGAGCTGTCGGTGTCTGAATAGGGCATTTATTCTGAGGAGGACTAACAGCAGCCATTGCCTTGCAACCTGCCTGTTTAGGACGTACTTGCACACACCTCCATGGGAAGTCACAAGGTTCCTTGGTTGGTAGGTGAGATAAAGCAGCCCCATGGGTGCCTCTGGTGATGGGGCTTGTAAAGGCATAGACACTTCATGAGAAGCTACCCAGAGTCTTGTCTTGCCTCAGCTAAGTGATGTCAATACTTGGTTTGATAGATTTTTACCAGGGGGCTAGGCCTAGAGGTGAATGAAATTGGATCCCAAGATCCCAATCCTTGTTCCAAAAGCCATACTTAGTGAAGCTGAGAAAGAGGCCTTTGAACCCCAATGTTGACAAGTGAGGGTTCCCAAACGGGTTCAAAGGTCAAATAATACTAGGGAACTATCCGAATTGCCCCTTCCCAGGCTGAGGGGCCTATCCCCGCACCCAGTTAAAAGTGCAGGAACACAGGCATGCTGGTGTGCCTATATGTGTGTGTGCACCAGTTTCTGAAGTCCAGGCTCCTGTTGGATAGAATCTTGTGTACCTGGAGGTTCCCCAGCCGGGGGTGGGGGGTGGAGGGGCAGGGGCAGGTGAGTGGTGATATTCTTGGGAAGGACGCACGCTGTGTGGGCAATGAGGTGGGAATGAGGTTCCCCCGCCCCCAGTGGTGGTTTCGGTGTCAGATGGGTGTTGGCGTGATGAGAAGGGGCCTTCACTGGCACCCACAGGATCTCCTGTGTGCCTGTCCTTTGCCAGAAGTGCTTTTCATGCACCGATTGAATCCCCACGCAGCCCCGTGTACAGGTGAGGTTATTGTCCCATTTTTCAGACGGGGAGTCAGCAGGTGCAAATCGGTGAGACCTCCTGTCTCATGGGAAATCAAAGCAGAGCTGCAGTTGGCCTGGGAAGAGTCCATGTGATCCCTGCAGCAGTGACTTGTCGCAGAACAGAAAGAGGCTCCCGGCAATGTAGGCTGTCCAGTCTCCGGTGCGAGGTCCCCTTGGGCCTGTGACCAGGGAAAATTTCCTCCACCTTACACCTTGTGCTTTCCCACCCACGATGGGGTTGCTTAGACCTGTTGGGTATATGTCCTATGGAATGTGTGTGATGTGTGTCACAGATAGTATGTGGGACAAGGGACAGGAAGAAGCCTAGATGCTGGGGCTGGGCCCGGCATCATCACTAATGGAGACAAACGGCACCTCTCGCCCAGTGCAGCTGTTGTGACCCACAGGTGGTGCTGGCCCAGAGCCTGTGATACATTCTTGACAATGGGCAGCCTTCCGCCTGGGGCTGGTGTGGACCCTGTGCCAGGTGGGTGCTGTCCAACCCCCAAGCTCTGCCCAACTCACAAGCTCGGGCCCCTGTGTCCTTAGCCCCTCTGCCGACACGACCCACTTGGAGTTTGAGCGGATCTCATCCCAGGTTCCCAAGCCCATCAGGCATGGATTTAGATCCTGCCTCTGCCACCTACTAGCTCTGTGGCCACAAATGAAGGGCTTGGCCTTCCTGGGCCTCAGTTCCCTCATTCCCTCTTCATGGGACGTCCTGTGTCCTGGTGGATGCCTGCCTGTCCAGGCTGAGCCCAGATCACTGTGTCTGGCCAAGCCAAGCCTTTCCACTCATCTCCCTCAGGCAGCACTTTGTCCCCTACTGCAGACAGACACCAAAGGCCTTAGCAAGTGAGGGGTTCGTTGGACGAAGGGTTGCAGGCCCAGAAGTGTACCAGGCAAGGTGGAGAGCCTGTGCATAGGCCAGGAGGTGAGAGCTGGCAGAAGTGGTCCGGACCTTCTGTGGCAGCCTCTCAGCTGCCGCCAAGGAGGACCTGTTACCTTCATATTACAGCCCAGGGCACCGAAATGCAGAGCGGGTGGGCACGGGTCGCACACAGAAAATACAAGTCTTCGTGTGTCCCAAGGCCAAATTCATTTTTCAATCCCTTGGTGTTAAACTGTCTTGTCAAGTGTCTGCCCTCCGAGGCAACCTGTAGGCCCACTGTGCACCTGCCCAGAGCTGTGCAGGTCAGGTGGGGACTGCAACCCCTGGCACCCCTCTGGGCCCTGGGCTCCTCTCCCTGGCAGCCCAGGATCCCAGCGACAGCCTTCTGAAAGGATGCACTTATGTCCACAGGCACTTCACAACCCCCACAACCTGCAGGCTGCCTCTGTCACCCCCGGGCAGGGGGTTTTTTATCCATGGATGTCAACAAGACCTCCTCCCAGTCAACGTGCTTGGGAACTGGCTCTCAGATAGGCCCCGCCCAGCTCACTTCCAGGTGCCCAGCTGCCCTGTCGACGTTAGCTCCGCCCCTTCATCTGGGGTGAAGAAACTGATGCCCTGTTCAGTGGAACCTGGCTCGGAAGGCGCTCTAGCTTATCACTGAAGAACGTGGGCTTCCAAGTGAGGCTGCCTGGGGTTCAGTCGGGCTCTGACCGCAGCTGCCTGTCCTTGGGCAACTCAAATCACCTCTCTCTGCCTCCCTTTCTTAACTGCCAGACACCGGGTTTCTGGAGGGTAAAGCAAGTTGGTACCTTAGGGAAAGGCCTTGGCACAGTGCCTGGCAAAGGGAAGGGCTGAGACTGGCTGCTGATAGTACCTTTTAGTCCGTGACTTGCCTCGTGGCCATGGCACCACCCGCAGCCCCACTTCACCCACTGCTTATAAACCCAGGTTTTCGGGTGGTGTGAGAGAGCTAGCGCGCCGGAATCAGGCCAAGTCCTGCGACCGTGCCCTTGCCACTGCCTCTCTCCGCAGCCGCAGTCTCCCCACCTGTAAATCGGGGATTTTTTTCCAACCTACCTCATCACGGAATCAAAAGAGTACGTGCATGATGTCGGGACTCAAGGGCCTAATGGGCTCTCCTTATTGCTGTGCCCACAGGGGCCCCCGGCTCAGAAGGGGATACCTGATGTTTGGTCCGTCCGGCCCAAGGGTTCCTCCTAGTTAGCTGGGGGGTTGAGCAGTGGCCCAGCCGCTCCCCTCCCCCCTGCGGCCTCCTCCTGGGAACCCTCAACACCAGACCTCTCCCCACGTCTCAAGAGATAATCAAAGGCAGATTCTTATTTTCCTGGTAAAATTTCAGCCGAAAGTATACGCATCATTAAATATGGAAATCCAGAATTTTATTAGCAATCTGCTAGATCTGAACTGACGCCAATTAAACAAAAAAGATATCATTTATAAAAAGGCAGAGTTCAACTTGTATTAAATATGAAATGCAATTTTCTCCTGGTTTTGATTTATTACTGGTGGTCCATTGTTCAAAGAAGCATGTTATATTTCAATAGAGAAATATTGTTTATTCATTAATATTTTAAAACGGGCTTATTGCTGTGCATGGCTCTCACCGAATGAAACCTATGATTTAAAACATGAATTAATAAACACATTTGAAAGTGTTAGACGAGATCACAACCTCTCATTTTTCATTTTCCAGGGAGCATATTAAATTTTTATAATTCTGCATCTACAGTTTTTTCTTTTAAATAAAGATGCAGATTCCGAATTACCCTGCTAATTTCAGGTAACCAGGAGCGAAAAGCAATATTGTAGGGGACCGCATGATACTGTGTCAGGATCACAGAATCCCCGTGAAGATGCTCAGGTTTATTTTTGTAATATTCATAAATCAAAATAAATGAGCTTTGTGTGGGAGGCAATGTTCATGTGTTTGAGGATGTCTGCTGGAGGGGCCCATGCGTTCTTACACTGTGTGCGTGTTTGCCTGTGTGTGTGTGTGTGTGTGTGTGTGTGTGTAACTAATGTGGGAATGTTTACATTCACACCCCCTGTGTGCTACAGACGCATGGACTCCCACCTAGAGGCCGAAGTGCCTGCGGGATGCCCTTTGGTGGCTGGGTTCCAGGACCAGCAGTTATGTAGGGGGCCCTACTCTCTGACCCCCCAGCATGCTGCTTACTGAGGATGTACTGGCAACAGGGTGAGTCCCCTGATCTTCCCCACAAATCTACCTGAACCATCTCCCCACCAGTACCCCAGCTTCAAGAACAATGCCTGCTACGGTGGCGACCTAACCCTGGACCACCCACTCCAGGAGTCTTAAAGGTGACACCAGGAAACCTCTGACGACATTTGCACGCTGACCTCAGACCTGTCCATGACACTGGCCCTGGATTTATTTGCACTGTATCTGCGAGGTTCCAAAGACTGGCTTTCTGTAATGCGGCCAATTCTTTAATATGGCTCTACTAGTTACAGTCTTTGTAAGTTCCACCAAATGTGAGGTGCTTGGGGCCCACCAAGGCAATTGGATAGCTTGCTAATAATAATGACAATAAAGCACATGCCCACTGTATTAGTCTGGGTACTTTGGAGAAACAAATCCACAGCAACTCATGTATAAGAGAGAGTTTTATGTAAAGAAAAGGTGCATCATGAAAACATCCCAACCCAATGCTGCCCAAGCCCACAAGTCCAACATTAACCCATTAACCCAGCACCAGTCCACAAAGTCCTCCACCTCACAAAACAGAGGCAATGATGCCGACTGCAGGAAGAAAGCTGAGTCAGTGAACGAACAAGCATCTCAGCACTAGCAGGGGTCTCCACATGGCTGCTCCATCACCCAGGGGTGCATCGGGATAGGTCCATGTAGCTTCTCCTCGGGATGTCTTGTAGGAGGTCAATCTTGCAAGTTGAAGCAGGGAACTGCTAAGGCAGCTGCACCTGATACAACCATCACAAAACAAGATACCCGAGAACTAGAAAGGCGAAGCTCACCACGCATTTATCCCTCCACCTTTCAACCAGCCCCACATGTGATTATCGGCCAGGCTGGCACAATTAACTAACTCACCCACCTTTGCAAATAAGATGTGTGGAATGTTAACAAGGGGTCGGTCATCCCTCCAAGTTCACATTGAGCCGTCCTAGAAGTGCACAGAGGGACTTCACTACCAACAAGGAAGAAGAGCCAAGAATGGAGTGTATGCTTTGGGTCAGAGATGCTTGCGTGGAAATTCCTCAATCCCGGATGTAACCCCTAGAGATGGTAAGAGTTGGTGAGAAGCAGTGGCACAGCAGTAGAATCAGGAGACCAGTAGGAACCAGAGTGGCAGGATTACTGACTTGTGGAAAAAGAAAGCTCAGTGTCCTGGGGCAGGAGGCTTGCTGGCGGAGTGGCATGCCTCTGGACACTTGTTTGGGTAGCTAGGTTTTGCTACACAGAAAGCTAGAACTGAGCACCTTCAGATAGAGGCTTAGTGGTGGAGTGGGTTGCCTCTGGGCATCTAATCAATAGAACTAAAAGAGCTTTGTAACACTTGTCCAAACAGGGAGGGCCCAAGAGACCTCATGGCTAAGAGGCCAATGGTCAGAGAGAGATATACTTGCAGGTACAGCTGAGAGGGGCGTTGTTCTGATCAAAAAACTGTATCTCAAGCATCATTGATCCTGAATTGTCACAGGTTGCTTCCCCAATAAGCCCTTAGCTGTGAATATTTTCTGTGAGTTCGGCAAAGCCATTGCAACAAGTTCCTGAATGCAGCACAGCAGTAGGGCGGGTCAGGAGAGGGACACCGGGTCCGAATAGGTTTTTTTAAAAAAAGGTTGGAAGGTGAAACTTGACTGCCTCCACCTCAAAAGAATTAGACTCGGCTGATGCTGGTGGCGAGTCTCTCTTTCCTCTGAAGTTAGAGGTGATCAGAGGCTGCCTTCATGCCATGTGCACACTCCCCTGGTCCCTTGACTGTCATTGCCCTTGATTGTCCAGGCCAAAGGGACCCTTTCTACAACTCAGAGAAGATGCAGCTGCTGCAGGGAGAAGCACACTGGCTTAGCCTCAGGTACCCGGCTCCACCCTGCCTACGAGTGCTTGGGGAAGACACTCCTCTTCTCTGAGCATGGTTTTCTCATCCATAAAATGGGACTAAAGAGCCCCAAATGGATATGATGTTTGCTGAAAGCTTAACCCAGGACCTGGCCATAGGAATCAAGACTGCATTACTGATGGCTGTCATTTCTCCTCTTATCCCAACAAGAAAAATCCCGCGTTTTCTAGAAAATCGGCCTCTCCATAGATATTCTCATGCAAGTCAGGTTGAGGTCCAGGAGACCTTAGCAATAGATAGTCTGGGGCAAATGTGCTCCACTGCTGAGGACGTGCTCTGAGGTAAGCTTACGGGGACGTCCAAGTCCATGCCCCTGACAAGCCACCCTCTGCCCTGCTAGAGAGCTGTCTCATACAGACACTAACTAGGCCGGCGAGCACATCATTTGAGCACAGGTTTGGGTGTTTTCTCTCAACAAGTCACTGCCATGTTTATTCTAAATCATTTATGTTCAAGATTATGTAGGCAAGAGCAATGAGCATAAACTTAAAAGGTCACAAAAGTAGGGGGTTAAATGCCTCTGCGGAGGACTATTATGCTGCCGCCATCAAACATCCTAAGTGTCTATGTCGAAGTCTGGCAAGATCCAGAAAGTCTTTCTTTTCTAAAGGGAAAGGAGGATGACATCGTCCTGAGAGAGGGGGTGGAAGACAACTCCCATGGCAGGAAGAATGATACAGGGGTGGGCAAAGAGGAGGGGGTGAGGGAGGGAGGGAGAAGGAAGGGTCAGCTGACTTCACAAATCTGGAGGAATGGGCCTTGCTCCCTGGGGTTTGACTCTTCCTCTCCCGGGTGGGGCTCCTTACTGGGGATGGTCAGACGTCTGGGTAAGAATCAGATGGAGGAAATGTAGATAAAGAAAAACTTGTATGTGACCTCCTCCCTGGGGGACGGACAACCGAAAAGTGGGTGAAGGGAGACGTCGGACAGGGCAAGATATGCCGGGGGCTTAAGTGGAGAGGAAATGTTTTGAGAATGATGAGGGCAATGAATGTACACATGCGCTTTACACAATTGATGTATGTATGGATTGTGATGAGTTGTATGAGCCCCTAATAAAATGATTTAAAAAAAAAAAAAGAAAAACTTGGAGTTTTTTATTTGTTTGTTTGTTTTAATGGAGTAACCTGAAATGAAGCCATAAGGAGCCCTAGAATCCTGGTGGATAAAAATTGTAATATTTTATTGAAAGGCATCAGCGGAGATCTAAATAAAGAAAGATAGGTATCCAGCTCATGGGTTATAATGCTCAATAGTGTAAAGATGTCTATTCTGCTAAATTCATCTCCCTCTTAAATACAATCTCAATCAAAATTCCAACAGATTAAAAAAATATAAATGGACCATGACCAACTGATTCTAAAATTTGTTTTTGATGATGAATTCATTTTACTTGGATCCACAGTCAATGCCAGAAATCAAAGGATAGCTCACATTGGGCAATCTGCTGCGCACAAGCCATAGCGTTTCAACTACTTTTTTCTTTTTTAAATCATTTTATTGGGGGCTCGTATAGCTCTTTTTTTTTTTTTTTAAACCAGGACTTTTATTAAGAATATGTCTTCCTTCAGAACTGGGAGCAGACAACTCCAGAAGTTGATTCTTGTTTCGTTTTTTTCTTTTTAAAGTCGTTTTATTGGGGGCTCGTACAACTCTTATCACAATCCATCCATCCATTGTGTCAAGCACATTTGTACATTTACTGCCATCATCATTCTCCACACATTTTCTTTCTCCTTGAGCCCTTGGTATCAGCTCCTCTGATAATTTTATTCTAAAATTAATACCAAAATGTGGAGGTTCAAGAATGACCAAAATCTTCCTGGAGAAGAAGAATAGAGCGGGAATCTTGCTTTCTCAGCTGTCAGGAGTAGTGACAAAGCTCTGGGAGTTAAGGCAGTGTGGTATTGGCACAAAGACCCACCAATAGTTCAATGGCAGCAAGAGCCAAGAAACAGCACCACACACATATGGACACTTGGCACATGATTGCGATGACACAGCTGATTAAATGAGGAAAAGATAAACTTTCCAGTAAGCGGTACAGGGACGTTTAGACCCTATTGTGAGTTTAATTGTGTCCCCATAAGAGATACATTGAAGCCCGCACCCTTGGTCTCTGTGAGTGTGAGCTCATCCGGAAATACCATCTTTGCAGATATATAATGGGATCATAGTGGATTAGAAAAAATTCGCTGCCACTGAGTCATTTCTGATTCACAGCAATCTTATCAGGCAGGCAGCATGAGCCCTGTGGGGTTCCAAAACTGTCATTCTTCATGAGAGTAGAATACCTTTGCCTTTCTTCCCAGTGGATTAGGGCAGGCCCTAAATTTGATGCCTGGTATCTCTGTAAGGGCGGAGAGATATAGAGACTGACAGGGACGGAAGACCATGTGAGAAATGGAGGCGTAGGTTGAGGTGAAAATCTGGGTGTTTCCTGATTTGGAAACACTCAGAACTGCTGGCAGCAGCAAAAGCTAGAAGAAGCGAAGAAGGAAGATTTCACCCGACAGTTTCCTGGTAGAGTGTGGCCATGCCAACACCTGGACTCAGAGTCTTGAGAACAATGGGATAATTCATTTCTGTTATTGGAAGCCCCTGGATTTGTCAGGCCAGCCACGAGAAAGGGACCCATCTCCCGCACCATACCCTCAAAGCAGTGGACACACAAGAAAGCAATCTAATAAGTTGGTTTATTTTAACATTTAGTTCCCTACTATTGATCACTGAAACACACTATCGGATGAAGAGAGAATTCATCGGTGGACAAGGAGATTTTCAATGCACGTAGTGAGCGCAGAACTAGTATCCAGACTATATTTTAAAACCCTACAAAATCAGTACGAAAAAGACAACCAATGTATGAAAATGAGTAAAAGGCATCAACAGGCACTTTTCAGAACAGAAAACTCAAATAATCAATAAGTATGGGAAAAAATGCTCAACCTCATCAATAGTCATGGATTTTCACATGGAAATCACATTTATATGTCATTATCTGCTTGCCTATTAGAAAAACACCTGTAAATACCAAATGTTGCCAAGTAGGAGGAAATGTAGTCAGGTTTGAAGGAGTCCTGGTGGTGTAGTGGGTTGCACGTTGGCTGTGAACCCTAAGGCCACCTGTTTGAACCCCCCAGGGGCTCCTCAGGAGAAAGATGAGGCTTTCTACATCTGTAAATATTTCTAGCCTCAGAATCCGAAGGGGACGGTTGTCCTATAGAGTTTCTGTGCATGGAAAACAACTTGAGGGCAGTGAGATTGTTTTTAGTAAAATTTAAGGAAAGTATATATCCAATGGTGGCAATCCACCTGAAAGGAAACTTTCAAGTGTGCATAAAAATAGCCAGAGGATGGCCCAGCATTTCCACTTCTGGATACACCAACAAATTGGATATCGGGCACTCAGATAGGCTCCTGTACACCAGTGTTTCCTGCAGCCTAAGTCATAAGGTCAAGACAACCCAACTCTCCATAAACAAAATATGGTTATCCGCCCAGCAGAATGTTACCCATCTTTCCAGGACAACAAAGACTTGGGTTCATTCTTTTGGTAAAAAAAACCAACACAACAAAACCTAGGCTCCTTCCACAGTGTCTGCATTTACAATTCAGTCATGTGGGCTAAGTCTTCAAGCTGCACCACTTAATCGTCAAGCTTTTCCAAACTTGGACCCTTATTAACACAAACTCCTTGCCTCCTAAGCTGCTCATCTGCCCTTGATGCTGCCAGCATGACCACACAAGGATCATTCATTTTTTAAAATCAGTTTTTTAGGGGCTCATACAACTCTTAAATCACAATCCATACATACATCAATTGTATAAAGCACATTTGTTCATTTTCCCCCCACCCTCATGAACCCTTGATAATTTATAAATTATTATTTTGACATATCTTACCCTGTCCGACGTCTCCCTTCACCCACTTTTCTGTTGTCTGTCCCCCAGGGAGTAGGTCACATGTAGATCCTTGTAATCGGTATCCCCTTTCCAACCCACCCTCCCTCCATGCTCCCAGTATCGCCACTCACACCACTGGTCCTGAAGGGATCATCCGCCCTGGATTCCCTGTGTTTCCAGTTGCTATCTGTACCAGTGTACATCCTCTGGTCTAGCCAGACTTGCAAGCTAGAATTGGGATCATGATAGTGTGGGTGGGGTGGGGGGGAGGAAGCATTTAGGAACTAGAGGAAAGTTGTATTTTTCATCGTTGCTACATCGCACCCTGACTGGCTCATTTCCTCCCCGAGACCCTTGTGTAAGGGGATGTCCAGTGGCCTACAAATAGGCTTTGGGTCTCCCCCCCCACTCCCCCGCTCATTCACTATGATAAGATTTTTTGTTCTGATGATGCCTGATACCTGATCCCTTCGGCACCTCGTGATCACACAGGCTGGTGTGCTTCTTCCATGTGGACTTTGTTGCTTCTGAGCTAGATGGCTGCTTGTTTACCTTCAAGCCTTTAAGATCCCAGACGCTATATCTTTTATTTATTTATTTATGTATTTATTTATTTATTTGACGCTATATCTTTTAAAAGAGTATCATGCTTAATGCAAACATTCCTTTCTAATTAGGCTAAACTATCACTTGATCCCAGGAGACTTCAGGGAATGATTTTGGCTCAAGGGGTAACGATTTCCTCAGGCTAATCCTTTCAGGGACCCAGCCTTGATGACTTCAGAAAATCTGGAATTGATGATTTTAAATTCTATTTCACATCTCGCACCCCCCCCTGCCCCCTTTGACCAAGATTCTTCTTCGTTTTTAAAAATCAATTATGTGTTTGGTTGTTGAGAACATACAAAGCAAAACATATGCCAGTTGAACCGTTTCTGCGTGTACCATTCAGTGGCGCCGCGTCTGTCTGTGGGGAGTCCAGCCGTCTCTCCTTCCTCTGCTGGGCTGCTCTTCCCTCGTCAAATATCAACTCGCTGCTGTCCGGAGTTTCGATCCATTTTTTTAAGAGCTGGAATTGTCAATTTGACACCATGTAGCTAGTTCGTCAAAGGGCATAACTAATGATCAAAGGCAGAGGTTACCATACTAGTTCAGCTAAAGTCTTCTTTGCTTTTAAGATGACTTCTGGTGCTATTTTGAGGTTCAGGTTTAAAGACGTTGTCAAGGGCCATATTGCCAGGAGATAAATCACCCTTCTTGGCTCCAGAAGTTCATTTCCAGGGGGATGGACAACAGAAACTGTAGGGGAAGGGAGACAACAGTTGGTGTAAGATATGAAAATAATGATTTATAATTTATCAAGGAGTCACGAGGGTGGGTGGGGGGAGGGAGGGAAAAAAGAGCTGATACCAAGGGCTTAAATCAAAAGTAAATGTTTAGAAAATAATGATGACAACATAGGTACCTAAGTGTTTGATACAATTCCTTTGTGGATTCTTATAGGAGCTGTTGAGAGGTCCCAATAAATTGATCTTAAAAAAAAAAGTTCACCTCATAGGGGGTGTTACCTGCAGTAAAAGAGCATTTTTATATAAAGTGCTAATAACACGTCTTCCACATAGCTAAGGCATTATTATGAATATTGTGAATGTTATTAATTATATGATGGCGTACTTTCATTAACCCTCTCAGTTTTATTGAGAACAAAACGAATCAGTAATGGCAGCCAGGCACCCTCGGGTTCATTTGGTCTCAGGGCAAAGGAGCTAGGTGTTCTTGAAGGCAAATTCCCAGACAGCCTAGAGAAATGCTCTGACGGGTGTGACCCTTGAAAACATGCCGGATAAAGGCAGTCAGTCGCAAAAGGACAAATACAATACAATCCCCTTATCTGAAATCGGCTGATGTGCAGACACCAAAACTTATTAGCGGTCCCCGGGCGCTGGTGAGGGGGAGGCGGGAGCCGTCAGGTGGGGAGCACCCAGTTTCAGTTGGTGACAGTGGACCGATCAGAAGAAGCATCGTGGTCGAGGCAATTCGCATGACAAATGTAATAAGCATCACTAAATTATTCGAGTAGAAACTGTTGAGTTGGCACGGGCTATACATCCATGTTATCACCATCACCACTACCAAAAAAAAATTTCTGATTTGACAGCCCCAAATGACACCTGTCTCCAGCACAGCCCTGGTCCATTCACCTCCCTGGCCTTCAGAGTCCTCGGTGGGGACAGTGACACCAGCCCGCAAGGCAGCAGGGAAGACTGGAGGAGAGGAACCTGCTGTGAGACAGGCTGGTTCGGTGTCAGCCCTTGTGGTTCAGGAGTATAGAAGATGGGAGGTCTGATCTGATTTCTGCAGTGCCCGGACCAGTGCAGGGCATGCCTGATGCGGGCTTGTGAGACACGTCCAGGGAAGCCGAGTCGCCTCCACAGAACCGCAGCATCTGATGGCTGAGCCCCACTCGGTGATGGTGGACGACTGAATGAGAGGAGCTTGGAGTTCAGTCCTCCTGAGAAGGCTCTGAACCTCAGTGTTCCCATCTTTCTTTCTTTCTTTCTTTTTTTTTTCCCCCTGAAAGCTGAGATTTTTATTTGAATCTCAATCAATGTTATTTTTTTAAAT
>NW_022103919.1:733507-747051 GCF_000313985.2 Echinops telfairi
AGTGAAGCCACGGAAGTCGAAGCATGAAGTGGCGAGGGTTCACTGTATAGCTTGTATTGTCTTGAGGAATTTTTCTTCCATTCCTATCTTCTCCAATGTCTTAAACAGGAATTGGTGTTGGATGTTGTTGAATGCTTTTTTTGTGTGTGTGCATCTATTGATATTATCATGTGGTTCTTATACTTTTTCATGTCAGTGGGATGAATAATACTAATGGTCTTTCGTGTGTTGAACCATCCCTGCGTCCTTGGTATGAATTCCACTTGGTCATGGTGAATTATTTGTTTTATATACTTTTGTATTCTTTTGGCTAGTATTTTGTTAAGGATTTTGGCATTGCTGTTCATTAGGGATATTGGTCTGTAGTTCTCGGTTCTTGTGGAATTCTTGCCCAGTTTGGGGATCAGTTATACTTGCTTCATAGAAGGAGTTCGGGAGTTTGACATCTTTTTCTGTGTTCTGGAAGAGTTTGTGTAGGACTGGTGTTAGTTCTTCCTTAAATGCTTGGTAGAATTCTCCAGTGAAGCCATCTGGTTCAGGGGATTTTTTTGTTGGCAATCCTTTGATACCCTTGTATATTTTTTTCTATTGCTATGGGTCTGTTGAGATTCTTGTCATCCACTGGGGATAGTCTAGGGAGAGATTGTTTTTCCAAGAATTTTTCCATGTCTTCCAAATTGTTGAATTCATTGGAGTACAATCCTTGGTAGTACTGTGTAATTATCCTTTTGATTTCATTAGGGTCTGTTGTAATGTCCCCTCTTTCATCCCATATTCTTGCTATTGAAATTTGTTCCCTCCTTTCTTTGGTTAAACTTGCCAGTGGTCTGTCGATTCTGTTTATCCTTTCAAAGAACCAACTTTTAGCAGCATTAATTTTTTCCATAGTTTTCTTATTTTCCCTCTCCTGAATCTCAACCTTGATTTTTATAATTTCTTTTCTTTTGCTATTAGTAGGGTTGTCCTTCTGACTCTGCTCTAGTTATTGTAAATTTTGTGCCAGCATATCAATCATGAGTCTCTCTTCTTTTCTCAGGTGTGCATGTATTGCTATGAAACTTCATCTGATGACTGCCTTTGCTGTGTCCCATAAGTTTTGGTAGGTCATGTTCCCATTCTCGTTGGTTTCTAGAGATTTCCTAATTTCATCTCTGATGTGCGCCAGTACGCATTCCTTTTGCAGTAGAGAGTTATTCATCCTCCAGTTGTTTGCTCTTGTTTTCTTTGTCTTCCTTTTGTTGATTTCCAGCCTTATGGCACAGTGGTCAGAGAGAGAGGTCTGTATGATATCAATGTGCTTAAATTTATGTAGATTTGCCTTATGCCCCAGCTTGTGGTCTATCTTCGAATATGTGCCATGTGGGCTTGAGAAAAAAAAATGAATTTTTTTTTGTATTTGTATGAAAATCTCTGTAAATATCTATCAGGTCAAATTGTCTAATTGTAGTATTTAGATCTCTAATCTCCTTGTCGAGTTTCCTTCCCTGTGATTTATCTTTCTCAGAGAGCGGTGTGTTGAAGTTACCCACTATGATTGTTGAGGCTGTGATTTCTTCTTTTGGACTGTTTGGTTGACGTATTCAGCAGGTCTCTCCTTCAGGGAATATATGTTTACAATGCTCAGTGGTTCTTTGTCTACCATTCCATTGAGCATTATATAGTGTTCCTCCTTATTTCTTTTTATGGTTTACACTTTGAGGTCCATTTTATCTGAAATTAGGATTGCAATCCCTGATTTGTTTGAATTGTTGTTTGCTTGGTATGACTTTCTCCAGCTTTTTATTCTCAGTCTATTTTTGTCTGTAGCCTTGAGATGTGTCTCCTGTAGGCAGCAGATTGATGCGTTTTGTTTTCTAAGCCAGTCTGCTTGTCTCAGTCTTTTAAAGCCTGAGTTTCAGGCCATTGATATTCAGGGTTATTATCTCCATCTATGGACTCTGTGATGTCATCTTATACCTTTTTTGTTGGGTGTTTTCCTAATTTCTTTTGATCCTTAAGCAAATGCTATCTTGGGGTCTGTTTTCTCTTTGTTGCCCTCTGGGTGAGGTTGTTCTATGTGGCGGTCTCTTATTTATGCTTGGTGAGTGTTGTTCTTCTGCCCATACTGGGTCGACAAGTACCTTTTGTAGGGCTGGGTTTCTTCTAACATATTCTTTGAGTTTTTCCTTGTCTGGGAAGAGTCTTACTTCTCCATCTATCTTGATTGATAATTTGGCTGGGTAGAGTATTCTTGGGTTTGCATTGTTTTCCTTCAATTTTTGGAATATGTTGCTCCACTCTCTCCTTTTCTTCATAGCTTCTGCTGGTAGGTCTGAGCATATTCTTATTTGGGAAACTTTATATGTGATTGCTTGTTTTTCTCTAGCTGCTCTCATGATTTTCTCCTTTTCCTCAAAGTTGGATAGTTTAAGTATTATGTGCCTCGGTGATTCTTCTTGGGATTCAGTCTAGTTGGTGCTCTTTCAGCCTCCTGAATGGTTGCCTGGTTTTCATTCATTAAGCTGGGGAAGTTTTCCTCCAAGAGTTCTCTCACTATTGTTGCAGATGACTTCTTTGTTGTGTCTTCCTCTGGTATGCCAATAATTCTAATGTTGTTCCGCTTCATAGCATCAGACATAGCGCTTAGATTTTCTTCAGCTTCTCTGATGATCTTATTAGATTTTTGTTCGTGTTTGTTAAAGTCTGCTTGGCTGTCCTCCAAGTCACTGATGCGGTTCTCTACTTCCTCCAGTCGATTCTCGAGGTCTGTGTTTCTGCTACTGGTTTTTGTTATCTCTTCCCTAAGCTCCTGTATTTCCCTTTGGTGTATGAACTTTATCTCCTCTATCATTTCATCCCATTTCTGTATTGTGTCCCGCATATCCTGTGTGACTCCAAGTAGCTTTCTGAAAATTTCTTTCTGTGGCAGCTCAATGTCTGCTTTTTCTATGCATGTCGTTATGTTCGGGACATCTTCTGTCATTGCCTTTTGTTTCTCCTGGGTTTTTTTTGAGGTCGTTGGGGCTGATGGCTGTTTGTGTTGTGTTATTTTTAAACAGAGCCAGGTGCCATTTTCCAGGGAGTCAAAGAGCACTGGCTCTCTCTGGGGGACTTGTAGGAATGCTTCTTCAACTAGCCTACAGATAATTTCACTGTGGAATTAACCTACCACTTTATCATCCTGTGGTTTCGCTCTCAGGGTAGTGCCCCAGAAGGCAGATGGGTTGCCTCCTTTGGAGTTGCGGAGGTTGGGCAGAGGTTCCTGCAACAGCTTGGGATGTTGACGACTGTTGGCCAAGCTGTCTTATGCCCCAGGTACACAGGCAGGAATTCCCTGGTGAGAAGTTGGGCAGAGTATCCCCTGGAGGGAAAGCAGTGCTTTCTCCAGCCTCAGGCTAGCTACAAAGGGTGGAGCTCACCTAGCTCGGTGTGTTGCAGTCGTAAATGCCCTAGGCTAGGGGGTGTGGTCTGGAGATCAGCAGTGGAGTGTGAGAGAACAGGAAAGAGACAAAGAGGAGAAAAAAATTAAAAAGTAAGACCACTTAGACTGTACGGGGATATAGAGAAGAGAGGGAAACAAAGGGGATATAGAGAAGAGAGGGAAACAAAAGCAACAATGTAGCTGAGTCCCTGCCCTCGGAGCTGCAAGGGTTTAGTCTCTGCCCTGAGGTGGCTGCGGCAAGCCGTTGCTGAGCCAAGAAAAACCCTGGGCAGCCCTCCAAGACCATGAGTGGGGGCAGCAGAGAGGAGAGATGGAAACACAAGCAACAATGTAACTGAACCCTGATCCCTGCCCATGGAGCTGCAACGGTCCAGTCCCTGCCTCAAAGCAGGTGGGGGTAAACTTTGGCTGTGTTGATACCAAGCTCCCCTACAGGTTCCAAATGGTCCCGGCTCCAGCAGAGACAGTGGTGGGGCCAAGATCAAGCCCCAGCCGGCTTCCACTGAGGTAAGCCAAAAGCCCCAGCCCCTCAAACCTTGTGGGTCTGTGCCTACTTATCTTTATGTTGCTCCTCCTGCGTTCCAGCAACATTGTATTTTCCTCTAAGCAACTCTCCTGGGTTGAATTCTGTGGAGTCCCTCTGGTAAGTGTCATTCCATTGCCATCTTCCCAGAAGTCTTGTTCCCATCGTTCAAATGGGGATAATCCCTCACAGCGTTGCCTGAGGGCTGCGTGAGGTCTGGCCTATGCATAGCACCACTGAATCTGGGGCCTTACACACAGTAGGTTCTCATTAAGGAGCTCTCCTGATTTGGGGTCAGCAGGACACGCGTTCCCAAGGCATCTCCTTCAGGGAAGCATTTGTTACTGAGGAAGAGTTTTGCCAACTCTTTTCGTCCACATGGGCAGGTGAGCTGGTCTCTCAGGAGGCCTTAGGCTGCCCCCTAACCTCCACCCTCTCCCCAGATACCCAGACTTCCGTGCCAGTTTGCCCCCACCACTTCTCCACATTCCTGGCCTACCATGGCCCAATCGATGGCATGTACCCTGACTTGTGTGTGGCTGAGCCCAGGCCACAGAGGATGTGCTCCCTCTGTGGGGCTGGCCAGAATGTGAGAGGGGGGCCACGGGTAGGTGTGGCAGTGCATTGCCTGGGTGTGGCTGCGGGTTACACACATGCCACCGTGCATGTGGAAGGGGTGCTGTGTGTGCCCTCCTGTCCTGGCACAGTAGAGCAGAAAGGGTCCGTGGGAGTTACAGGTCTCATCAACAGTGCTTATCAAGGTCCTACTATGTGCCAGGCATTGGTGCTAGAGACTCTGGAGACCCAAATAAACCCATCCCCTGTCTTGATTTTGTAGATGTTCTGGTAGAATCGAAGGGGGCTCGGAAGGCTGGGACCCCTCCTGAGGAAGACACGTGGCCACAGTTGACCCATAACAGGATCTAGGGATCCCTGTGTGATGAAGTCATTGTTCCTAGAGTCTCTGAGCAAAACAGGGTGAGGCTTGGGCACTGGAACCTAGTGGAATCCTGGTGTACCCCTGGGCAGGCGTGGCCTCAGTTTCTTTATCTGTGAAGTGAGCTACTCACAGGATGCCAGGGTGCACGAATCTCACCAGTGTGGCAGCGCATAGCGTCAACAAATGGGGCACTTCCTGCCTGCAACCGCTGGCCTTCCCTGCACTGTCCTGGGGTGTGGGAATGCCCCTTTCTTTACATGCCTAAATGAATTGGAATCTGGCCCTGGTCCTTGGACTTTCCTCTCGCTCACATAGGGGCTCTCTCTTGTCTCCTCAGAGTCCCTCAGAGTCCCAGATGCATGGGACTTTCTGGCCAGGGATGCCATCACTTTGCTGCTAGGTGACCTATGTGGAGCTACCTTCAAGCTTGTACCTTTGTCAGCTGATCATCCGGCCACGAGGGGTCCTGGACAGACCTCCCACTAGGGCAGCCTTCCCCCCAACTACAGACTGCTGCTGAGACCCTCTGTGACTCTCAAGGCCATTACTTGGGGTCCTATCATCACAGGCATGTGTGGGGTAGCCTGGGAGCAGCACCTGGCCCCACAGAGCACTCTCCCTGTTCCTAATCCAGCTTGGACTAAACCCCAAGTTTCTTCCCCTCCACCCCTGGGGACGTTTCAACTTTCTGCCTTGGTTGACCAGAGACCTTCAACAAGGTCCTGGTGCTGTAGTGAGGGTTAAGGGTAACCCCAGGAGGGCCAAGGAGGTTTTAACTTTTCTGAGCCTTGAGACGGATGCATGTTGTCAACCTGCAAACTAGATAGGCAGTGAGGTTTTCTCTCCTGTAGTTGTCCATGTGAAATGTCGGATTGTGAGACAGTCTCTCAGCGAGGAGTGGGAGGGTGTCACCAACTACTGCTCCAAAACCACAGACACTTTCGTCATACAAAAACACCCAAACGGGAAGCTATTGTTTCTCCACATGTCCTCCCGCTGGGTTGGTCTACTTCTGACGGCAGCATTTCCTTCTCTCTGATCCTTCCTGATGGAAGTCTGGGCGCTTTGATTCACGCCACATCCAAATGGCAGTTTGGACACCCTTGAGCGGCTCAAATCATGTTCCTTTTCAATTTTGCTTGGTTTTAGGGAACAAAGAGAAATCTGAAGGGTGTAGGGTGTATGGGCTAGGTTGCCCAATGCAATTCTTGTAGGATAGTACTTTTCACCCTTACAGATGGGCAGGTACGTTGTTGTGATGGGGGAAACATTCCTGACTTTCCCTCCCCCTCAGGAATATAGTTTTTCATCCTCTTAAAGTCTCTTCCAAATAAGCTTCCATGGTCATCCTAGAAGGAAAGTCTATGAAGAGGGCCATGTTGGTCTCCCCTGAAATGGTTGCCGTAACCTTTTGTATCTAACTGACCTTGGACCTGACTCTTGGAAGCCCCTGTTGAGATTGGACACCTTTTGCTTGTTTGTTTGTGAAGGCACTTTAGCGTGTCCACTCCAGCGAGTTCATGACTGAGAGAGGGTGCCGGCAGCCCCCCAACTGATGGCAGAGACCTGTCTGAACACGGTTTGTTTGGAATGGACTCACGCAGGTATGAACTGGTCCCCTGGAAGCAAAACTGTTTTACGTACTCTTGTATAGCTTTCTTCTTCCTTTCCTCCTTCAATCCCCTCCTCATCTGCTTCCTCCGATGAAAACACACAGGCTGTGTCTGGAGTTGAACAGACCTGGGTCCAAAACCTTATAGCTTTGGCAGTTGACTCAGCCTCTGTGAGCCTCCTGACTCTCAGTGCGAGGGAGGAGGGTCAGATCAGTTTAATCCATGTCTGTGAGGCTGTGCAGACCCTGCCTAGTAGGGAGCACTCAGTGAATGGGCACCAACAACATTATCTGAATAAGCAGCCTAATGCTACTGTAACAAATGACCTCAATGTCAGTGAGCTGAAGCAACAAGAACTGATTAGCTCCTAGCTCTCGAGGTCAGAAGTCTGAAGCGGGTCTCATAGTGCCCAAGCCAAGGTTTCATCAGAGCTGTATTCTTTCCGGAGGCTCTAAGAAGCCCAGGGCCCATCTCTTTGCCTTTCCTATCTTAGAAGCCGCCCGCATTTCTTGTCTTGTGGCCCACTTTCTCTGTCTTTAAAGCCGGCAGCGCTGGGCTTGAGTCCTTGCATCTGTCTGATGCTCCCTCTCCAGTCTGCCTCGCCCACAAGGGTCCTTGTGATGACATGGGCCCTTGTGATGACATGGGCCCTCCCAGGACGACACTGGACTCCAGGGCTTTGTGACAGCAGCACCACTATGTGGACCCATTGGTTACGGGTGCTGTAACACATTCTGGCTACTGAAATTGCCCTGTCCCTTCGTGCACCTGCCATGCCTAGCCTTGCGTGACCCCATGTTCTCTACGCCTGGGACCCTGGCACCGGATGCCCCTGTAAAAAGTCACAATGACTGTCTTCTGGGAGCCATTTCATGTCCACACCTCCCACTGCCGCTGGAGTTTTCTCTTCAGTCTCTGAAGAGAACGGACATGGGTGTCCTCGAGGGAAACTGAGGCTGAGCAGCCCTGTGTGGAGAATTGCTGCCAGGCAGAGAGGAACTGGGGGCAGGGGTACGGTCAGGAGGGCTGCTGGCCCAGCAGGGCAGGGGCCCCAGATGGCCCTTGGAGGTGACAGCAGCTAGTGGACCAGAGCAGGGGGCATTTGGGATGCCATTCCCTCCAGGGACACCGGTGAGCTAGGCAGAAGGGCCACCCAGGTCAGGTCCCTGAGGCTGCAGGGCAAGTGGCAGGGTTGGGGGCTGCCAGGGAGGCAGCAGAGGTGGGGTCCATCAGGAGGGAGGGCTTTATGTCCAGGCTGTGGTTTCAGTAAGGAAGCTTGGAGGCTCCTGGGTCTGCAGTGGGGTGGGCAGCTGGGCACAGAAGGACTGTGGGAAGAGATTGCCTTACTGTTGAAGAAACTGAGGCTGAGAGGCCAAGGCCATGGGCCACGGATTATTGCACGGGGACACCACTCCAACAGTGTCAGCACACCCCAGCCTGGACCCGTCGATGATGAGGGTGCAGCCAGGGCATCTGGCCACTGCTGCTGTCCCCAGCGCTTCTCACGCAGCAGCAGCTCAAATCCCACAGTGATGCCAGGAAGCAGCGCGTCTATCGTTGCCATTCCACAAATCTGGAAATGGGCTCAGAGAGGTTACATGGTACAGACACCTTGCCCCACATTAGGGGTGCAGGGTGAGAGAGTAGAGCTCCCGTAAGCCTGGTCCCCCCTCCCCCACCCCAGGTCCTACTCCATGACCCCATCTTCCTCTGCAGGAGGGTGATGGCTTTGTGTCCAGGCTGTGGTTTCAGTGAGGAAGCTGGGGGCTCCTGGGTCTGTCCTGCTATGGCTTCCAGGGTGGCCTCTCCAGGCCTCGGGTCTGGGCAGGAATGGCACCTTCCTCCTGTGTGGGCCGGGTGGTGGCATGGTCAGGGAGGCCGGTAGCTGTGGGGAGGCTGGAGCAGGGAAGGTGAGCTGGAACATCTGGATGTCTCCTTGGCCCTGATGAGGCCTGCTAGGCAGGGTTGCCCGGAGGGGGCAAGGAGCCCCATCGTGGTGAGACGGGGACCACCTCCCGAGGCTGGTGCTCAGCAGCACTTCTCATTCAGTGTCTGGGGAGGTGCCTGAGCACCAGGGCTTATAAGAGTCCTCTCTCGGTGATTCTACTGCTCAGCTCAGGGAGGCTCAGGGCATGAGCTGGGGTGCTGAACCTGCCTAGGGCTAGGTCCCACAGGGCTGCGTTTCTCCTGCCAGGGTAGGGTTCTTTCTGAAACTGGGAGGCAGGTGGAGGCTCCGACCAGGATGGGGGTGCACAAGATTGACAGGGGGTGGTGGTGGGTGTGAGGTGACAGGGAGTGAGGTGGCAGGGTGGGGCTCTGTGGCAGCTGGGGCCAATGTGCTGGCTGCCTGGGGCGGAGTGGGGCAGGCTCAGGCTGGTTCGGGCCTGCACCTGAGTGCAAGTCTGAACTTAGACCTGCGGAGTCAGCCTGCTCGCTGGCGACTGACCATCTCTGTCTCTGTCCAGCGCGGAAGGAGCAGGCCTCTGGCTCTGAGGACCAGCTATACGCGCATGCGCATGTGTGGCAGCAGTGAGGCATTCCTCATAAGGAGTGGGGCCCAGAGCTGATCCTGCATCCGGTCCCTCCGCAGTGCTGCATGCTGCAGACTGACAGACAGGATTGGCCTGGAGACAATAATGTCCTCGGCGGGGGATGCTGGGGAGAAGACCGTCTCCCCAGCTGCACTCAGACTGGAGGCGGGGCCGGGCCTTCACCAGCGGGAGTTTTCGCCCAGAGCCCACGGACTTTCTCACTTCAGATTTACAAATTGAAAATCATTAATAATTCTAACCAGGCGGTGATAAATCTGAGATCTCTCTCGATGAACCCAGACAGCATTTCATAAATCAAAAAGATTACTTAGGAATTTTTAAAAATCTGACGTCAAAATGTCATGGTTACTAATGGTTTCGGTAGATCTCGCGTGGTGATATATCATTTATCTACGCTACATCTCAGATGTGACACGGGGGGCAGAAATGGGATGTCTTTTAATATCGTGAATACATTTCAGCCCATAATAAAGGTATTAACAACTTCTTGGTGCAATTTCTTCCGGAGCTGGGGGCCTGATTCAATGCCATTGTGACGGTGGTCCCGCCCCCTCACTCCCCAAACTTCCCTCCACCAGGAGAGGCTGTGGAAAGTGGCAGCCCCCAGTCCACTAGGGGATAAGCTGCATAGCTCAAATCACCTCTGGTCCACAGGGATACGACCCTAAGGTGCCCCTGTCTCCCCTAAAGGACTAGGAATTATTTTATTCTAAGCTGCAACAATCATGTCAAAACGCAAAACTAAGGAAAACACCAAACCCACACCTCGATGGAGGGGATTCTGACTCGTAGGGACTTAAATCAGGGTTCCCAGACTGGTAAGTCTTTATGGGAGAAGCATGCCTCATCTTTTCCCCTCTAGGAGCCTGGTGGGTTTGAACTGCCCACCTTGTGGTTAGCATTCCAATACTTATCTGACAGTGACACCAAGGCCCGTAGCAATCATCATAAACTCAGAACACTACTCACAGCCATGGGGTCGATTCTGCCTCAGAGGGGCCCTGTGGGGCAGGGTGGGACGGCCCTGTGAGTTTCCCAGGCGGTACCTCTTCATGAGAGCAGGAAGCCGCCTTTTCTGAGGAGAGGCTGGTGGCTTCGAACTGCTGACCTTGCCATCGGCAGCCCAATATGTCACCCACTAGGCTCCAGGGCTCCACACACTCTTCAATGGGTTTCATCACCGTTCCTCAACGGTCATCGTGCCCTTCTGCACCAGTCACAGCCACCTCTCAGCTTCGCCTTTCCGGCTCACCTGGGCTGGCTCCCCGCCCCACCCCCACCCTCCTCAGGGGGATCAATTCTGCCCTGGTGTCTGCACAGCTTCCTCCTTCAACGCACTCAGCTTTTGCTTGAATGTTTCCTTTGGGAGGCAGCTCACTTGGACCACTTGCCGGATCCTGTAGGATGTTGCCCAGTCCTTCATCCACTTCTCCGCTTCCTCTCGTTCCTGCGGTTTGTCTCCCCGCTAGGACATTAGCTCAAGGAGGGCGGGGACTCTTGTACCTTCTGCTTCCAACCTTCCAAAAGGCCCTCTTTGGAAATGTTGATGGCAACTCTGTACAGGTGTGCTTAATACAGTTGCACGATGGATTGTTATAAGATTTGTAAGAGACCCCCAATAAACTAATTAACAATAATAAATAAAAGTCCCTCAAACTGGCCCATGGCAGGTGCCTAACAAATGCTTGCGGGACACTGCACAGCCCCTTTTTGCAGTCAGGTAACCAAGACTTAGAGAGGGGCAGTTACAGGTCAAGGCCACAGCTCCTGGGAGAAGCAGGCAAGGCTTCCTTAGGGTCTGCACTCATGAAGAAGGGCACTGCTGGGCCAGAGGGAAGGGAACCCTGGGGACCACCATGCTCTTGTCAGGGAGGCGACCTCATGTGTGGTGTCACAGCAACTCTCTAGGGATGCCCCATGGGGGGTTCCTGGATTGCAATCTTCACAGGAGCAAATCACAGGTCTTTTGTCTTATGCCTATCATTTTGGATTAATAACTGAGCCCTTAACAACTTCATCAATAGGGCTCCCTCACCAGTAGAGAGTCCCCTTACCTGCACCTCCTGAGGCTGCCCTACGCCATTGGAACCCCAAGCATGGCATCCCCCATGCCACTCAGAATCTCAAATGCGGTTCCTCCCCCAGCTCTGCCCCCTTCTGTCAGCATGACTCTGCCTCCCAGGTTCTTCAATTCCTGCCTGTGAGGTGAGGGCACGGTGCCACTCCACCTCTCAGGACTGCAGGGGTGCGGTGTGAGGAGATGAGACCGTGCAGGATGAATAGGGCACCTAGTAAGTACCGAGAAAAACGGGCCATTGTCATTCTGCATCTCCCTCACTGCTCAGCAGAGAGACAAGAAGCCCGAGCCCAGAGAGGCACGGTGACATGCTGATGACGCACTGCACCTCCCGGAAAGCCACCTCCTTACCAGACTTCATGGGTACGAATCACTATCCATACCCTCCTGGCCTGCGGGCCTGGAGATCCCAGAGCCTGCAGCTCGGTCCACCCTAGCCTGCCAGCAACTCTCTCCACCACTGGCAGGCCAACTTCATGCTGGGCTGGTGCTCAGAAAAGCTCTGGGGACTGGCATGAGCTGGGCAGAGGGTCAGAGGCCGGCCAGGGATGCTCCAGAGGGTAGGGAGCTGAAGTTGAAGGATCAAATACAAACCTGCGTGTGCTAGGTTCTCGCTGCCCCCCCCTCCCCCCGTCACTGTCCTCAACACTGCCCAGCCCAGGCCTTTTCCCATCCTGTGTCATACACCAGCCTCCTCAGGCTCACCCCATCTGCTCTCTCCTCCCTGCGAATGCCCTGGGCCAGTCCCGCCCCTCACCCCCTCCCTCTGACAGGCTCATGGAAACCCTCTCACCTGCTCAGAAGCCCTCCGTGCCTCCCCAGTACCTGCACTCCACATTCAAGCCACCAGGAAACCTTGCTGGCACTACTCAAAATATCCCAGTCAATCCCTTCTCCCCACCCACTCCCGGCCTCACTGCCACCCTGGTCCATGCCTCTTTCACCTGGATTACAGCAAATTCCTCCAAAAGTAGCGCCCCGCTTCTGCCTGTGCCCCTCACCCTTCTCCACTCAGTGGCCATAAGGCTCCTTGTCAAACCCAAGGCAGCGCCTGCCCCTCTGCTCACACCCTCTGCTGCCCTCCCTTCTCAGACCTCCTCTAGTCTATCTACCCTTTGACCTCTCCCCTGCAACTCATGCCCCACCCCCTACCTCCGGCCTTTGCACCTGCCAACTCTCTGGGGAGGGGCAAGGCTTCCTTCTTTCCCTCCTGCCTTTGGTGAGCTCACCTTAGAGACTCCTTGTGAAGCATTTCACAGGCCTCCTCCCCCATCCCATGCCCATAACTCCTTCCCCACACCCCTGCTCATCACCTACCCCAGACCACCATTTGGTGTCATACTACCTAGTTTTCATTTGTTCTGTTTAATGTCTGCCTCCCCCAAAGACTGCTTTGTTTATCGCTGTGTCCCCAGTCCCTGGACGAACTCTTGGCACATAGCAGGGGCTCAATAAATAGTTGAGTGATGGTTGACATCATTGAATGAATGAATGAGTGATTCTGCAAAGGCATCGAGGTGGGATCTCCCCCTTCCCGTTGTCCTGGGGGCAGCCGAGGGGTGGCTCCTTGTTGGTTCTCTTTTCCTCCAAGCCCCTCGCCTCTCCTGGCTTCCACTCAGGTCCCCACATGAGAAGCAGCTCAGAATGTGGGGTCTTGGAGTCAGACAGACCTGAGTACCCAGGTCATTCATCCAAGTTTTATAGCCCCGTTTCTTTGTCCATACAGTGGGGATGATGATCTTGAGCACGCTGTAGGAGCCAGGCCCTATGCCCTCTTCCCAGGCAAGGAAAGGGCAGAGGTTCGGAGAGGGAAAATGAATGGGAATCAGGATGCTGGCCAAGGGGAAAAGTCCAGCCTCACCTGGCCATCTGTGCCCTCCAGGCCCGTGTTCCTTGCAGGGCTCACTGAGATGAAGTGTTGCCTGTAAGAGGGTCAAGCACCCTCCTGCCTGCCTCCAGGGGGAGCTGGAGAGGCACTGGCCTTTGTCTTGGGGTGGTTGTCTCCAGGTCCTGTCTGTGGAAGAGGGACTCCGCTTTAAAGTCTCCAGGGGGCTGGAAGCCGAAGGGCCTCCCCTGGTCCCACCACTGTTGCTATCCTCTTCACCCCCTTACTTCCAGTTTCCCCAGCGGCCCCCACCCCACCCCCACCCCAGCTCCAGGCTGGGCAGCAGATAAACCTGTCACAGTCAGCGCTTTCATTTCACACAATTGCTCCTGCCGCTGGGCAGAGCTGCTCCTTGCAAATCAAATCCACCCCAAGCGGAGAGAGTGGAAATCAATGCCTGGTGGAAAGTTCCCCACGGAAAACTAATTGGTTCTCCTGGAAAGTTCTCTAACCACAACAGGCTCTGGCATCCCCTGAGAGCCCCAGTCTGTTTGCCCAGGTCTCCAAGTTGGCTAGCAGGAGAGCAGCTCATG
>NW_022103919.1:748323-749865 GCF_000313985.2 Echinops telfairi
AAATGAGGAGCTGATGCCAGGGGCTTAAGTGGAGTGCAAATGTTTTGAGAATGATGAGGGCAATGAATGTACAAATGTGCTTTACACAATGGATGTATGTATGGATTGTGATAAGAGTTGTATGAGCCCCCAGTAAGACGATTAAAAAAAAGAAAAGAAAAGAAAAGGCAGCCCGGGATTGCTCCGCCCACGCGTTTTCGGCAGGCTTCCTCTCAGGTTAGGAAGCCAGCTGAGGCCGCCAGCACAGGGAAACCACGCTGGTGGGACAGGGGCAGAGCGTTCGGCCCCTTCTCTAGATCGGTGAGCTGCTTACCCAACCGAGGGCTGATCACCCCACACTTGTTGAACTGCTCCTGAGGCTCACAACCATTTCCCCAGCTCTGCGACCATCAGTGATTTCTGACTCGCCCCCGGAGCTGCCCTTCATCAGCACAGTTAGAGGTTGGAGGAGGACTTTGGAGCAGGGTTCTGTAAACTCTGGCGTTTGGCTCTCTTCTGGGCAGTGCTGAGTCTCTGAATTGGGGTGGCCAGGACATTCTTGCGTCTGACAGTGGCTGCATGGAGAGAGGGTGAGAAAGAGACAAACTCTTTTTAAAAAAACCATTGTATTGGGGGCTCTCACAGCTCTTACCACAGTCCATCCATCCATCAATTGTGTTAAGCACACTTGTACATATATTATCATCATCATTTTCAAGACATCGTCTTTCTACTTGAGCCCTTGGTATCAGCTCCTCATTTTCCCCCTCCCTCCCCTGCCCCTCCTCCTTGATGAAACCTTGATAATTCATAAATTACTATCTTTTTCATGTCTTACACCAACCACTGTCTCCCTTCATCTAGTTTTCTGTTGTCCATCCCCCCTGGGAAGACAACAGAATATGTCGATCATTGTGATCGATTCCCCCTTTCTCACCCTGCCACCCCACCCCCCACCCCCTGCACCCTCCTGGTATTGCTACTCTCATTATTGGTCCTGAGGGGTCTGTCTGTCCTGGGTAAACTAGATCTGACCTACTCTTTACGAGAGTAGAAAGCCCTGTCTTTCTCCGGTGGAGCCACTGGGGGCTTTGAACAGCTGACCTTGCAGTTAGTTAGTTTATTGTACCAACCTGGCTGATAAACACATGTGGGGTTAATTGAAAGTGGAGGGATAAATGGCTAGGTGAGCCTTGCCTTTTGAGTTCTCGGGTCTCTTGCTTTGTGATGGTCGGACCAGGGTGCAGCTGCCTTAGCCAGTTCCCTGCTTTTGCTTGCAAGGCTCACTTCCTGCAAGACATCCCTGAGGAGAAGCCACATGGACCTACCCGATGCAGCCCTGGTGTTGGAGCAGCCTTGTGGAGACCCCTGCCAGCACTGAGATACGTACACATTCACTGACTCGGCTTTCCCCCTGCAGTCAGCATCATTGCGTCTGTTTTGTGAGATGGAGGAAGACTTTGTGGATTTGTGTCAGACATATGAGTTAATGGTTTAATGTTGGACTTGTGGGCTTGGGCAGCACTGGATTGGGATGTTTTCTTGATGCACACTTAACCTTTA
>NW_022103919.1:749965-792933 GCF_000313985.2 Echinops telfairi
TCACTGACTCAGCTTTCCTCCTGCAGTCGGCATCACTGTGTCTGTTTTGTGAGGTGAAGGAGGACTTTGTGGACTGGTGTTGGACATATGGGTTAATGGGTTAATGTTGGACTTGTGGGCTTGGGCAGCACTGGGTGGGGATGTTTTCTTGATGTGCGCTTAACCTTTATATAAAACTCTCTCTAATACATGAGTTTCTGTGGATTTGTTTCTCTAAAGTTCCCAGACTGACACAGCAGCCAATGCTCCCATTTTACAGGTGAAGAAACTGAGGCTCTAAAAGGCGAGGAAATGCATCTTCAGTCACTCTGCTCGAAATGACCAAGCCCCAAGGGCTCTGAGAGCCAGTTTGGGGCCCATCTGCTGCTCTGGCCTCCCTGGGCACCCGCTTTCTCTGAGGATCCTGAGCTGGCTCCCATCACAGCTGCTGGGCCTTGCTTGGCGACTCTAACCCTCCCTGAAGTGACATCTATATAAATATTGTTAATGGCCTGAACATAATGTTAAGTCAGGTTTTACTGGACTCCCTCGTCCAGCCTGTGGATTTATGGCGATAGGATTTGAGGTAAATGTTTATTGGCCCAAGTAAGAGCCAGGCCTTACTCTCCCCCGACTGCTGGCTTCCCGGGGCTGCCTGGAGGCTCTCGGCCCACCTGTCGGGAGCACGCCAGGATAAATCTCACCGAATGAAATATTTATTAATTTTGCTAACCAGTGTTGATCTCATAAATTACACCGACTTTTTCATGAAACGGTTATTAACATCCGAGGCGCTGTGTTAATGGCTTATTGACCAAATATGGGATAATTAGGCCCGGGGAGTGTGGCCTAGCTGATCTACCAGAGGCCAATTGGGCCAGGATTACGCCAATGACCTATTTTATACTGCAGCCAGGGTTGGGGAGATCCGGAGCCTGGGGCCTCTGAAAGCTGGGTTCCTAATGGGGATCCTGGCCAGGCAGCACTCTGCCCCCCTGCCCTCCTTCCAGCCTGGAAGGCACCCCAAATGTGATCAGTCAGTGAAGCGGGGCAGCACCATCTGCTCCCGTAAGGGCTAGAGAAGGGAAGAGACCATCTGGCTGGAGAGAGCAGCAAGCCCCTCCGGAGAGAATGGCTTCCCCAGGTGGCCTTTCTGTGGACAGGTGGGTAGGCCAGCCTGAGGGACGGGGTCGGCGCAATCTCCAGGCACTGCACATGGGCCGTGTTCCTGGGCCCTTGAGTACTCGCAGGCACACCCACCTGGCCTGGAAGTCTTTATGTGCCCACAGGTGTGCAACAGGGCCTGTGCTTTGTTTACCTGGGGCCTTGTTTACCATGCATGCTTGTGCAAGCTTCCAAGAGTGTGCACAGGGTGACTCCAAGCCTTCCCCTCCCCGCCTAGATGGGGGTGTCCGGGCCAGCCTCTCTATTCTGCCTCTCAGAGACCCAGGTTTGAGGTCCCAGATTCGAGGAATGGTGGTCAAGAGCAGTTAGTACTTTTCTGGACTCAACAGTGACCACTGCTCCAGCAGCCGCTGCCCCATGGAGGTCTGAGTGCAGTTCCTGGGGCCGCTGTGAGGAGTCACTGCCACACCTTGTCTTGTTGGTCCTCACCTTACGGAGCTTCGCAGGTAATGCTTTTTTTTTAACAAGTTGAAGGTTTGCGGCATCCCCGTGTTGGCTCCATTTCCCCAACAGCATTTCGTGTCATTTGGCCAATGTTTCAAACCTTTTCATAATGCTACTGCATATTCAATAGGCTCTAGTGCATGTGCACCTAAGACATTCAGGTGGCTTGCCGCGCTTTCTCGTGGCGGTCTGCACTTGAGTCTCCAATATCTCCGCGGTGTGTCTGTCCTTCTTGACAACGCAGACTTCCTCCCCCACAGTTCTGTCTGGAGGCGGGATGTTCAGGGTCAAGGTGGTGTTGGGAGCGCCGCTTCTGATGAAGGCCCTGCTGTTGCTGCTGTTAGCCGCAGTCAAGCCACATTTCAGTCATGGTGGCCTGCGTGGACAGCACGGGATGGCTTCATTCCCAACTTGCGACCTTTGGGAAGCAGATCACCAGGCCTTGCTTCTGAGTGCCTCTGGAGAGGTTTGAAGCCTGCAACCTGAAGACAGTCACAGCGGAGCCCTCAGCTGTTTGTTCTGCCAAAGTCCAAATCCTGTGGGCTCTTGGGGAGAACTTGCCTTGCTTCTTCCCACCGGGGCTCCCGGCGGTCCCTGGGCTAGCAGCTGCCTCACTCCAGTCTCTGCCGCCATCTTTACAAGGCTTTTGTCTGGTGTGACTCTGTGGCCCACCTGTTCTTACAAGGACACCAGTCACTGGCTCTAGTGCACATGGTCTGAAGTTCCAAACTACCAACAGCTCCACAGGAGAAGACTGGGCTTTCAACTCCTGTCACAGTTACAGTCTCGGAAACTATAGCCACAGGTAGTGGCTATAGGTCAGCATTAGACTCAACGGGAGTGAGAGTTATTTTTACTGCAGTATGACCACATTTCATTTGGTTATATTTGTGAAGACCCTCATCCAAATAAAGTCACAGTCCGAGGTTCCTGATGCACACGATTTTTCCGAACAGAATACTATTCCGCCCACTACTCTACCTTATGAGAAGGAGGGTGAATTGGGTCTCAGACCAGAGATGTTCTAGTAGAATCCTGCCAGAAGGTCATTCTACTGCTTCTTACATCCCTTCAGGAACAAGGCAGTCACCCATAAAAATTTTTTTAAAAATCATCTTAGTGGGGGCTCTTACAACAATGCATACATCCATTGTATCAAGCACATTTGTACACATGTTGCCACCATCATTTCCAAAACATTTTCTTTCTACTTGAGCCCTTGGTATCAGCTCCTCTGCTTACCCCTCCCCACCATCCTCCCACCCTCCTGAACCCTTGATAATTTATAAATTATTTTCATATCTTACACTGTCTGCTGTCTCCCTTCACCCACATTTCTATTGTCCGTTCCCCTCAGGGGGGTGTTGTTGATCACAAAGAAATGATCATTGTGATCATTTCTCCCCCACCTTCCCCCTACCCCTACCCTCATGGTATCGATACTCTCATTATTGGTCCTGAGGGGGCTATCTGTCCTGGATTCTGTGTGCTAAGAGCACTTATCTGTACCAGTGTACATGCTCCAGTCTAGCCAGATTAGTAAGATAGAACTGGGGTCATGATAGTGGGCGAGCATTAAAGAACTAGAGAAAATTTGTGGGTTTCTTCGCTGTTATGCTGCACTGTGGCTGGCTAGTCCCTTGTGTCCCTTCTGTGAGGAGATGTCCAATTATCTACAAATGAGCTTTGGGTCTCCAGACAGACTCCTCTTGTTCACATTGAAATGGTTGTTTTGGGTCTTCTTATGCCAGATACTTGCTCCTGTCGACACCTTGTGATCATTCCATGTGGGCTTTGTTGCTTCCCTGCTATATGGCCACTTGTTTAACTTCAAGCCTTCAAGACCCCAGATGCTATATCTTTTGATAGCCAGGCATCATCAGCTTTCTTCACCACATTTGCTTATGCACCCATTTTGTCTTCAGCAATTGTGTCAGGAAGGTGAGCATCTCAGAATGGCGGGCTTGTGTTCTTGTGTTCAAGGAGGACTTGAGTAGAGGCCCAATGTCAGTCTGCTACCTTAATACTTAACCTATAAATATATGTACATAGACCTATATCCCTATTGTTATATATTAATATATTTACATATGGATATGCCTATATTTAGACCTCTATAAATGTCTTTTGCCTCCTAGTTCTTTCCTCTCTTTCCTTTTACTTTCCTCCTGTCCCACAATCAAGTTCAACCTTCATTTGGCTCTCTACTTACTTTCGGCTACATTGTACTTGATGGAACCCCACCGGGCATTCTATGCCCTCCTCACCACACTCACCCTTCTTGAGGCAAGACTTTCACGGGGGCACTGCTCCTGAGCTTGCATTAGCTCCCCACTCAAGGAGGATTCTGTTGGAGGCCATGTTTGTTCTATGTTGCTCTGCCCACAACCTTAGCCCATTGGACCAGGCCTGGGCATCTTATCTCACTGGTTCTCCCTTGGTCAGTCTCACTGGTTCTCCCTTGGTCAGTCTCACTGGTTCTCCCTTGGTCAGTCTCTACTGAGGACCCATCCAGTGGCCTCCGTGAGGAGGAGTCACGTTCAGAGCAAACTGGGAGAGAGGCACAGCCAGGCTGCCGGTTAGCACAGTTGTGGTGGGTGCGTGCCTGCATCCTGACGGCGGTTCTGGCTGGTGCCACGTACCATCCACTGCTGGTCTTTTCACGAGTAGGACCTTTCGTGAGCTTTGAGCCTCTTCCTCTGAGTAGCCATGATCTCCACCTCTGGCTACCTTTCCTTGTCCTCTGCTGTACTGCCCTGGTTATCTCTGCCCTGCCATCCTCTGCTCAGGACACGGACTCTGTCCTGCCTGTGTTGTCTGCTTCTCCCTCTGGACCGTCAGTTCTCTGGAGGGCAGGGGCCTGGTGGGCCTTATTGACAGCTCTGTCTCTGGTGACTATCAGTGAGCTTGCTGGATGAATGGGTGAGTGAATGAAGGAAGGAATGTGTTGCATGTCTACAGTTGTAGCCCATCAATCTCTTTTACTCCTTCCCCGGGCGACCCTCATGTTCTCAACATCCTTAAGCTTCTTCAAGCCCATTCTCCTGCCCCTCCTCCAGGTGGCTGAGGGGAACCTTGGTATGTTCTGCACGTACCCAGGGACCTGACCTCCTCTGGCTGGAGCCTCTCCAGTCAGGCACCTTCCCTTACTCTCAGGACTCCCATCATCCTCTCCAGCCAGGTCCTCGCTTCCACCTCCCACGGCCTCAGGCCTCTCCTCACTCCTGCACACTGTTTGATCTCCAGGGTTAGCTTTTCTTCCCCCTCAGGACAGCAAGGCATCTATTGGTTGTGTTATTTTAGTTTGTTTTTGTCTCATTAGCCTTCAAGTCACAAGGGCCGGGGCGTAGTGCCCAGATTACCCAATAGACAATGTAGGCATAGACTATTTGTGCTTCCTTACTTATCTGTAATGAACTATTCAAGATTGCTCACCACATCCAAGATACTGTTTCAAGGTCTGACTGGACTCGTCTCCCTCCCAACCCCACAGCCCCTTCCTATAAAACCAAAGCCTCTTTCCACATCGGCCTCTCCTGGATGAGATGGAGCACCATGCCAACAAGGGTAAGCACGGGCTTACTTGTGCTTACTAATCTGTAGCGAACAGTTTCACCACACAGAGTGGTGAAATTCATGTGCAATTGTTCACTGCAACAGCATGAGTAAGCACAAGTTAACGATGCTTACCTGGATTTTTAGGTAGTCTGTACACGCTCCCCCCCCCCCCCAAAGGGGATGTTTTGCTGTCACATCTCTGTGCCAGCTCCTTGGGGTACGTTTGCTGAGTGAGCAAACTCATCCAGTCACCAAATCCCTCGGTGATGGACAGGCTCTGAACCCAGACCCTCCCGCTGCCCACACAGTGCCCAGCGGCCCACTGCTGCGTGTTGGATATAGGTGGACGCCTGTGGTGGACGACCTCCATGGAGTACACCTGATCCGGTGCCCCACCTGCTTTCGGCCTGTCCACAGGCCTTCCTCTGTGGGGCAGCTGTGACATCGTAATGGAGCGGCTTGGCCTCCGTGGCAGTTTCACTGGCTGGCTCAGTGGTTCGTTCCTCTCTCCCGCTGCCGCCCCTGGCAAGATGCCTGTGGACAGTCTGCACCGCTCCCCAGCAGCCGTGGAAGTGGGGCGCTGGAGCAGGTGGGAGGGAGCGATGTATGTAGGCTTTCTGAGTCAGCCCCGGGGGAGAGACAAGCTGGGGCTCCAGGCTCGTGTCAATGAGGACTAGCTCCTGAGTGTGTGTGGAGACGGATGCCGGCTGCGAACGTCTTACCGGGCCGTTCTGAGCACTGTGAGAGGTCCCCCATCAGCCTGGGACAGGGGGTGTTTGTGACAAACATGTAGTTATCAATAGCTCTTTCCATTTCAAAAATGTCCCAGGATGGTCCTCCTCATTCGAGGGACAAGAGTCCTACTTTCCCTGGGCCTTCGAGAGAATTTGATGCTTGGCTCTTTGCTGTATTTTCCAAAAGGTACGTGCCTGCCCTCGCAGAGTTCCAAGAGGGCCTCAGGGACAGATGCGCCCCTCTTCCCAACCACGCCTGGCCGTGCCCCTGCTCTGCAGACCCGCGCCTCGGCTGGGGCTAGACCCCGGGCCTCTCCTCTCCCTGCCAGGCAGGTCTGCCTGCGCTCCACCCTGAGCTCCTCCAGGGGCCTCGACTGCATTTTGGCTGCCGGGCACCCACAGCCCACCAGGCCCCTCCCTGCCAGCCCTGCTCCAGGGCCCGGGCTCTGGCCTTTGAGACCACTGCCTCTCTCTGGGTGACATTTAAAGAGGCAGTGCCCCACCCCCACCCTTGCCAGAGACGGGAATGAGAATTTTAATGAGGGTTTATTTTAAATACAGGTTAATAAAGTTAAATTAAATGAATAAAGTCCAATATTTGCCGAACCAAGCGTCGGGTCTGGGTGTGTGCGGAGGCGCTGGGGATTAAACTCTGTTTGTGTTCCTGGTGGGGAAGGACGGAGGAGGAGGGGTCTTGGGGCCCGGGGTGGGGTGGGGGGGCAAATAGGCTGGGTGTGGGGATCTCAGGAGGGAGGTGACGCCTTATCTGTCCCAGTGGTGGGCTCTGTCACCCCCACTGGGCTTGGGGACTCTGGGGAGAGAGCGATGGCTCGGGCCTAGAGGAGCAGCCCAGCACAGACGCAAGGCCCCTCCTCCCCTCCCAGCCGGGGGCTCAGCCCCTTATTCCGGAAGCCATGTGCATGAAGGACTCTGTGCTGACCTTTGCGTAAGCCCTGTGGGGATCGATGCTGCCGCCCATTTTCCAGAGGATGAGGAAACTGAGGCTCGGGAGATGATGGGCCTCTCATGACCTGCACCAACCCCGCCCGCCGCCCTGGTGTGAATCCGCTCTTGTTTCTCCTCGTTGGCCCAGCATGCCCTTCCTCCAGCCGCAGACGCCCTCCTCCCAGAGCTGAAGTGTACTGCCTCGTTGTCCCCTGCCCACCGGTCCCCAGGGCCAGATGGAGAGGCCCGTGGTGTCACACGGGTTAGCTCACCCAGTCCTCGCCACAGCCACGGGGGAAGGTCTGTTTCAGTCCCATCAGATAGGGAAGCTGAGGCTCCGAGAGGTGAAGTCACCCATGGGAGGTCCAGAAACAGTGGCAGGGGCATAGGGTGTGTGTGTGTGTGTGTGTGTGTGTGTGTGTGGTTAGAAGGGCATCGCATGCTCCTTGCCTTCCTCTTCCCAGCTAGCGTGGCTATTCGGCCCCCACGGCAGGTGTGCTCTGCGTATGGAAGGACTTGGCCTGCCTCTCCCTCACCGAGACTCCCAGGACCAGCACCTTCATCTGCTGGGAGCTTGTGCTCTTGGTCTGTGGCGTGGGGAGAGCTGAGGATCAAGGGTGATGCTGCAGGTGCTTGTGCAGTGCGATGCATGACTCTGTGGCCCTGGGAGTGTCCCCACGGCACAGGAGCTCCTGTCACCAGCCCTGAGAAGTCCCAGATAAGGGTGGCAGACAGGCCTGGCTCCCGATGCAGCTACACAGCAGGACACCGGCCAGAGAACAGGACTCCCAGGGAGGAGACGCCAAGTGGCAAGTGGCCGAGGGTAGGAGAGGGACGGAAGAGGGGTCTCAGGAGTTCTGGGAGAAATCAGGACAAACTTCCCAGGGGCGGTGAACCCGTGGCTGTGTGATGGCTGGGGAGAGGGTGGTCCTGGAGAGGAGGGAGGAGGGACCCAGGCCTCAGGGCCGGCAATGGTGAGTAGCCCCTTGGGCAGGGGCAGGGGTGATACCAGGAGTGGAGTCAGGCAGGGGGTGCCCAAGAGTTCCAGGGGCTTTGGCAGGGAGTCGGTGTAAGCCCAGGCGGTGCCCAGGCAGGGTGCTAAGTGTCTCTGAAGACTCAGACGTACAAGGAGCATCTGGGGTTTGAGGACAGGGAAGCGGCATCTCTGTCCTCATTAGAGGGCTCGCCTGGGGGATACCATCCTTGTCCTATGGCTGGAGACCGAGAGGTCCCTCAAGTGGCGGCCTTGGTGGCTGTACCCTGGGGGAGGCTTGTTCGCCCAGCCAGGAAATGCCGTGTGTTTCCTGGGCTACAAGGAGCCCTGGTGACGGCGTTGGTTAGCACTGGACTTCTAATCACCAGGTGGGCGGTTCAAACCCAGCTCCATACCATGGGAGAAAGGTGAGGCTGTCTGCTCCCAGACACATTGCCAGCCTGGGAAACCCTACCCAGGGCTGTGGGGAGGCTCAGAAGAGGCCAGTCTCTGGAAAAGGACGTCCTGCTTGGTAAAGTGGAAGGCCAGCGAGAAGAAAGCACCGTCAAGGAGACGGACCAACAGACACAGTGGCTGCGACAATGGGCACAAATGTAACAGGACCCAGGACCGGGGTCGTGTTTCTTTCTGCTCTGCATGGGGTTGCTATGAGCCAGAACTCACTCGGCTGCACAGGGTGCAGGGGCTTTGGGCCTGGGAGTATGTGAGTTCTCCCTCTGCATCGTCACAAACATCCTTGGAGGCGGGGACTACCTCAGTCCCATTTTACTCCGGAGAAAAGTAGGGGTCAATGACCTGCCCTACTCCCGTTTCCCAAGCAGGCATCAGAAGGGAGTCAGCTCACCGGTGGGCATCTCCCCAGCATCTCCCGCCGGGCTTCTGTGCCAGGAGGGCACAGGGCACAGTGCCAGGGCCAGCTGGCTCCGGGCCCCAATGGCAAAATACCCTGTATGGTGCCCGTGGTGCCGGCTCCAGCAGGCAAGCCTGCCTGGTGGACCGCGTGAAAGAGGGCAAAGTGTTATTAACAAAGGCATTGATTTTCCCATCTCTGCTTTATGCATTTTATTAGCCAAACACTTTACCGTTGTAACCACTCAGCGCCATGCTGGCTGGCGATGAATCTGAGACGCCGGGGCACGTAAAACGGAATTGACCACATTGCTTATGCGCCAACAACAAGAATAACAGGCAAAGTGTAATAAAATGAATAGTACCCGGCAATGGCCATAAAAAAAAATATCACCCAGGGGACCCTGGAGTTTCCTCCACTGCAAAGTAACTCCGTGAGGGGCCAGAGACTTGTAATGGGGGGCAGTTTCCTGCCCTATGGCTTTGGCCAGTACCCAGGCCTCCGCACACCAGCCTGCTGGCTTTGACCCCAACCCGTGCCAGGCTGAGCTGGCCACCTCTCAGTGACTCCAGAGTCAGCTCACTGGTTGTAAGCTCACTTACAAGGGCTGTGTGTCCTTGGCACATCATTGGCTGTCTCTGTGCCTGCCTCCTCATGCAGCTGGGTGAGAGAAGGCTTAACACTCCCCAAGTCCAAGTGCTTATCAACACTAGCTGGGGTAGGGTTGGGGGTGGTGAGCTCCTTATTGCTACTTAAGAAAAGTCTCCCTGGATGAATGTCGCATTGTGGAGCCAGCCGGTTCAGAGGCAGGGGGCTGGCTGAGATGACCTCTTCTATAGAACTGTTGACCTAGGGCTGGCCAGCCGAGGCCTCCTTCCCAGGTCCTGCTCAGACCCCCTGAAACCCTCACTGAGGACCGTGTGTAATGACAAGAGAAGAGCTGAGACCCAGAGCTGCGTATGGACCCCTCTGTCTCCCTGGCTCGATGTTTCAGGACAAGTGCTGGGGGGTGCGACTGACTTGTTTCACCATGAAGGGAGGCCAAGGTGGGGCCAAGCTGTCCTCACGGGGTCCCTTCAGGGCTGAAGACACCAAGAGGGCCCATATGCCTCCAGGTCTGAGTCTCTGTCCCAGGGAGAGCAGGCCCAGGGCCTACCTGTCTGGCTGGCCTTGGGAGGGGTGGGAGGCAAGAGGGTTTGGCCTGATACATTGTGTTAGTCTGGGTAGACTAGAGAAACAAAGGCATAGACACTCATGTGTATAAGAAAGAGCTTTATATACAAGAGCAGTTGAATATTGAGAAAACATCTCAGCCCAGTCCAAATCAAGTCCATAAGTCAGGTATGTGCCCGTATGTCCCATACCAATCTATAAATTCCTCTTCAGACTCATGCAAGAAGATCACAGGCCAGTGGGTGGAGAGTCTTGCGGATCCAGTGGTGGTAGAGGCATCTTAGTGCTGCCAGGGGTCTCCATGTGGCTCCTCCAGCTCCAGGGCTCTCATGTAGCTCCAGGTATCTTGTCAATAAGCATGTCTCACAGGGAGTGAGTCTGTGTCCCATCTCCAGCGAGCTATTTATCTCCTTAGCGCCTCCAAATGAGGTCATCAAGCTGCAACCTGATTGACAGGCTAGACTCCGCCTCTTTATGCTTAAGTCTCAAATTGACAACAGATTATGTAACTACCACACACATAGTAGGTCCTCAATAAAATCTGGGGTTGTGTGAAGGGCACCAGGTGTGATGAGTACCCGGCTGGCTCGCTCCACCCCTCGTTTCTTTGACGCAATCAGCTTGCAAAGTATGGAGCCCTCTTTCCTGGAGGAGAGGGACAGAGAGGCACCCACCAGGCCAGGTCCACTCCTCCTGCTGCCTGCGGTGGCACCTAGACCGTGGTGGGAGAGGTTGTGAACTGCCTCACGGGCTCAGCGGAGCCTCTGGCTTCTGCTGCAGACCCTCTGGGCAGTCCAGAGACCCAGGACTCTTCATTTCAACAAGCTCTCTGGATTTGAACCCAGGCAAGACCTTAAAAACACAATCTTGGGGGCTCCCAGGCCAGTAGTTCTGTCCGCCCACCCTACTTCTCAGACATTGCGGGGCGAGGGGCTGTAGCAGCCCTTTCTCCTGGCACTGCTTTGGCCTTGAGACGGATGGCTCTTCTTGAGCAAATGGTTGTCTAGCCCCCCCACCTTTTCTGGAACAGCCTGCCGACACCTGGGTAGTCAGGGTCCTCTTAGCCCAGAGTGGGTGAAGGGGGAGGTTGGGGGCTCCCAGCTTAGAACTGGAAGAGAGAGAGAACTGGTCTCCCTGTTGAGCTCTGTGACCCCCATTGGGACCTCAGCCTCTTGTAACCCCAGTTTCCTAGCTGTTTTCAGTGAAGGGTGGTGTGAGGAATTAGGACCTAAGGCGCTTGTTCCACTGCTGAGGTTCTCCTCTCCCAAAGGTGAGAGCAGGCCTCTGAGATCCTTGTGGGAAGATCTTGGGTGGAGGTGGGGCTCTGGGAGCACCTGCACCCAGAATTCTCAGATTCCACTTTCTCAAGTCTGAAGCTGGGAGCTGGGAGTGGGCATCGTGGGCCTGGCTCTGATCACCTTGAGCTCCCAGGCCAGTGAGGGAGACAACGTTGGCCATCTCAGCGGTGGTGGTGGTGGTGGTGGGCGGGGGAGTCCGGGAGGCTGGGGAACTGCATGAGGGCTTCGTCAGGGATCGTCAGGGAAGGTTTCCTGGAAGAAGAGGCAGGTGGGGTTAAGCCAGACGAGACAGTTCAAGAAGAGGGTTTAAGGTAGATGACGGGCAGGTGAAGGCTCAGGTGAGAGTCCGGGGAGCTCCTGACTGCTTGTAATGGAGTGTTCGAAGGAGGCTGTGGGGGGGCCAAGGTCAGAGGGGAGACTGGGCCCCTCCTCGCAGGACCACCCAACTGCAGGCTCACAGAGCCATGTGCTTCCTGTGACTCATCCTCCGTAGGGAGATTTTTGATTGTGCTTGTTCCCTTTTCATTCTTCGGGAGGGATTCTTTTTCTCGAAATGGGGTTTTCTGTTCCCCAAACGTGCCCTTCTCCAGCCTCCCTAGGACCAGGGCGAGCACACAGACCCATTTTGCCGACCGGGGAAGGAAGCAGCCTGGTGACTATTACACAGTTAACTACTGTGGAATTACCTGATTATTTATATTTTTCTTGCTACGTAATTGTGTTTGGCCTTAGCATGTAAATTGGGCCATAATTACTGTATAATTTATAGTTTTTATATCTTATAACAAGTTAGTGTCTAAATCACACCCCCCCTACATAAATACTTTAAAATTATTCAGTAATTACTTATTTACATTATAATTAAAAATAAGTAATTAGCATACATTTACAAAGGATTTACATACTTATTTCTGAATATCAGTTCTTGGCAGCTCTCGTGAAAACTTCAGCTGATCATAAAATGGAGGCTGAGGGAAGGAGCAGCTTCATCACACCGAGAAAGGGGTGCCACTTTGGGGACCCCCGGCTTCCCGGGGCTCAGCTCCCCAGGTGGCAGGCAGGGCATGCTGTGGGAGGGGGAACCTAGGGGCGAGAATTCCTTCTTCTTTCCCTGGGGAATAAAACCAGGCTTCCCCCAAAGCATGAGGAAGTCAAGATGGAAGTTGAGCAGGGAACTGATGGGGCGGTCGTTGGAAAGAAGTGCTGGCGGGTCAGTGTTAGCATTCTCACCCTCCATGCGGGAGACTTGAGTTCGATTCCTGGCCAATGCACCTCGCAAACAGCCCCCGCCTGTCTGACAGCAGGGGCTCCGCGTTGCTATGGTGCGGAGCAGATTTCAAGGGCATCTCTAGACTAAGCAGTCTGACCATCTCCTGAAGGATCAGCTGCTGGAAACCCTACGGCTTGCTGTGGCCCTCAGCGCATCAGGGCAATGCTGCAGGACTGGGCAGCATTTTGTTGGGATATTGCATCATGGAATGGCTGTGGTGGCAGGTGTGTGCCACATCCTAAGAGACAGTGCTCCATCTCCACAGGGCTCACCTCCCACTCAGCGATCCCATCCCTAGGACCATCTTCGTGGGCTGATCATCTGTCCCACTGCTCTGGTAGCTTCTGGAAGGGGGTGTGTGTTGTCAATCCAGGGGAGCCCGTGATCAAATACACACATGGTACACCAAAAATATATATATATATACGAGTCTGGGGTCAGGTGATTTAGGATCCCATGGCAATTGATCAAGATTCTCTGAAGTTTTGGAGAGTGTTGCTGGCTGAGGCCCCACAGGCAGGAGGGTAAACCCTGGGCTACATGTCTGTCCATCAGGAAGATTCATTGCCCTAGCCAGGATGGACTGGCCTGCGGCAATCGGCATGGCCACCCTAGGGGTGGTGTTGTATCAGGCACTGACTGCGTGCTGCTGACAGTAGTAGTTGAGTCACCTTTGGGGGGAGGGTGTCCATGCTCTGGGGCGCATGCAGAGCACCCACACCTGCCATAGTGACCTCTTTGTTAACAAGCCCATTGCACTGGCGCCTGGGGCACTGAGGACTGAGACTGGCCGGCATTGCGTGGTCCAGTTATCTCGTCCCCTCCTGGAGGATGCTCTTGGGGCAGGGGGCTTCATACTAGGTCCATCCTCTTGCCCGGACTGGGGAATCACACTGAGCTATGATGGTGACTACAGTCCCTGGGTCCTTTATGCTTTTGAAGTGGCACAAATCTCTGCCGCCACCCCTTCCCCTACCTGGATGCAAAATGACTGGTTTTCCTTCCTGCCCAGGGTGGAGGGCATCACATGGATTCTCGCCTTGTCTTCCTTCTTTGATAGCCCTAGTGCCACAGACCGAGACGCCTGCTGCTAAATATGGGGCCGGACAAAAAGTACTGCTCCCCGGACCTTTATCAATGGAAATATTTAATAAATATTTATTAAGGAGAAATCTGAAAAGGTGAAGCTATGGTTTCACCACGCATCCTCTGTCTCCATCTGTCCTATGGAGCCCTGTTGGTGTCGGGGGCCACATGTTGGGGTACTAAACACAAGGGCAGCAGCTCAAACCCACCAGCTGCTCCCTAGGAAAATGCTGAAGCGTTCTAGCCCCGTGCAGATTCACAGGCACGGAAACCCATGGGGAAGTTCTGCTCTGTCCTACAGGGTCGCTGTGAGTTGGAATTGACCCAACGGCCAAGAGCGTGATTGTTCGGTCTACCCACTTCTAAAAATGGTGTTTCTTTCCATCTCTCCAGCTCATTCCCCGACGAGTCCCGCGCTCGGTGATTTACGGGGCATCAAGACGGCCGTGTGGCATGGGCAACCTCAAGGGGCTCCAAGCGCATTTCTTTCAAGGGCTTCTTTGAGTTTGAGGACTAAGGAGAACCCTGAAGGGGCTTGTGGGCTCAGGACTGGTGGGGTCAGGCTGCCTGCTGCCCTGGTGGGGTGAGCAGAGGCACTGCTGTGGTGCGGAACACAGTCCCTGGGCTCAGCCTTCCTGTGATCAACCTGTGTTCTTTGAGAAAATCTTTCAAGATGACTGCCATAACCTTCCCAACTGTCCCCTCTTGCCTTGAGTTGGACCAGCAGATCCTCTTGGAAGCCCCTGTTGTAGTTGGACTTAGCCCTGGTAGTGTCGTGGTTCCACATTGGGCTGCGATCCCCCGGGGTCGGCAGTTTGAAACCATCAGCAGCTCCTCGGGAGGACTGGGCCTTCTACTCCCCTAATCAGTTACGGTCTCAGAAAGCCACGGGTGGTCACTACGAGTCAGCATTGACTCAATGGCGGTGAGTTATTTTTGAAGCACCTGAAGGAGATTAAGACAAGTATATCACTGAAAGAACTTGTGTGCAGCCATCCACTGATCCCAGAGACATGCTTAAGCACGTTTCGCTTTGAATCAGCACATTGCATGTGTGAATTGAAGCCCAGAAGCAATACTTTTTTACTCACCCTGGATGTCCATTCCAGTGATCTGATCTTTTTGCTTTTAAATGCCACATAGTTTTATTTTTTTTTAAATTAATATTTTTAAAAAAATCCTTTTATTGGGGGCTCTTTTAACAATCCTTACATCCAGTGATCTGACCTATGATATGACCCAGTAGACTCACTTTAAGGTGACCTAGGTAAGCATTTGTTGTTTACCTGGGACCCCCGGGTCCGTCCCTCAACTTTACTTGGGTTGCTGTGGTGGTTCTTTGAGTCCCAGGGCACCAGCTACAACCCAGGTCCCAGATCCAACAGTCCTGAGTAGTCCCTTTCCCCCAGTGACTTTACAGGTGCTCAAGCAAATGGCTGTAGGTCCCTCTAGGGGAAGGACTGGGGTGTTGAGCCTGTGAACACTTGCTATGCTACTGCAGGATCATTCCTCCTGAGGACCGGTCTCTACTTCAAGTTCTGGAGCTAGAAACTGGGCAAAGGATTATGAATTCTCTTTGAGGTGGCTGCCCCAGCCTTCTGGGCATTCATTCTTTGTTTCTCTTGATTATATTGAATAAGTAACAAACTTGTTGGCTTCCCATCTTTCCTGGCCCTCAGATCACCAGGGCCCCTGGTTGTCTTTCTGATTCTGCTGCCCACCATAGTACCTATGTCCACTTAACTTCTGCCCCTCTTGCCCTAGTTATTCTAGAATCTTATCATCCTCAATGTCACTAGCTCTATGCTATAAATGCAGCCATCGCTGAGCCTCTCAAGGATGCTGAGGCGTCCCTCAGCACTTCACTCCTTATGATCTCAGGTAGGCCTTTGCTCTTCTATGGCAGATCCGTTCTGGCATGCCACTTTCTTTCAGCCTTCTGATTACTTCCTCCACTGTCTCTGAATGTTGTCATGCCAAACTCTGGTATTTTCATTGGATAAGCACTCAATGGTCCAGGCTTCGAAGAGCCAGCCCAACAGCTTTTGGGGCCCTTGCCAGAGTATTAAATCCTATGTCATGGAAGAGTGTTCTTATAGTGCCAACTTTCCTATACCTAGCTTTATATTCCATACTCATTGATCTAGCACCAAAAGCCATTCCTAGCGTCTGCCTGTAACACAGGCCAGGATCTGCATCTCCTTGGCTGTAGAATTCTTCTCCTCCATGGCCTAGTGGAGTCATGCCTCCGTTTGACCCGGGTTAGAAGTCTGGTGGCCGTAAGGGGATGTGGGTGACACTCTAGAGCAGGGCCACCATTGTCTTGTATGAAACCTGCTTCATTTGAGGCTTCTGCAGAATCTTTGAGTGGCAGTTGGAGTGGGCGCTGTCCTCTAACAAGGGAATGTAGGCCATTCCTGCAGGCCCATGTAGTTCAGGGGAGGCTGTGTGTGTGTGTGTGTGTGTGTGTGTGTGTGTGAAGGTTCTCAAATGCATCTACTCAAATCCTCCCAGCCCAAGTCTCTGGGTCCCATGGATCAGGTCCTGAGCCTTGCATTCAGCTCTGTCTGCCCTCTAGCTACAGGAGATGAAGATTTCTGTAAACACAGCTGAGAAGAGCCCTCAGCTTTCATTTGGAATTGATAGGCTCAAACAGAGACACGGTGGTGAGGATGGTGCAGGACCAGGGAGTGCTTCCTCCTGTGGCACCTGGGGTGGCTCTATGGGAATCTGACTCGACAGCACTTAGATGTTCTATGTGGGTTCCAAGAGCCAGCCCAGGGTACTACCTTGCATTTCGTCAGTCTGTCCTAATGGCTTGATCTTTCCTTACCTGTCACGATCTTGACTCTTGGAGAGCAGCTCACCCTTTATGCTTACGTCAACTCCACTCTAGCCACAGGGCGAGCACGACTGTCCCATACCTGTCCATGAATAAGCTCAGGTTCATAGATACCAACACACCTCGCCAAGTCTATGTCTGTTCAGTGTATTTGTATGTGGGTGCATCTAAAAATTTGTAAATAAGCATGCTCTCTGAGTGTGTGTGTTAATGCTTTTATGATTTGCAAAGAATTTCCCCCAGAATCTTGCTTTCTCAGCAGTCTCTCATTCTGAAGCAAGTCCTTCACCTTTTAGAGGCAGCCAGAGGCCTCTGCAATGGGCAGGGCTGGCAAACATCAGGGGGTGAGTGACGCCCAGGGACATGCCCAAGTTGGGAGCATGGGCGGCATTGGCGATTCCTCACAGAAGGTTGGGGGAGGCCTGGGTGCTGGGGGCATGTGTGGATGGATCAGGTAGGAAGCCTGCCCTCGTCTCTGACCAGGTTCCTCACACCTTCCAGCCAGATCTCTGGGGCGATCGATCCATGACCCCTTCCCCTAGAAGTGGGAGGGAAATGCATGGGAGTGTGTGTGTGTGTGTGGGTGGGGGGGGGGATGTTTGTGGTGAGCTCGCATGCAGGTGTTGTGCAATGGTAAATGAGCATGTGAAACTTCACACGTGTATCCACATGTACAAGGGTTCTAACACTCCCTGGCTGGGTGACCTGAGGGAAATGACTCAGGCCTGCTGGCCTGGGGACCATGATTGACAAATGCAATGTGAGAGAGCCACCCACACGTGCTCTCCTGCCTGCCCCGTCCTCTCTGGTGGTTGGTTTGGGGCCTTGTTCCGACCCACGTCACTTCCGACCTTGTGTTCTTTCTCCATCACGCCCCTGCCTTGGGGACTGTATTAGTTTCTTAGGGCTGCTGTAACAGAAGGCCACAAGGAGGTGCCTTATAAGAAGGGGAATCGGTGGTCTCCGAGCTCTGGAGGCTGGGCGGCAGCAACAAAGCGCTGTAGATGAGGCAGGATTCCCCAGTACCGCCCATGGGAGGTGCTGGAATGACCCACCGGGCTACAGAAGCAGAGAGCTTTTCTGCAGCCGGGATTGGGAGCTGGAGTACAAAGCTTTGCATCGCCAGGGAGCACTGAGGGTTTTACTGTGTTTTTTTCTGAGAAGGGGGCCGTAGGCCAAATAAGTTTGAGAACTTGTGAAGAGGAAACTCTTTTCTTGTTGTTCCCAACTTCTGGGATCCTGAACTGTTCTTGACTTGCAGCTGCGGCATAACACCCCCCTCCGCGCCCCCACCTTGCCTCCACCACTCATATTGGATTGGAACCCAGCCTACTCCAGTGTGGCCTCCTGTTAACTTGACTGGTGACATCTGCAAACAAAAACTCTAATGCTCAGAAATCCAAGGTTAGAACCTCAACATATATTTGGGGGGACGCAATTCGGTTCACCAGCATGAGCTTAGAGGCCGCCTACTCCACTGGCTGGGTCGAAGGTAGAAGAAGGCAGAGACGCACATTGGCCTTTATGTGAATGAGATAGGCACCTTGAGTGTTAAGCCCTTAAAATTTGGGGCTTTTGGTTTTGCGTAGTTTTGTTAATTCAGCGTCACCTATCCCATCCTGACTCATAGGAACCATACGAATCTCATGCTAAATAGAGGTGGTCACGAGGACCTCATATCTGCTTCTTGGGGCTTGTGAAGGAGGATCCTATCTACTGGCATGAGTACTAATGTGAATATTAAAAAAAAAAAGCTCATGAAATCATTCTTGTTATCGCCATTCCTTGTCGAGAGAGACTTTCTGGTGAGTTTAAATTCTAGGCCCAGCTTGATAAGTGTTTTACCTCCCATGTAGAGGTGATTTGAACTACTTGAGCAAGCAAGCAATGTTTTTCCACCTCCCATGTGCTCTTGGTGTTGAAGGACTTCTGGGGAAAGGGTAAGTGGAGCCTGATGGGGGCTTAGATCCGGGAGGGGTGGGGCCCTGTAGGGTCAGGTGATTAACAGCTGTGCTTCTAAAGATCCTCAACCTCTGCCCCCATTCTGACCACAGGGAATGGCTGGGGAAGGAAGAAGTCTGTCTCCCTGAGTGTGCAGCCTGCAGGCTGCGGGACTGGGCCACATGCAGGTTCTGCTGGGGAGGCTTAGGTCTGGCCCTCCATGCCTGGCCATCACTGTTGCCATCAGTGTGGGCACCAAGACTGTCCCGTGAGACCTCAGTTCCATTGATCCTCCTCCTGGGACAGGCCCCTTCCCTCTCTGACTTAGGGACAAGAGAACTGAGGCTCTGGGTCAGGAAGGGGTGCTCTCTCCCCTGTGTGCTGATGGCGCTGCCCAGGACAGGCGCTCACACCTGATGGACCAACCCCTGAGGATGCTGCTAGCATCACAGGTGTTGCTGAGTTAATGAAGCAAACTTCCCAGAAACAGCCACAGTGCAAGGCCATTTCTGTATAAACAAAACCAATAGCATCTCTCTATTTTTATAGACTCTTGGGTATGTGAAGGGCACACCCCAGACTGGTAACTGCTACCCCAGAGAGGAACCAGGTGGAGGGTGTAGTGGCCCAATGGGAACTTTATCTGTGGTGTCTAATTAACATTTTTTTTTTGTTTTCACATTGTGATTTGGACGAGACGTTTACCAAACAAATTGGTTTTCCATTCAACACTTGCAATGTATTTGTGTTTTGTGACCTTCATTGCAATCCCCACAATGTAACAACAGCACGCTGCCCACTTCCTCTCTGTTGATCATTGCCCTCCGTCCTTCTGCCCGTCTCTCACGGCCTTCGGAGGCCTGCCCCTGGGCCGATGCTGCTCCTTTGTTTCTTGTGGCTGCTGGTTCAGAGGACAGCTACTCCCTCCGTGTTGCTGTTCACCTTCGAGCTCCGTTTGTCCCTTGGCTGAACGTTGAGCCCAGAGAGGGCATCCAACCCCAGGCTTGAAAGAAATTGCAGGGCCATAGCCCTGTTTCTAGCAGACTCATAAGCCTGGTCTTTGGTCGGATTGTGAGTCTTGCTTATGGTTTTCGCCCAGTCTCCCTGGGACCTCCTATTGGGATCCTCTTTGTGCCTAATTTTTTTTTTATCTTTTCAATGAGACTATACTAGTGCTCATAACGACACTGGCGCTATCAAGAATGCGTTCACATGGGAGAGGGTGATAGTAAAGAGACCAGTAACCCTCATGGGGGGTGGGGGGTGGCCCAGCTTACATGTTCTTTTACTCCACGTTCACACGGCTCCTTGCCCTCTCCACCGCATCAGAGGGTCAGTAAAAGGTTAATGATGTGAGTTTTCCTGCTTTGTGGTTTTCCACACGATGGTCCCACCTCATCCCCATTCACACCCAACGCCTTCTCAGCCGTGAGGTCTCGTCAGGCATCAGCAAATCTGGGGTCCTTCCCCACCCCCACCCTCCGCCGGGGCCTCCTCTTCTATGTGTCTCTCCTCCCACCATAGCTTTTACCCGTCTCCAGATCACCACGTGCACTCTCCTCTGCCCTCCTCACTGGGTTCTAAAGCTGGTGAGGGTGGGCGTTGGGTTGGCCTTGTTCCCTTGGTGATCTTCAGCACCTGACACCAGTGAAGAAGTGAATGAATGAATGAACATGCTGGAGGTGGTCCAAACAGCCCGGAAGAAAGTGGAATGGTCGCCTCCTTCTTTCTAACCGTGCTATCGCTCAGGATGCAGTGTGAGCAATACTCACTCACTGGGGACTGCACCTTGCTGGGTCCAGTGGTGTCGGTGTCACTGGGGAGCACCAGACAACACCAGGTGACAGTGTCAAAGGGGATGGCCTCCCAAATGACTGTGTATGAAAATGCTGTACAAAGTTTCAGCAGAAATGCATTATTTTTAATAAAAATATCCCTGGAGTTAACTGTAGCATCAAAAACTTTTGGGGGGTAAGCTCAGCTTACATATGAAGGGGTACCCCCAAAAGCCCCTAGTACACATTTCTGTAGTAGCCATGTTTTCCTGAGCATCAGACAACCTGAGCAAGTCGCTCTGAGTTAGTGTACCAGTGACATTGCCTGGGAAGGTTCTCTCTGGTCACAGAGAATTTTTTCATAAAACCAGTTTTCACTCGAACCTCGTATTTTGTGATGTCCGATTTAAAAGAACAGCATGTGGCTGTGAAATTTTGTTTCCTGCTCAGGAAAAATGCCACAGAAACCATTGTGATGTTGAATACAGCTTACAAGAAGAGCGTTTTGGGAAAAACTCAAGTGTACAAGTGTTTTTCTCATTTCAAAAAGGTAAAATGTCAATTAATGACAACCTCATTCTGTCGACTTCCTGAACAGATGAAAATGTTGACAAAATTCGTGCACGTGCGCTCAAAGACCAGTGACGGACCATTGAAGAGATGGGTAAGATATCTGGACTATATTGGAGCTTGGTGTAGTGAATTTTAATGGAAGATTTGGGGATGAGAAGGGTCACTTTGAAATTTGTGCCTCGGGTTCTGACTGACCAAGAACAATGTGTCAGGTGGAAACATGCTGTGCTTTGAAAGAACAGCTCTGAAGCGACCCAGGCTTTTTCCCAAGGTCATTACTCGTGATGAGACATGGTGCGATTCTTACAACCCTGAAACCCAAAATCAATCAAACCAATGGAAAACAACATTATCACCTCGCCCAAAAAAAGCTCATCAAGTGAAATCAAAGATCAAAACGATGCTCTCTTTTTTTTTTAATGTGAAGGGGGTAGTGCATTTGGAATTCGTTCCACCAGGTCAGACTGTTACTCAAGCTTTCTATTTTGAGGTTCTGAAAAGAATGTGTAACAGTGTGTGAGAAAAAGGACCTGATTTGTGGCAGAGGGGGACTGGTTTTGCTACCACTATAATGCAACTGCTCATGCAGCCATCTCGGTGCACTGGTTTTTGGCAAAAACAGCCTGCCTCTCTTGCCTCACACACCTTACTCACCTGACCTCGCTCCGTGTAACTTCTTTTTGTTTCTGAGACTGCAGAGGGACATGGAAGGACAGTGATTTAATGACTTAGAAGAGGTGAAGAAAACAGAGAGGGAGGTGCTGTCAGCCATCCAAACTGATGAGTTTGAAAAAATGTTTCCAAGAATGGAATTGCAGATTTGATGAATGTATTAAGTGTAATGAATAGTACATTGATGGTGACAAGGTTGTTTTGTAGAAGAAATTTAAATACATAGCTTTGGGGGGGAAATTCCAGGTTTTTTTGAGGGGTGGTGGTGCTCCTTCCTATATCAATGTAGCTACAAAGCTAAAACGATGCTAAGTTACCCTCTGAACGCTTGCCAAAGTCATCATTATTACGCTGTCACAACGTTGCCTCACATCATGGGGTTTTGTCTGTACTGCTACAGCATGTCCTGTTGCTACTGTTGGTGTTTTTATAGCCATTTATTTTGTCAGATTTTCTATGGTCTCTGCTACCATATTGTGATAATTAGCATTTATGAACCTATATCAATAACTTTTCTGAGTGTGAAGTGGCAATGAAAGGGATCGAAGGAGGAAAACAAAATCTGTGCAGTGACTAACAATGTTGTAACTAATACTATTGTTACTCAAGGTGGAAAGATTTTACAAAACTTTTTTTTAAGAATAAAGCAAAAAACAGTCAACATACCCTGGACCGCCCAAAGAACAAACCAGTCGGTGTTGGAAGAAGCTCTTGGAAGTGTCCTTCTTAGAGGGGAGCCTGGTGAGACTTGTCTCGTAGACGTTGGTATACCAGACGCAGCCAGAACATGGAGAAGGACATCACGCTTGGCATAGCAGAGGGTCAGCAAACAAGAGGCGACCACAATGATCGGGACTGACCCAATCACTGTCAATGGGCTCACACACAGGAATGATCGTGAGGATGGCCAAGGGTCGGTGTTTTGCTCTGTTGTCCCCGAGGTCATTATGAGTTGGAATTGTCTTGATGGCACTTTGCCACAACCATATGCTCTAAGAAGTATTACATCAAATCAAGTTGTGTCTGTATTTATCCCGTATTAGTCTATGATTGAAATGAAGGCTAACTATCACTAGGGATCTCTATGGTCTGGGGTAGGAGGAAGCCCACGGAGGGGGAGATGATACTGTGGGTGACTAGATGGCTGATACCAACCTTCGTGACAGCACTACTTAGGTCTTGTCTGATGATTTCTGTTAAATGACAACCTGTATCCTGCCCCCCACCTACCCTGGGGGGCCCAAGCACCCGCCTTCCTCCCTGTCCAAGTGTCTCTCATTATGCTTTGGCCTGGGCTTCCCTTGCAAGAAGGATGGCCAGAGTGCTTCTTAGAGGCAGGGATAGCAAGGCTTCACCTTACATACTTTGTGCATGTTGTCAGGAGAGACCAGTCCCTGGAGAAGGACATCGTGCTTGGTAAAGTGGAGGAGCAGTGAAAAGGAGGAAGGCCCTTGATGAGATGGATTGACACCATGGCTGCAACAGTGGGTTCAGACCTAAGAACAGCCGTAAGGATGGAGCAGGACCAGCTGGCGTTTGCATTCTGTGTGCAAAGGGTCACTATGGGTCGGAACCGACTCAATGGCACCAAACAACAACAACAATAACAACGACAATGTCAGGAGCTATTCTCTCTCTCTCTCTCTCTCTCTCTCTCTCTCAGCTCTTATCTCCATAAAATCTCATTGGTCTCCACGGGCTCTTCATAAGGCACCGGCAGCAATGTGGGTGTGCGGCTGTTGGCGTGGGGAGTGGATGGGAGGACAGTGCTCAACTGAGTGTGGCCTCCTGGATGAGAGGCCAAGGGGACCCTGCAGCTTAAAGAGAGAGAGAGTGGTCCCTGTGAAGAGCCCCCCTGGTTCCAGGTCCAGCTGCCATGGTCCTGGGGGAAGGATGTGGTCAGAGAGGCACATGCAGTTGGATGTCTTCTGCAACCCATCTCTGACCATTAGCCCCAAAACTCAGGGCTGCCACAAATTTCATCCCCGCCCCTCCCCCACCACCTCCAGCTCTGGCCTCCCCTCCCTCCCCACCCCAGCCTGCTGGGGAGCAGGGGAGGAAATCACACACCAAGGCCCTACCTGATACCCATAAGTTTGCTCAAGCTTATGTAAATCACACAAAAACTGACAAGTTTTCCTATTAAAAGATAATTGTAATCAGGGTGCCGGACGTGCCGCGTGGGGATGATTGGAGATAGACGGACAGCATGGAAAGATGGATCGTTTTAATTTGCACCAATTAAATTGAAGTTCATGGGATCATCTTCTTCAATCTTCATGAATACTTTATTTTCTGGCTGCTACGGAGCTATTAAAAAGAATGATTGAGGCACGCGGCAGGCCGGGTATATTTTATGAAATATCACCTTTAAAGAATTTGAGTGCGCCATTTTCATAATGAGTTTTCTAGTACCTAATCCTCTCCTCTATTACTCCATTTAAGAAGTGGATTGAGCTGGGAAGTGCGGAGGGTGCAGGTAATGATACATTTTGCCAGGCGCAGGCGCTGATAATGGATCACGTTTGGGCCAGGAGGATAATGGATGGAGCTGGAAGGAGATGTCCTGGGAAGTTTGGTGCCCACAGTCCAGTTTGGGTTGAGGGGTGACAGGGACCTGTCCAGCTTCCTTCCCAGCTTTGCGGCTCTCCTGGCTCTGGTAAGGAAAGGGTGGCACTTAAGGAGGAGTGGAATGAGCGGTAGTAGGGGTCCTCAAACTTTTTTAACAGGGGGTCAGTTCACTCAGACTGTTGGAGGGCTGGATTATAGTTAAAAAAAACAACCCAACTATGAACAAATTCCTATGCACACTGTACATATCTTATTTTGAAGTCAAAACACATCATACGGGGCAACCCCCCCCCACGGGCCAGATAAATGTCCTCGGCGGGCCGAAGGTGGCCCACGGGCCCTAGTTTGAAGATGGCCTGGCGCTGGAGGGGGAACTCAGAGGCTTCGGGTTTGTAGTCTCAGCTGTAAGGAGAGGGTACAGTTACCTGGGTTAGCCCAAGTCAGTAGATGCTGCTCCAGTGTTCAGCCAAGAGTGTGGATTGGCCTGGGGAAGGGCACACCACAGGGGGGTGGGGTCCCTCCGAGACCATGGGGCCCAGACCGGATCTGCAGCAGCTTCAGCTGAGGGCCTGCGCACAGCAAACCCGGATGTAGGCCTTTAGCGACTTCTCTTGGCACACAGGTCTTTGGACCCGGAGGGGCAGGTGGAAAGGAAGTGGGCGGTAGTTTCAGCCTGCAGGACAGCTGGCCAGGTGTGGGCCAGGTGTCTCGGGCAGGATTCACGTCCCAGGATTCCTCATGGGGCCCAGAGCAGGCTGTCTGTGCCAAGTTGGGTCAGGAGAGCCAAACCCACAGCCTGGTCCTGATAGGCCCCATGCGGGGACTCAGGCGGACTGCAAGACAGCACTAGTGACGTCCGAGGAGCCCAGGCTGGACCAAGACCAGACCCTGACCCCATAACAGAGAGATGCTGCAGGTCTGCCAGGGACTGTCTGGGGGGCAGACACAGAGAGGCATGCCTCTGCCCCACCCAGACTGGGTCTCACTCAGTCACTTGGCTGGGCTCTCCTTCCTAAGCTTCAGTGGCAGCAGCCGTCATAATTAACCCTGCTAATTAATCAGGGCAGGATGGATTAATTAGGATCACAGGAGACCAAGAGAGCAGGTGCGGCTTCAGGGCTGACGGGATAACGAGCTCCCTGGATGCCCAGGGGGCCTGGCCCTGCCCGGGGGAGCTCTGGGCTTGCTCAGTGCTAAACTCTGCCAGGCGCTGGCTTGAAGGGCCCCAACCCTACTGGGGTGCCCAGACTGCTTGAGCAAGTCTTACCAGGCAGAGCCTGGCTGGCTGGCCAGGTGGGCACAACTCCAGTGAACCCCGTTGCAGAAGGCCAGTCTGATAGGCCCAGAAGTTCTGCAGAGGCTCCCGGGCAAGGAGGCCCCCAGGCTGCAAGGAACACCTGGAACAGAGCAGTAGGCGGAGCTGGGTACAGGGCCCTCCTGTCCTTCCACCTCCACCTGCTGCCCAGAGTTCCCCAGAGAGCACAGTGACTCCCAGCAAGGGAGCGACAGTCACTTTCTGTTTGCCTGAGATCTCTCTAGCAGCTGCCATGTGGGGATAATCTGGGAGGCACTAAGGGGCGTCAGGGAACTCAGTGAGGTTGGGGCAGCAGTGGTCCTGGTGGCCAGGGCTTTGCACCAGGCTGGTGGCCGTGAAAGGGCAGCCGAATGGCTTGACCGAGGGTGGTGTCTGGAGGTTGGAACGGACAGGTTCCAGTTATTAATGGATTGGCTATGGTGGTTTGAGTGAGAAGGGCCGGGAGCGGCCATTTCTAGTCGCTTCCACTCCTAGGAGGGGAAGCAGGAAAGCAGGTCTGGATGGGTAGGATGAATCTCACGGAGAGCACATGCCAGAATATGACCCGGGGTGCTTTTCAGGCACCCGTAACTGCTGTCTGATCTGACCTCTGCTCAACCTGCTTTGGGGCAGTCAGTCCTTCCGGGGCCTGTAGAGCCCCAGGACAAGTACTTGACTGACTGGTCGTCCGCCAGAGGGTTCCCGCTCATCCTTCAAGACCAACTTAAGCACCCTCTTCCCAAGAAAACATTCCCTGGCTCCCCAGGGGGAAGGCTTTGTGACTTTGCTTCTGCTATTCCCTCTGCCAGTACCCCTTCTTCCCCTCCCCAGTAAGCCCCACTTTAATCTTAAACACTCAGGGAGAACTTCCTTTTACCTTCTTCACATTTCTTGCTTTTACCGCTTGGTCTTTGAAACTGCCCCCCCTCCCCCCAGGTCCACTGCATGACCCTTTGGCAACCGCGTATCTGATTTTCAAGCTTTAGAATAATTTTGGCAGCTGAAAAGGCTAACAGCATTGCACCAGTTACTCCTACGTTCGGCACTGCAAGCCATTTATCCCTTTAAAGCAAGGATTCTCAAATGCAGCTCTATGGCATTTGGAGCCAAATGAGTCTGTTTGTGGGCCTGTCCTGCACATTGTTGGGTGTTTAGCAGTATCCCTAGCCTCTACCCACTACATGACCCTGTCACCTCCCAGTTATGACAACCAAACACGTCTCTAGATGTTGCTGAGTGGTCTCCTGGGGGGCAGACCAGACATTGCCAAATCTCCCAGGGGACAGGGCAGAGCAGACATTGCCGAGTGTCCCCTGGTGAGCAGAGTTGCTGGAAAACCCCTGCTTGATGGAGAAGTAAGACACATAAGAAAGCCCAGTGGGCAGTGAGAACGGGCAACAGATTGACAGGCCAGTGCTTTTCTGCAGCGCGACTTGTGAAGATGTTAACTAGATGTTGAAACAACATCCTCTGTATCTCTTCACACACACACACACACACACACACACACACACACACACACGAATGTTTATATCAATACTGCCCAGGTTAGTGTTAGTCCGGGGTAGACTAGAGAAACAAATCCAGGGAGACTCATATTTGTGTAAGAGAGAACTTCATTTCAAAGAGTAATTGTATATTAGGAAAACATCCCAGCCCAGTCCAGATCAAGTCCGTAAGTCCGATATGAGCTCATATGTCTGATACCAGTCTATTAATTCCTCTTCAGACATGCAATGACGCTGAGTGCAGGAAGATCACAGGCCAGTGGGAGGGAAGTCTTGTGGGTCCAGTGGTGTTGGAAGCATCTCCGCACTGGTGTGGGTCTCCCACGTGGCTCCTCCAGCTCCAGGCCTCCAGCATAGCTCCATATGTCTTGTCACAGGAATACCAAGCTGAGAGTGAGAGAGTATCTGGCCTCCAGTGAGCTATTTATTTCTGTTGTGCCTCAAAATGAGGTCATCAATCTGTGACCTGATTGACAGCCTAGACTCCACCCCTTTGCAAGTTGACAGAAGATTATGTAACTGCCACACCATATTAGCCCCAAATTGGGCCAAGTACCCGTCTGTAGTAGAACCATGGGAGATCCATGTGGAGTGTTCACTTGGGAACCTTGGGCAACAATGAGCCCGAACCACCTGCTGTCCACATAACCATGTGGAGGAAACTCACGAAAAAAGCCACCAGACACTAACCCCTCTGTGGTGGTTATATAGTTGTTTGTCAATTTGACAGAATTAAAAGCGAAGTGGTGGAGTCTAGCCTGTCAATCAGGTCATAGCCATTGAGGCCTTTGTGCGGGCATGGCTTTCTCCTGAGGATTCTGGGAACTCCTGTATTTCTCCTTGGAGGTGGGAGACTCTCTCTCTCTCTTCACTCCCAGTGAGATATTCTTGTTGACAAGCCACATGGAGACAGACTGATGGCAGTCAGAGCCTCAGAGCTGAAGGAACCATGTGGAAACCCTTGCCAGTGCTGAGATGCTTCTACTGTCACCGGATGCACAAGACTTCCCACACACTGGCCTGTGACCTTCCTGCATTCGGCATCATTGCATGTGTTTTGTGAGTCTGAAGATGAATTTATAGATTGGTATTGGACATATGGGCTCAAATTGGACATATGGACTTGATCTGGACTGAGCTGGGATGTTTTCTCAATATTCAATGGCTCTTTTATATAAGCTCTTTCTTATGCACATATGAGTGTCTATGAATTTGTTTCTCTAGTCAATCCAGACTAACACACCCTTCATCATATGTGGCTCTACTTCTAGAAAGTTCTTTGGGGTGAGAAGCCAGGCTGAGGGCTACCTTGGGCAAGTGACTGGAAGAAGATGTGAGGGGACTGCGATGTGTTTCTTAATCTTGGTTTCGATCTGGATGCCGGGCAGGGATGCGCTCACTCTGTTAAACTTTTCTCAGCTGACCATGTCATGATTTTTTGGAGTACGTGCTATATTTCAGTGAAATTTATATTTAAAAAAGCCACAGGAGCATCTTAAACACCACCTACCATCTCCACACAACCACCCCCACCACCTCTACCACTACCACCTCCACCACTATCATCACCTTTAACAACTCCACACCACCACCTCCACCAGCACCTCCACCACCTCCACCACCACACCTCCACCATCTCCACATCAATACCACTTCCACCACCTCTAGCACCTCTACCGCTTTCACTACACCTTCACTACCTCCACCACCACCTCCTCCACATCTTCACCATCTTCACCACCACTAGTACCAGCACCAGCCTCTCCGCCACCAGCACTACCACCACAGCTCCACCACCTCAATGCAGGGTGTAACACTTCTCCTGAACCAGGGCTGCCTGTGACCAGTCCCACGGTGGCTTTAATGTGTGTGGCCACTCGTCTCCCCTCTCTCTTGATTTTCCTTTGTTTCACTGACTTGTCTTTCTTCCTTTGTTCTATTTCTTTTCCCTTTTGACTCTTTCTCAGTGCTGGCGAGCCTCAGAGCTTGCTCCTTGGATCACACTTTGCAATGAATTGTGTCCACACCCTCCAAAACCTGTTCAAACCCTAATCCCGCCCCGGCCTCTATACCGAAGAATGTGACCTTGTTTTGAAACAATTTTTGAAAATGTTATCAGTTAACCTGAGGCCATGCTAGAGTAAGGTGCATCCTATAAGAGTGAAATCCTTAGAAAGACGAGAAGAGACTCAAAGATAGAGAAAGATACCATGTGCAGGCACCATGAATTATTTAATGTGGCTCTTCTAGACAATGTCTCTAACTCCCACCAAATGACCTTTCTACGAATGGTTCTGGTAAGAGGGTAGGGGAGGATATTGATAGGATTCACCTCTGAGTAATTAGTGACCAGGATTCCCTGGAAAGCAATCCTGCCATGTATAAAATGAGCCTTCTGAGAAGCAGGAGGAAGGATTTCATTACCAAGAGCCAGGAGTGGAGTACCTCCTCTGGATCTGATATCCCTGTGCAGCGAACCTCCTAGAACCATCAGAGGAGCAGCAGCAGCACCAGGAGCCAGAGCATGGAGAAGAGTGGTGCACTGTAGAGTAAAGCTGAGTGCGTCTGTGCAGGAGGCTGGCTTGAGGAGTGGATGCCTCTGGGCACTGAATTGGGGAAGTTGGGCTTGCTGACCCACAGAAGTGGAGCTGAGTGCCTTTGGGCTGAAGCTGACTGGGCTGGGGTGCCTCTGGGTCCACAATTAGCCGACTGAAAGAACTTTGTGACAAGTCCTGGTAAACAGCTGGGCCTTGAGCATTTCTCAGAGGCATTACCATTTGTTAACTTCCTTAATAACCCTTTTCATCATGAACTTGGTCTGTGAGGTCTATCTAAGCACTGAAGTGGATATTAGGACCTAGAGATCAAGTAGAGACTATTAATTAAGAATATAATCACATGAGGGTGAAGTGATACTGCACAGGAAGTCTTAGAACACTCGAGGCCACCAGAAGCTGGCACTGAAGGGATGCTTGGAGAGAGCCCGGCCTGGCCAGAACCACAAAGTGAACCTCTTGCCTCCAGAACTGTGTCTTTTGTTTAAAACTACCCACTTGGTACTTTGTTAAGGTGGCCCTAGGAAACTAATAGAGAACACTTCTTTTTGGAATGGGCTCTGGTAGTGCTGTGGGTTAGGTTTTGGGCTGCTAACTGCAAGGTAGGAAGTTCAAACCCACCAGCAGCTCAGAGGGACCTACCCATCTGGCTGACTGTGGTTGTCAGGGACTAGGAGCAGGGAGAAGGGAAAGAGGGATGAAGTTAGGAAAAGTCTACCCTCCTTCTGAGATTCCAATGTGTACTTGGTTGAAATTTAGAAAGATCTTTAGGGCTAGGCCACATTCAACATTTTCATGCACGTTGTGATTGAAGACCTGGCCACACGTGAAGGGATTAGAATATATATATATATATATATATATATATATATATATATAGAGAGAGAGAGAGAGAGAGAGAGAGAGAGAGAGAGAGAGAGAGAGAGTTGGGTGGGGTCCAGGAACTTGGAGGGAGAAGAGATAGAATTTACTAGTTATAAACCAAATCTCAAAACATCTGAGCAGACACTTCCCTGTCAAACAGTAGCTAGGTCTACGAAGGGGAGAGTAACACTTGGGAGGTATGCATGATAACACTAGTCACCATTAGAATCACCAACACTTTGTGATCAGAAGGGCAGCTTGTCCCAGGGAGAAAGTTCAGAAGGTTCAGGACAGAGGAAGGGACAGAAACAGGAAGCACAGGGAGGCAGAGGGATAAGTGATGGTACAGGAAGGGGAGTGCAGTCAAGGAGATGAAACAAAATGTGCATGGATTACTGAATGGACAACTGAGGATCTGCTCTGCAAACCATCACCCAGGTCACAATAAAGAGTTGAAAACACCACATATGCTCCAGAGCCCTGATTTTACTCCTTGAGACTTCTTAGTTAGTTCCCCAAACTCAGAGAGAGTGTGGAAGGAACAGGACCTGAGTCTCCCAAGGCCGCCATCGCAGCCAGGTGGGCTCGGTATCAATCAGAGTGCAGAACTCCCTGGGGGGAGGTGAGAGAGATGAAAACACTGCTTTCAGGAGTGTGTAGGGTTCGGTATAGGGTATGTTGAGAAATGATGGTGGCATATTTTGTTTTTATTTTTTAAAAAAGGTTTCTGTGAGTTTATAGTATAGCAATATGTTTTAACTGACCCTCGCATGTATCGCCACAATACAATAGAATTGAGCATCTATAAAATGTTACAAAACCATCTGAGCGATTGGCTGATGAGTGGTGTGTATCCCAGTTAAAACTTAAAAGAGGTAAATATAGAACCCTGCATCCAGGTCCCCAAACCCGACTGCACTCATGGGGAGACAGGTGAGCACATCACCTGGTGCCCAAACCAAGAGGCACCTAGATTGGAGTGAGGTCTTAGCCAATGTGCCCGGTTGGCAGGTGGGATAGTGAGCTTGAAAGAGGGAGAGGCATGGGGACTAGAGTCCCGAGGCTGATGCGCGACCTGCTCCCAGGGGCTTGCTTGAAGCGTCTGTGCATGAAGGGAGGTCTCTCATGGAGTGCCGCAGGCTCCTTTAGGGATTGCCATTAACAAAACCAAACAATCTTCTGGGGCAGCTTTCTGCAGATGGGCTAATTGAGAGGCTTGTTTGCATGGGTCACTAAGACATCTGCTGTAAGGAAAACAGTGTCCCAGAGGGTGCGCCCAGGGCCCCCGGTCCCCCAGAGGGCCACGCTCGTGGAATCCATAGCGGTCATTTCCTTGAGGTTTATCTAGCAGGTCCACTTGGAGCTGATTCTGGCAATTCCAACAACTTCCCTCAGTTTTTAAACCTGCCCGTCCTGGCCACAGCTATATGCCTGGCACATAGTAGGAGCTCAGTAAAGAAGTGGAAAGCAGTCTGTGAATCCGGACTCAGGGGCTCCCCCTCCCCGGGGGTGGGTGTGCCTGAGTGTGTCCAGGTCTCCACGGCAGCCCCACCCGGCCTGGCCCAGCAGCTCCATCCTGTGCCCACAGTGACGGCCCATCCTCCATCCTCCGCCAGGGTTCACTTTAATTGCCTGGAAATTGACGATAGATGCAAGGAAAATAATGAGGCCTAATTATGTTAATTAAGCGACTAATTCATTAATTAACACACTCACACCCTCTGCTTGCAGCGCCCCTTCTCCAAGGGGGGTTGGCTGATTCAGTTCTGCGGGAGAAGGGCCCTGGCCAGGACCAGGAGTTAGGATACCCTCTTGGGTGGGGAGGGAAAAGCTTGACTGTACTGAGCCCCCTCACCAAGTGCTATTTTTTGGATACCCCCACCCTGAGGTGTGGGCCCCTACAGCTTCTCTTTGTCACTTCCTCCCTCCTATCCATCAGGTGCTGGGCAGGGGTTCCTGGGCAGATCTGGATAGGCTGGGTCTGTGTCCCCAAGGAACTTCCTGGTGACTTCTCCGGGTGGCTTGTCAAATGAGGAGGGTAGAAACGTGCAGCTGGGAAGGGCGAGTTGACCCTGCTGGCCTTAGAGGTACCACTTGGCTTCTGGATGCATGTGGCAGGGCACCTGAGACCTGCCTTCTATTAGCAGTGTGGCCTCTGATGTGCTCCTGTGAGTGGCCAGCCCTGCCACCATGGACAGCCTCACCCCTCGTCTCCCTGTTGTTCCCTGGTTCTCTCTCACCCCTCCCCTGACCCTCCACATCACATCTTCTGGTCAGGACCCCCTATCTGCTCTCCTCACAACCACCTTTGCTGTCAGAGTGCTGGACAAAGTGTGCACTTATTTAATTCTGTGCATCGGAGCCCAGGAGGGTGTCAGCGAGAGGAAATGAAACTGCAGGCTACCCCAATGAGTCCCCCCCACCAGGGCTCGTGAAGTAGGGAAGGAAGGATTTCACAATCACAGCTCAGCCGAAGGGAGGTACTTAGGCTACTCAGAGAAGTGAAGAGTGGGGGCTTAGCATTGAACCCCGACTTCCCCGCCGTGTCCTGACTGAGCAACCTTACATCCATGTCATAACCTCTCGGGGGCTTCGGGGAGATGGAGGCGGTGAGGGCTCCTTTCTCACCAGTGTCTGTGAGCTCTCGTGAGATGCCAGATGCAGAGCGGGGAGAGCAGGGCCGGGCAAAGGGGGTGCTGAATACATCTAAGCGGCTTTGGTGTCTTTATTTTAGCAAATACTTTAATTTTGAACGGCAAGACTCCATCCTGCTGGAAATCCGTCGAGTTCAGGATTTCTCAGTCACTTCTGGTTGAAGGAGCCCAGCAGAGCGGGCAGATTGGGTTCCGTGTTGGGCTGCCAACTGGAGAGCTGGGAGTTGGAAACCACCAGCTGCACTACAGAAGCAAGGTGAGCCTTTTACTCCCATGAAGACGTACCGTCTCAGGTGAGCCTTTTACTCCCATAAAGACGTACCATCTCGGACACCGACAGGGCCACCTGGAGTCAGATTGACTTGACGTCAGTGAGTTTGATTTTTTTTGGTTCTGATCAAAAAGTTCATCACATGAATGATTTGGCTTTCTGCTCACCTAAAGAGTCAAAGTCTCAGAAACCCCCGAGGCAGCTCTAGCCTGACCTGTAGGGTCACTCGGGGTGGGAATGGACTAGATGACAGTGAGGTTGAGACGGCCTTCCTCCTGGGGTTAGTGCTAAGCTTCAGCACGGAGACGAAGGCCTTGTCTTCTGGCCTCCTGTCCCAGCGGGCCCTCTGGCTCCCTCTCTGTTAACGTCCGGCAGATTGGAGCCCGTGATAGAAGGAGAAACGTGGTCTGGTTGGCATGAACTTGCTGACAATGTGTTCTTGTGGTCTATCAAAAAGCCGCCCATCCTTTGTGTCCAGTGGAAAAGGGTAATGCAAGTTGTACAACAATAGCCACAGATGGGCCAATAGCCCATGGCCATCGGAGACAGAGGGGAAGACAGACCGTGGTCTATTTGCCCAGTAGAACATCCGTCAGCCCTGGAGAGACACGGCGTTCTGTTCTGCATTGTGGGTAAGTCTTCAAATCAAATGCCGAGTGACATAAGTTGGACTCAAAAGGACAGGCGTTGTGGGGGTCCACTTCCGTGAACTACCTACAATAAACAAATGCAAAGAGACCAGAGTTTATCAGTGGCCTCCAGGGTAGGGGGTGGGGATCAGAGACTTATATGGGGTTCAGAGTCCTATACAGGGTGAGGAAGCAGAGTGTGGACACCACCCAGCCCACTTACTCTGGTGTCACTTCCAAGTCAGCTTCTCTGCCTCTGCAGAGACTCTGAGTCGATGTGGGCCTGGGTGGGGAAGTGAGGACAGTCCACCCCCCCACCCCCCCCACCCCACATAGACTTTCCAATCTTCCTTGCTGAATCCCTGCAGCCAGCTTTGAATACCAAAGTCAGGAGCACGGCATCTTGGCTTTTCCCATTTTTCCACCAGTGGCTCCTAGGGCCACGGAGAGCCTCCCTTTCTGCCAAGGGCCCTGATGAGGGACAGTCAGCAGGAAACAGGTGTGTGGACCCGAGTCCTGTCTCCCAGGACTTTGTCTGCCTTGGCGCCTGGCAAGCCTGGCTGTGTCTGGATCTTCCCTCCAGCCAATAGCAAGCTAGACTCCTCGACATCCTGGGGGGTGGGGTGGGGTGTCAGTCAAACGTGCCCACAGGGCCCCCAAATGGAACAATCCCAGCTTGGATTGTGGGAGCATTCCACAGGGAGACTCGGAAAGCTCCGGGCCGGTGCCAGATGGAATTTAGTACCATTTTCCAGGGAGTGGGAATCGATTGCTTTATTGCTGAGACTTAATTTGAAGGAAGTGAAACTAAAGCTTCATAAGAAATATGATTATTATAAAATGCTTAAATCTCTGCCTGGGGGGTCTGAGCTTGGTCTGTTTCACCCCTGTCTGGGGTAGCAGCAGCCACAGTCTTGCCGGCTAATTGGAATGGATTTTAAGAGTGCAATAAGAGCAACCACTGAGGCGGGGGTGGGAGTCGGGGGTGGGGTTGTCGCTCGGAGCTGTCTCCAGGCAGATGTGAGCTGCAGACTTCTTCCCTCCTGACCTCTGGTTCCCAAGACCCCCACCCCCGTGGGTGATCATCGGCATCCTGTGATGAGGAAAGAGCCGTAACAAGCAGTGGGGTGTTTCGTGAGCACTTACTAGACACCAGGCACCGAGCTCGGCACTTCACAAGCAGTCTCATCGAGTCGGTCCCTGACTCTTTAGGGAAATGGATCCGTCAGCGCTCGCACAGACTGACTGCATAACAAATGACCCCAAAGCTCAGTTTTTCAAAAGAGACATCACTTGGGTTCATGTATCGGAGGGGTGCACAGGAGTCCGCTGATCTTGGCTGGGCTCTGCTGGGGCGACTCTACTGCACACTGTCTTTCATCCTCTGTGGCCAGCCAGTGGCCATGATGCCCATGTAGATGGCAGGGGCACAGAGAGCAAGGGCAGCACCCAGGGCCCCTCAAGTCCTAGGCGTCTGTTGCCATAGCAGTGCCGCTGGCCCACTCAGAGATGGAGCGCAATGCCCCCCTCTTTAAGAGAGAGGCCATCAACCCGGACAGTTCCACCCTGCCCTACGGGTCTCTGTGTGTCGACCTTGACTCAATGGCTGTGAGTTTGAGCTTTGTCAGCTCAGATGGCAAAGGATGTGACAGAAGAAGAAGGGGTCCATTCACGCAGTTTACATGGTTATTACTAAAAACCAAACCAAAACACCCAAACTCACTGCCATCTAGGACAGGGTAGAACTTCGCCTGTGAGCTTCTGAGACTGCAACTCCTTACAGCCGCGGAAAGCCCGGTCTTCCTCCCTCAGAGCCGCTGGTGGTTTTGAACTGCTGACCTTGCAGTTCGCAGCCCAGCACGTCACCCACAACACCACCAGAGGCCCCTAGGTGACTGGGACTACCCCCACCTTGCAGATGAGGGAAACAAAAGTCCAGAGATCCTACAGCTACAAGGGGGGCTGGGATTCGAGTCCAGCCAAGTCTGTGCCCTCAGGGATCCCTTCCCCCGTATATTTCAGAACCTAGACCCCAGAAGCAGAACAGTCTACCAGGAAGCAGCCTGTCCTGACCCCCAGCACGTGGCCTGGCCACCCCCGAGCAGAGTGGGCTCTGGGAAGGAGAGGGCAGGTCTTTGGGGCCAGGCAGCACGCAGGGAGCTTTGTGGACACCCCTCGTCTCATTGTTACTCTGCCCTGTGAGAACAGGCTTTCCCGCGGGTGAAGAGAGGAGTGAGGCTTTGAACCACATTTCTGACTCAGAGCTTCCCAGCTTCTAAGACCTCTCAATCCCACACAGGATTTGGCCTCACCTGGATCCTGTGCTCATAGGATCCATACTGTGGGCTCTTCTAGGATCCTCCATCCCAGCGCCCTCGTCTCCTCCCCTTCATCTCCTCTCTGCCCTGGTTGGAAATCATCTTCCTTCCCAGACTCCTCTGGGGGTATATTCAGGGCTTGGCAGCAGCAGCTGCTTTTGCCCTTAGCACTCTGGCCCCTCCCCTGGGGTTCCCTAGATCCCCGGGGCCAGTGGACCCCTGTCCAGGCACGTGTGACTGCGTGCTCCTCAAGGACCCATGGATTCTCACCATCGAACTCTTAGCAGCTTTATTACTTTTCTATTACCTGAGTAATACATGCTCATTGCTGGAAAATTAGAAAATACAGAAAAGCATAAAGAAAGGGAAAAAATCAAGTGTAACCAGTTTAGAGGCATCTCCACTCATTAGGGGGTCTAAACATGAAACCGTTTTTTATATTTTCCAATAACTGCCACCGGCTCTGCTCTTTCTGCTGGCTGGTGAGTTCGCAAAAATCATTGCGGCCCGTTCCCTGACTTTCCACTTGGGGTTATCGCAGTGAGCTCCCGGATCTATGACTCAGTCTCATTGGTCTGAAAACTTCACCCCTACCTTCTCTTCAAAGCTGAGCCCCACTTCTCATCCTGGGTAGGCTGGCCCATAGCAATAGCTGTCCAGGGTGGGGGCAGTAGCAAAGCTATTCTTGTCCCCTCCCCTCGCGGGGGGGACTGAGCAGGCGCCCGGTCTGGGTGTCGGGTTGAGGTGACTGGGCTTACCTCAGTGCTTTGATGGACTTGGGATGCGGATGTAACTTGCCTATGGGTGAATGGTGACTCCAAGTCTTCTCCTCAGCTCTCCCCAGCCATCTTGGCCAGCCTCACAATTCAGCTCCTTGTGGCCAGCCTCCAGCTGTGACTTCTGGCCTGGTTCTGACGAGTGGCTTCTGGGCCCCAGCAGGTTTTTGACTCCAAAGTGCCTTTACTTGGGTATGCTCAGCTATAGGGCCTGTGGTATGTGCTGCAGCTGGGGCAGAACTTGGGTCTGGCCAGTTAAGAGATGGTCCTTGTTCTACTACTTGGCAGAGCAAAACCTACATTCTTGCCTAGGGTCTACTTCTGGGGCTCAGAGCAAGCAAGGCAGGCCCATCTTCCTGCCAGGCATGGGCTGCTGGGCCCGGTGTGATGCTTTGTCCTCTTTGCAGGTGCCTGATTGGAGGGGTAGTTCCCTTGGACTTTGGGGAGGAAAAGGCCAACTCCCCACACCCAAGTAGGGAAGGCGAGGGAGTAGATGCCCCTCCCTCTCAGGCTTCCTTTATCTGCCTGGAGAAAGGGGTGGGGGTTGCTGAAATGCTCCCATTTCCCCAGGGGAGCCTCTTTTAGTCTCAGACCCAGATTTCTCATTCAGGGTAGTCATCCCGTGCCAGCTCATGAACCTGGTCTTCCCTGTCCTGGGGTAAACAATGGCAGCCATGTGTATCTCCCACCCCTACCGCCCTCGGGGCGGGCTGGACCAGAGATGGACCTAACTTTCAGTGGGCCAAGCAAGCCCTCTGCACAGGAGTAGAGGGGGTGTCTCGGTAGGAGGCAGGACTCCTGGTTCCTGTTTCTCAGGAGCACCTGGGAACTCTCTCTTTGTGAAAAAGCCTCTTTGTTCCGAGCCTGTTGGAGAGGGTCTGTACTTGAGTCCTAACTAATACCTAAACGCACCTCTATTAAAGGCCATGTATAATGTTCAGTTGTACATGATTGAAATGGGAGCATAGTTTTAACAGTTCCCAAATGACTGTTCATTGATATTAAAGTGGATTCGGTGGGTGGGGGGAGGGGGAGGGGGAGGTCTGTGTGGATGCATTCAGACTGAGGTGTCTGTGAAGAATATTGGAGATCCCGTGGTCTGCCAGAGGAAGCCCTGGTGGCTGAGTGGATGATGAGTGGTTGCGAACCACAAAGTCAGCGGATCAAACCCACCAGCATCAGGAGGAAGATGAGGCTGTCTGTTCCCACCAAGTTTACAACCTCGGAAACCCAAGAGGCGATTTGCCTCTGTCCTGTAGGGTCATTGGTGAGTCAAAATGAACTCAATGGCAATGAGGGGATCTTGTGTTTGTTTGTTTGTTCATGGACTATCAAAAGAATGAACAAACCAGTCTTGGAAGAAATCCACCAGAATGTTCCCTAAGAGTGAAGGTGGTGTGAGCCCTTGAGTTGCTTACTGTGGATACTGTGGCCATTGGGAAGACTGGACACTCAAAAGGACATCTGCTTGGGAAAGCAGCAGGCCAGCAAGCACGAAGCAACCCTGCCGCGATGGACTCAAGTCTGGCAAACAGGCACGAAGGCGCAGCAGGACTGGCCATTGTGGCGCTCGGTTAGGTGCTGGCCCCCCACCAGCTCGTTGGAGCCTACTCGGCAGCAGCTAACCACCAGGACCACAACCACAACCAAAGACTCAAGTCAGTTTGGAAAGTACTGGCTGAAGGAAAGAAGCCAGGACTTCCCAGAGCCTTTGACATGTCATTTTACAGTCACGCGTGGCCTCATGTAGCTCCCAACACCTATTCGATGCCATGCTGTCTTCCGGAGCTATCGCCTATAGACCAGTCTGGGGAACATCAAATAACGGTCTGCGTGTCCTTGGGGAATCTGCACTGACCGCATCGCTTCCACTAATGGTTACTGTGCTTTCCTTCTGTGGCTACTTCCCAGTCCTCCACTGAGTAAAGGGAGGCTCAGACGGGTTAGCCCCCTCCACAGTCACCCACAGAGCCGGGACGGAAACCAGGCTTTGCAGCTCTTGAACTCTCTCCTGGTTTTCCCTTCTGAACCATGTGCCATGAGGCGCTTTTTCCTGCCTCGTCCGTCAATGTACCCCAATGGTGGATGGAAGAGTCCCTCGAATGAAGGCACTGAATTCAATGATCTGGTCTCCTTTGGGTGCGTTTTCAAAGACGTTGACACCACAGAGCCGGCATTCATTTCCCAGGGCTGCTGTCACAAAATGCCAACACACCGGGAAGCTTATCGAAGCAGAGATGGGTCATCCCCCTCTCTCGACTCCAGAGGCTTGGTAGTGTAGCGGTTATGTGTTGGGCTGCTAGCTGCAAGGCCACCAGTTTGAAACCACCAGCCCCACTGAGGGACAAAGATGGGGCTTTCTACTCCCGTAAAGGGTTGCAGTCTTAGACACTCACAGGGGGCAGTATTACCCTGTGCTACAGGGTCACTATGAGTCTGCATTGAGTTAATGGCAGTGAGGTTGGAGGGTAGAAGTGTCTGCCCTGCACCTCCCTGGATGGATCAGGGTCCCAACAGAAAACAGATATCCACCCAGAGGGTCAGCTGAGGCACATTTGGTGACAGTCCAAAATGGACTAGATGGTGCACACCAACAATAGCTGGGCCTGCTGGCTACCGGCGACCCTGGGACAAGCACTATGTGAAGGGCTTCTTGTGTGGGATCTTCATGCCTCCTCTTTACAAACTCTCAGAGGAAGTGCCATGATCAGCCCCCCACTTTTTTTCAGGCTGTCAATCCTAGAACTAGCCCTCCCCCGCCCCCCACCAACCCCTACTCCTGCTCGGCCTATGTGCATGTCTGTCCACACATCTCTCTGTGGAGCAACACACTGCAGGCCCGGGCGGCACCAGGGTTCACCCCTGTGGCATTTCCCTTAGGCACAGCTCTCCGTGTCTTTCTCTACCTCCATCCATTTTTTGCTCACATCCTTCCCTCTTCTCGTCGGTTATGTGCCCCTTCACCCATGTTAACATGTGTCTGTCCTCTGGTCAAGCCAGTAATGTCTTCTCCTTCCTCCCCACTGCTGGCAGCTGTCAAAGGCTGTTTGTTCCTTTTAGTGAGCCACCCCCGTTTTATAGGTGAGCAACTCGAAGCTCAGAGGGCTGGAGTCACGTGCCGGAGGTCACATAGCTCTCGAGTAGTATGCCAACTCATTCAAGCTGTTTCCTATAGAGCCAGACGCCTCGATCCCAATGGCCCGCTTTGTCTGCATTAGCTCGGCATAAGGGCAACTTCTTGAGGGGAAAAGTAAATGAATGAGCGAAAGCAGGGGTCACGCCTGTAACGGACAATGTAAACGCTTTAATTTCAAGGCTTCTTTTGGATTCCAGAAGACGAGCGGGCCAAGCCTGAGAACTCCCATTCTCCAGATGGGGAAACTGAGTCCAGGGCTACCCTGTGAGGATGGCCTACACCCAGGTCACGGAGACAGGGGCATGTTCCCACCTGGCGACGTTTGAGCCAGCGTGGGGAAGCGGGGAGCTTGCTGGGAAAGCAGGTGTTACCTCCTTTTCTTTTCTTTTTCTCTCCTTTTTCCTCTGCTGTTGGTCCCATCCCAAAGGTAAAAAGTTCACGCGGGCGGCCATCCGTCGCAAGCTGTCAGGCGGCCATGTAATCTCTCTGTGGTTTTATTACTTAAAAACGGCGTGGAGCCTGGGCTGGGGAATTTTCCAAGGTGTTTGAGGCTGCCACGGGCCCCATTTATATTGTGCCGGAGTTTCCTTCCCAGTCTCCTTGAGACAAGTGACCAGCAGGCCCCTCTGTGAAGGGCGTATCAGTCATTTGCCAACAGGCGCTGGCCGTGAATTATCAGGGGATGGCGCAGCGGGGAGCAGGGGCCGGGGGTGCAGGGTGACAGTAAACATGTCCCCAGAATGTGTCCCCCATCAGTCATGGGCAGACGGCAGATCTAGGCCCACACACAGCCCCGACCACTAAATCTCCTGACCTGTGAGAGAGATGGAGGTGACTTTCAAGGATGTCTGTCTGCAGGGGAACTTGGAAGTGGAGTTTAGAGCAGGCAGTGCTGGCCCGCTGGGGGGGCCCGGCGGGCTCCCCATAACCACTGAAGACGCTGACCTTCTAGGTCACGGATGTGTTCATTCTCGAGCATAGGCTATGTGAAGTGGGGCAACAGTTGGAGGTTCGTGTGGAATGCAAAGAGAAGACCTTGGCTTGAGGGGAAGGAGGGGGGTACAACCAGGCGCTGGTTGTCCCCTGCCCCTTGCTCCAACTTGAGTCCCTTTGCCAGCACTCTCCTGCTCTGTCTGGACGGGAGGGTTTGGCTGTTATCAAGTGGAGGTGGGGTGGGGTGAGGGTGGTGCTAACTGCTCTGCTCTCTTGTCTCAGCCTGGAGGGGGGGTCTCTTCTTCAGGGGTCGAGTACTGTGCTGGGACCGTAGTCACTGAGTCTAACAAGGAAGGCACCAGTATCATTCCGTTTTGCAGATGAGCAGTGTGGAGAGACTAAGAAAGTGGCCAAGGTCAACCAGTGAGTTGGTCAGAGCCTGGACATGACCCCAGGTCTACGGGTCTCTAAAGCCGGCTGAAAGTGGTGGGTTTTCACTGCTGCCTGTCTGTAGTCTCTGTGGTGCTGGTGCTAGTGCTGGTGCTGGTGGTGGTCTGGTGATTGTTGTTGGTGGTGGTGGTACTGATGGTGGTGACCGTGGGGCTGGTGGTTCTGGTGGGAGTGGGGGTGCTGCTGGTGGTTGTGGTTGTGGAGGTGGCGGTGGTGCTGGTGGAGGTGGTCTGGTTGGTGGGGGTGGTGCAGGTGGTTGTGGTTGTGGAGGTAGTGGTGGTGGTGGTGGTAGCTTTTGGTGCTGGTGGTAGTGATGGTGGTGGTGGTGGTGGTGGTAGTGTTCTGGTTGTTGTTGTTGTTGTTGTGTTTATGGTGCTTGTGATGGTGGTGCCAGTTGTGCTGTTGGTGGTGCTTGTGGTGGTGGTGCTGCTTCTGGTGATCCGAGAACCCTGAGAACTTCCTGTGATGGGAGATGCCAGCTTGACCCTTCTGCCCTCCTCATGCCCAGGATGATCCCCTCAGAGTGGGCGCCAGGCGGGGGTCTTGTCACTTTTACTTGGTCTTTGTTTGTTCCACATGTGCTGTGGTGCCTTTCCTGTCTTACCTGGCTCTGTTGTCTCTGGTCTGTCTCCAACTCTATCTCTGCCTCAGGCTCCTTTGTGTCTGAGACCCTTTCGTTCTCAAGCCAGATCCAAGTGAAGTATTGGCCCCAGTGCTGCAGTGGGAAGGCCTTGCTGTGAGGGGAAAGAGGGCCCCCAACAAATCATCACGGGTCCGGTAGGCGCAATTGTACAGCGATGATAAGTAAAGATTACAGTAAAGTCATAGTGAGCATGAGAGATAGAGGAGAGATTGGAATAATGGAGTCAGACACAATTCATGGTAGCATGCTCACCTCCTGGATAGCCATGACCTTACCAGCCAGGTCTGCTCACAGTGTGGGCTGAGGTGAGGTGGGGTGGAGACAGCTGGCCAGCCCAACATTATTGCTAACCAAGGCTTATATCTACCAAGGGGGCATGATTAGAGGTAACCACATACGTCACAGGAAGGGGCTGTACAATAGGAAATACAAGCAATAGGAGGGGGGCATACAATATGCATAAGCGTAACAGGAATGGGGATGAGCTTGGGGTGTACACATGACAGGAAGGGATGGAACTAGAGGTATACATGTGACAAGAGGGGTGGACCCTAGATTCATGAAGGCGACCTACCCTTGGTCACCCTTGGGTGGGCTTGACCTCTCTGGGGTCTGCTACAAGGAAACAATCAACTACTATCCTTACCAGAGGGAGTGGGCCCTACTTGTTGTGGGACAAACCATGGTGTCTGCTTGCTCTGGGTGGCTGATAACCCTTAGGGAGAATAACCCCTGACCTACTTCTGTTGACCTCCAAGTGTATAGTCATTTGCCACGTGTAGCAAGCAGCTAAGTTTGGGATATATTTGGGGGAGGCAACTTGGGAGAAATCTTTCTGTTTCCCACACCTTGCCTCCTACCTGTGCCTCTCTAAGCCTCTGCCTCTCCTCCTGTGCAGCCGCAGTAGACTCACTGCCTCTTGTGAGACTTCTGGGAGGAGGGTGACCAGCTGGCTCTCATTTGTCTGGGACTTGCTCAGTTTTGCACTGAAGGCCAGTGCCCAGGAGCGTCTCCATCCTAGGCAAACCAGGAGTTGAGTTATTCTTT
>NW_022103919.1:794249-807892 GCF_000313985.2 Echinops telfairi
ACCATCGAGGCTGTGCATTTTTATAGGAGCAGATAGCCTCATTTCTCTCCCATCAAGTGGCTGCTGGGTTTGAAGTGCCAACCTTTTGGTTAGCAGCTCAACAGTGAACTCATAGCACCACCAGAATTCCTTACGCCATTCACCAACTTAAAAAAGAATTCTGACTCATATCAATTCTATAGGACAGGGTAGAACTGCTCCTGTGTTTTGGAGACTAATTCTTTACAGGAGTAGAAAGCCCCATCTTTTCCAGTGGAGTGGCTTGCAGTTTCAAACTGCTGACCTTGAGGTTAGCAGCCCAACTCGTAACCACTACTCAAACCCTGAGACTGAGTCAAGGGTCCCAAGGGCAGGCTCAGGGTCAGGAAGAGGAATAGATTCAAGATGGTCCATTCTCCTACCCGGCCCAGCCCACGCAGCTACCTGCACACCTTCCCTGGCAGCGGCCCGCCGCCTGTCTACATGTGCTCAGACAAGGACTGACTCTTTCAAAGATAATTTATTGGTGGATACCTCATTGCACATGGTAATAGCTTGTGCTTAAATAATAATAAGCTTGATTGCCGTGCAGTCGTTAAACTTTTTTCTCATTCAGTTTAACTGACCGTTTTGTGTGTGGTTTTGAAGAAGAGGGGGAGAGAGGGCCCAGTCATTACCCTGGGCCTGAAATGGGAGTTAATTTCTAATGAAGGTATAATTTTATCTCAATGATTTTACATTTAATTAACTAAAGCTACAAGTAATTTGAAATTATATGGTGATGGGGCCTCACTTTGGGGATCACAGAGGGCAGAGTTGGGGAACGGAGGGCGAGGGAACAGAAAGGACAGAGGGCAGTCAGGGCAGAAGGGTGGACAAGAGAGAAGGATGCAGGGATGGGGGCTGCGTCAAGCAGGCCCATGCTTGGCCCCGGAGACCTGCGTCCTCTGCAATGCTGACCCGAATCCCTGGCGGTGGCAGGGTTGTCTCCATCTTATGGATGGGGAAAGGGAGGCTCGGGGAGTAGAAGAAGCAGACACCTATTTTTTGCTCCGCCCTTTCTTCTCCTGTCCTTCCTCTTCTGGAAGTGGTTCCTCCTTCCTTCCACTGCCCTCCTTCCTGCCCCCACCCTCTTCCTGGTGCTTCCAGCAGGTGCTGCCATGCCCTGTTGGGGCCCTGAGAGCCAGCCCCACTGGAGCACGTGGCTTCCTTCTCTGGGACTTTTGTACTTTTTGTACTTTTCTTTCTGGTCCTACTGATCTACCTCCCATTCAGTAGCACATGCTCACACTCCGTGACCCTCACCCTCATCAAGCATTGTCGCTGGCTCCCTCAGGCCGTCTCCCAGTCACTACAGCCTCTGAAGCCGACTGGGCATGCCAGCCATCACAGATTACGTTCCTTGTGTTCACATCTCATGTAAAAATCAAACGGCACACGGTCTTCCGTGGCTGGCCTCTTCCAGTCCACATTAAGCCTGTGAGGATTGTCTGGGCTGTTGGGGAATACAGTGGTGTGTCTTTGTCATTGCTGGGGGACACTCTACTGGGTGGATTTGCCATCACTCGCTAATTTGTACACTTGCTGATAGGTACTGGGAGCATCCCTGGTTTTTCAATAGAATGAACACTGCTTCTATGAACACTTTATCTATTTAATCCACACACATAAAAAGACATATGTAGTATACCAATAGATATTTAAATATCTATAGCACACAGGGGAGGGGCAGTGACAAAGAGGAGGGCCCTTCATGAGCTGCATTGGCACAGTGGCTGAGTCCATGGGCTCAGACGGAAGAGCCATTGTGAACACGGCGCGGGACCGTGCTGTTGTACATCGGGTCGTTACAAGTCGGAGCCAGCTCTATGGCACCTAACAACAACAACAACGGCAGGGTTGATCAGGACGCAGCCAAGTCTCATTATTCACGTTGTTCTGGTCTCTTGCGATGACTGAGTGAGCAGGTACTGATGCAGCCTGGCTTGGCCTCCTCTCGACAGTCTTCTCAGCTCTGTGCACCCCGCGTCCATGAATAACCAGGAAAGCGTGACGGGCATTTTCAGTGAACTGGCCCATTTGTGAATTTGGAGCCCACGAATAATCTATGTCTACACACATATGCCCTATCATAACTTGAAAATTACTCTCTCTTGGAAACTGGCCAGTGGTGTGGACAATGGCAGAGAGAGTGGGCGGTGCCTCTTGGAAAGCAAGTTCCCAGATCAAGACACGGAGGCCTGAGCTGAGGTCAAGAACCAGGTAGAAAGTAAAGTCAGAAGCTAGAGAATCAGTGAGGTCAGAAGCCAGACGGTGACTGAGGTCAGGAGTTGGCTAAAAGTTGGTGCCAAATTATGAAATGAGCCCAGGGACCAGAGAACAGCCAGAGTCAAAAGTGGATAGGATTTGACCCTAAGAGCCGACATAGGAGAATGTCTTAGGACCCTTGTATTCTGAGACCAGAGTGCTGATAATCAGCAATGTTTTCCATGGGAGCCTGAAGGACTTCCCGTCTGTTGCCACGACTCTGAAAGAGCTCCACCTGGAGCCCCTCAGCAGCTCGCTGCACCCGGAGGTGCCTTGTTGGGAGATATCATTCCCACGCCACACCATGCACCCACGTAGAGTAGACAATGCGGTGGTGTTTACTATGTTCACAGAGTTGTGCCACCACCAACATAATCCATTTTAGGACATTTTCATCACCCCAGGAAGAAACCCTGTGCCCACGAGCAACGGGTCTCCACGGCCCCGCACCCTGCCTGGTCCCGGGTGGATTGACTTTCTGTCCCTACAGATTCGCTTCTCCTGAAACGGTCATGTGAACAGAACCATGCAATAGGTGGTCCTCGGTGACCAGCTTCTTTTCTCGAGGATAATGCTTTCAAGGTTCATCCGTGCTGTAGCGTGGATTATAACTTCGTATTTTAAATTGTGAAATACTATAACATCGTGTAGACCTTCTAGCTCGTTGATCTATGTGTCTGTCTATGACATTTGGGTGGGTCTTACTTTGGGGCACGTATGAGTGAGGTGACTATGAATACTCATGTACAGGCTTTTGCATGGACAGACGGTTCCTCTTCTTGTGGATAGATATGGGTGAAGATTGCTGGACTACATGGTAATTGCTTGTTTTTAATCTTCTGAGAAATTGCCAGGCTGTCGTCCACAATGTCTGCACCGTTTCACATGCCCACCAGCAGTGTATGAGAGCTCTAATCTCTCTGCATCGCCAACACTTGTTATCATCTGTCTTTTTATTATGACTGCTACACCTGTGTTAGTGGGTGAAGTGATCTGTCATGGATCTGCATTTCCCTGATGGCCAATGATAACTTGAACTCATCTCATGTACTTATTAGCCATTTATATTTCATTTGGGGAGAAGTGTCTGCTTAGATCCTTTGCTTTTAAACAATAGTTTATTTTATGTGGTTGTTGAGACCAGGCACCACAGAGCATACAGTGGTTCTACAAATTCTACATGTGCAGTTAAGTGACAATGATCTCGTGATTTGAGTGGTGATGATGAGAATGGTGAGGGCTACCATCGCCACCCTCCTTTTTCCAGTGAGTCATTCCTCCCCCGTTTCTCCCCCATGAACTCACTGCCTCCTCAGGTTCCCGTCTAGCCTTTCCAGTTGCCACCGCGAATTTGATCCCACATGGCTAGACCTTAAAGGAGCACCGTGCTCCGGGCAGACATTCTTCACCAGTTAAGCTAATGTCTGCCTTTAAGAAGACATAAGGAGTGGGTTATCTGTCTTTTTATTGTTGAGTTTTAAGAGTTCTTTAGATGTTCAGAACAATAGACCTTACCCTCTATGTAACTTGCAAATACTTTCTCCCACTCCGTAGGTTTTGCTTTCTGCATGGTGTACTTGGAAGTTCTAATTTTAACCCAGTCCGATTTGTCTAGCTTTTCATTTGTAGCTTGTGCTGTGGGTGCCATATCGAAGACCGTATTGCCTAATCAAAGATCTACAACTATGTTTCCCCATAAGGGTTTTACAGTGTTAGCTCTCACAGTTCAGTTTCTGGTCCATTTTGAGTTGATTGGTGTGTATTGTGCAAAATTGGGTCCAGTGTCATTCTTTTTCTGGGTGCATCCAGCAGTTCCAGCACTATTTTTGAAAGGACAATTCTTTCCACCCTTGTAAAAAAATTTTTTTTTAAACTTCAATGGACCATGGATGTGTGGGTTTATTTCTGGACTTTCAATTCTATTCCACTGGCCTACATGCGCATCCTTATACCAGTACCACCTTCGTTTGAGTCCTGCAGATTGGTGATAACTATTGAAGACAGGAAGTATGAGTCCTCTCACTTCGTTCTTGGTTTTGAAGCCTGTCTTGGTGGACACGTGGTGCAGAGAGGGCAGTGTGGCCAGAACTGGGCCCCGAGCCACCAGGCCTTGCCTACGCATGGGCTCACCTTTCAGCTTGGAGATCCATGTCTGGAACGGTGCGGGCGGGTGGGCTGCCGGGGCGGCCATGGGTACGGGACTGGGGTGAGGCTGCAGAAAGTCCAGGTCTCTCTGAGATGCTCCCTTTTTGGAAGCTTCGCCTGGTCTCAACCTTTCCAAATGGATGTGATTTTTCTGTCTCCGGAAGTCACCGTTTACTTTTGACACTTCAGATGGCCCGGATATTAGGATGACAGCTGTGATTGGTTGACCTTGCCTACTCTCGGTCGAGACCTCTGCAAGAGCAGGGCTGAGTTTCCCTCTGTGTCATGTCACTCCGGAGTGGCCCCGTCTCATCTCCTAGCCGGCCACATGGGGACAGTGGCAGGGGTCTGGAGAACAAAGAGTAAAAGCAAAAATAGCAAGGCCTCTTAAGGCTCAGGCTCAGAACCAGCACAATGTCACAACAAGCCGCCCGGCTGACCCAGCTTCAAGGGCAAGAGACATAGACTCTACCACTCAATGGGGTACTGCCAAGTCACCTTCCAAAGGACCATTTTCTCAAGCAGCCTATCAGTTTAGAGAGAGAGAGAGAGAGAGGTTAAGTCTCTTGGCTCAAGGCCCCACAGCCCACTCTCGCCACTCTGCCTGCAGCCCTTGTGAACGGGCCCACAGGCCTCTATCCTAGAGGGACCACGAATCTGCTAGCGAGCCCTTTACAAGTGTTCCTGTGAGGGAGATTCCATGGCCTCCAAAAGGAAGCTCCAACAGGAAGCTGGAGGCTGAGGTTGGACCCCATTTCTGTGACACCGCTGAGATAGAAGCCCGGCCGGGCCCCATGGCTGGGGTGGAGGTGGGGAGGGAGACTGTGGGCGAAGAGGCTGAAGTGGTAGCACAAGGCCTGTCAGCCTGGAGCTTGTACCACCTGCTCTGGAAATGGGCTTCTTTCTGAGGCACAGGGAACCCAGGATGGGCTGTAGCAGAGAGGGGCGTGCCGTTCACGCATTCACTACGTTCCTGCTTCCTCCTTGTACTCACTGTTTTTAGCTCCCCATTGCCCACCAACCTCCCCTTCCAAGCCCGAGGAAAGCCAGTGGCTCTCTCTACAGAGTCACCTGTGCTGGATTTCAGACAGAGAAAAACATGCACAACCAACATCAAACAAACCAAACAAGCAGACAAACCCGACAGCAATGACAGAATAAAACAGAAAAACTTCAATAGGAAAGAAAACAGAAAATATGAAAAACTGGAACAAGTATACGTGGGATCAAAAGGGAGATCAAATGACAGTGGGGGTGGGGGTGGGAGTAATGTGTTAACCTAATTACAACTGCAGGGAGTCACCCGGCTATGCACTCTGTCTGATGCCAAGGTCATTCCCAGCCCTAGTCTGCAGTCATAGGTGATTCCCCAGAGGCGTAATCCACGTGGGCGATGCTGCAAACGGATTCGGGCCTTTCACTGTCCTCCTTAGACTTCCGTAAGCAAGGCGTTTAGAATTTAAGTTCTAATACCGTTTCCTCCTCCAGATTTGGATATTATCATTTACAATCTTTGACTCACACAGGCTGGGGTGCTTCTTTTATGTGGAACTTAGATGAAGCACCATTTAAATGGTTGCTTGTTTTAAGACAAGGCTTTAAAACTCCAGACAACCACACTTGGCCATAACACCATATCTTCATTGATCTCTTTGTGTTCCCTCCTCTTTCAAGCCAGCTTTGTGTCTCCAGGTAAAAGCCCCCACAAAGTCATGGATCAGCCTCCAGGCAGGGAATCAGGGTAGGGGTCAGGGCAAGATCCATGTATAGCTGGGGAGAGGAGTCTGGCCCAGCAGCCAGACACTATGGACAGGAAGGGTCAGAGGGCCAGGTAGGGGCTGGGCAGTGCTCTGTGCTGGACATTCATTTGTTCATTCTGTATTGATTGAGAGTCTATTATGTGCTACCCGATCCAAGTTCCCAATAGGAAAGGTAACAGCCATGCAACAAACAACAGATCTAATGAATAAATGAATCACACTGTCTCTTCCTTACACATGGTAAGGATGCCCTAGTCCCCACACTGGCAATCAACCCCTTTGGACGGGCCCCTCTCCTCTTGCTGTCCTGTATCCTGCTTTTCCGAGCCTCCTATCTCTCTCTCTGCCTCCTCCCTTGACCCTTCCTCCTCTTCATTCTCCATGCTCCCCTCTTTCCAGGAACCCACCCTGATGACCCCTGAGAGGGCACAGCAGCTGAGCCAAGTGGGGCTCACTCCTGCCCTGCAGGTTCCCTAAGTGGGCACCATAGTGATAGGAGTGTTGGGTGGACAGTCTGTGTCCCCAAGACCAAGCGGCTTCTCCCTCCGACTGCTCTTGTGGCCTGTGCAGCACACACCTTCCGGCTCGGCAGTGGGACGAGGATAGGAGTGGGGTCTGGAGTCAGGCAGGAATAGCAGCAGTCCCCTGCCCCTGCAATAGCTCAGCTACCCTGCCCAGGGAAGTGGGGTGGGGCTGTCCTCAAAAGGACATCCTCCCTGACAAAGGAGAGGGTCAGTGGCAAGGATGATGACGAGCAATGAGATAGGTTGACACAGTGGCTGCACCAATGGGCTCCTCCGACAACAGTTATGAGGAGGGCGCCCGACCGAGTAGTGTGGCCTCTTGTCATCCGAGGGCTCCCGAGTCAGAACCGGCGCCAGGGCACCCAACAACAGCCCCCTAGGCTCAATTCTATACACCGACAGTGTGGTGCATTCGAGTGCACCCTGGTCCCAGCTATACAGGCTTCTGGCTTTGCACCTGTGAGTGGGGACTTTGGGCGTGTTTGTGTACCTATGCTCACCTGAGTATACACACAGGTACAGATGCACATGTGCGCACATATTATGTGTATACAATGGGTGCTGGTCTGCAGGCATCTGCATTTGTGTATGTCAGGGTGTGTCTGGGTGCCGTGTGTATGTGTGTGTGTGTGTGTGTGTGCGCGTGCGTGCGCATGCTGACCATGCCTGTGAGAACATTCATGGTTCCACCTTGTGGCTGTGCAAACATAGTCCTGTTTGCTTATGTATCTGTGTGTCAGCACACATGTAAAATCTGTGTGTTTAGCATGCCTGGGGCAGATTCCCCCAGCAAACATGGTGTGGCTGCCGTTGCCCGTTAGGGTGTAAAGTGTGGGGAGTCCTCACACCACAGAAGTTTCTGAGCTGTGTGTGTGTTTTGTGTCATGGGGGCCACAGAGTGTGTAGGCCTGCCTTGTTGTAACAGAGCTGTCGGACTTCTTTGGTTCCTGCCCTTAACCTCTGCTCTTCACCTATCACAGCTTCAATCAATTATCACAATTCAGCCAAAAAGGTTTTCACCCCTAAGAACTGAGAAATGGCAACGCTATCATCCCTTCAGTCATCCCCCACGCCCATGTGGTGGCCTACTTTCAAGACCTTAGGCCTCAAACGTGACTCTGGGGCCATGGCCTCCTCTTCTTTGGCAGTCCCATCCCAGACCATGCTAGGTCACAGGTGCTGGCTCCTAAATTGACCACCGCCTTTTGACTGAAGGGCTGGGACTTGGCCCAGGCTCAGGTGGGAGATAGGGAGGTGGAATGGCGCCCTGGTGCCTGGGGTTGCTCTGGGGCCGGGGATTGCCCTTGTAGAGTGGCATTATTTGGTCTTCCAAGCAAAGAGGGGGCCAGGCTTGTGACTTTACCTACAGCTCTGCTGGGGGTCAATGACCAACTGTGGGCATCCACATGGTAGTCAGGAAACTATGAGAAACCACAGTGGTGGGGTTTCCAAGCCCATATGAGATGCTCTCAGTAGACTCCTGGAAATACCAGAGGCATCTCTGGAGGCTGGTTGGGGACCAGCAAGAATCTCTTTGATAGTATGCCTTCATTTGTATGTACATGGGGGTGGAGGGCTAGAGGCATTTGGGTTTCCTGATGAAAGCAGAAAGCAGTGTTCAGTTCCTGCTTGGAATCAGTAAAGGGACCCTTGGGAGTTCGACTCTGCACCTTCACAGCCCTGGGTTCAAATTCCAGTTCTGATGCTTCTATTTTGGCCAAGTGTGGCTCACCTCTCTGAGCCTCCATTTCCACTGCTACAGAATCAGACCTTGCCGTATGGAATACAGAGGTATCAAATCAGCAGCATCTGTGAGAAGAATCAAAAGACAAGCTCAAGTCATCAGTCAGAACAAGGTCAGGGGGCAATGATGGAACAGAGCAATTGATATTGCTCATAGGGCAAGTTCAAGGGAAAGGGGAAGAAAATAGAACAAGTCCATGAGAGCCAAAATATGACCTTGAGTATATCCCACTTGAATTTAGAGACCGTCTCAAGAGCAGATTCTGCACATTGAACACTAAGGGCCAAAGACCAGAGAGATGTGGGATGCCATCAAGAAGGTCATAGCTGAAAAAAAGCAAAAACTTGTTAGAACACACACACACACACACACACACACACACACACACAGGCAAGAAGGGAAAACTCAAACCAGATGCCCGAAGAGACTCTGAAACTTGCTGTCATATGTAGAGAACCTACATCATAAGGGAGAAATGATGAGGTAAAAGAGCTAAGTAGAAAACAATTGTAAAAAAAAAAGAAAACAATTGTAAAGAACAGATTGAGAAAAAGCAACAACAAAAAACAAAAACAGCTTGAGGAGACAAAGTAAGGTGTTAAAATGAAAATACAGCTTTAATGACCTGTAGTTATTAAATGAAAAAGGAAGAACATGCTCAGTATTTCTCAAGCTGAGAGAGCTGAAGGCAAAATTCAAGGCTGGAGTTGTAACTGATTGGAAACAATTTACGTGCCTCTTTCAAAGGAACAGAATATAGACATGATTGAACAATATCATTAAGATCACATTCAAATAAAATGTTGCTGAAGATAATTACAAAGAGCCACAGCAGTACTTTGACAGGGAACTGTCAGAATTTCAAGCCATATTCTGCTCATGTGGGATTTATACATAGACCACGAGGCAGCCTTGAACAGTGGGAACACTGCCTGGCTTGAAACTAGGAAAGGTGTGCGCCAGGATTGCATTGTTTTACTGTATTTCTTGAATCTGTACGTTGGACCAATAATTTCAGAGGTGGCCTACATGCAGAAGAAGGAGGCATCAGGATTGGAGAAGGCTTATTAACACCTGACAACATGCAGGCGACCCAACCTTGCTTGTCGAAAGCAAAATGGCCTCGAAGCTCTGATGAGGATCAAAGACTTCCGCCTTCAGTATGGATGACTCCAATGTACAGGAAACACGATTCTTCACCACATCCCAGCATCCATCACAGTAAGTAACAGCTCCATAGATGAAGACATTCTGAAATTGATGCAGTTTTATTTTTTAGGTCCATACCCTGTTTCCCCGAAAATAAGACATCCCCCCCCCAAATAAGACCTATTTACAGTTTTGCCTCTTGTGAAATATAAGGCATCCCCCCAAAATAAGACCTCCCCGAAAATAAGCTCCCCCGAAGCTACCGTAACTCTGGACTCTGGACCGTTGCTGCAGGTGCCACCGCACAGCTCACTGTTGGTTGCAGTGCAGCCAGAGCAGACAGGAAGTATGAGGTCTCTTTTAATAAAACAATAAAACAATAAATGTGTACCATATTCGTCTTCGTGGAAAAATAAGACATCCCCTGAAAATAAGACCTAGCACATCTTTGGGAGCAAAAATTAATATGACACTGTCTTATTTTCAGGGAAACAGGATAGCAGACATTTATCAAAGCAGCAGTGAAGAAATCTAATGAAGTATGGCATTGGGCAAATACACTGCAAAAAGACCTCTTTGAAGTGTTCAAAAAGCAAAGCCTTGAGGACTTCAGTGTCCCTGACTCAATGCCCAGTCCTTTTATAGCCTCATATGTAGGAGAAAGCTGGCCGGTGAACCAGGAGGTCTGGAAACGCCTTGGTGTCTTGAATTAGGGTGTTGGCAAAGAGCACTGTCTATCCGGAAACTGCCAGGAGAACAGCCAAGTCTGTCTTGGAAGAAGTACAGCCAGAATGCTCCTTGGAAAGGAGAAGGTGGACATTTTACTTCACATACTTGGGGCATGCTTTCAGGAGGGACCGGTCCCTGGAGAAGGACTTCATGCTTGGTAAAGTAGAGGGTTGGCCAAAAAGAGAAGATTACTTTCAAGAAGATAGACTGATATATGGCTACCATCCTGGGTTCAAACCTAGCAACAATTGTGTGGCCGGTGCAGCCGCGGGCAGTGTTTCACACTATTGCGCACACGGTCACTGTGAGTCAGAAGTGACCCCATGCTGCCTAACCACAGCAACTGTTTCATCGGGCTGTACCAAGGTCTCCATGAGCTCATAGGCACAAAGTGCTCATTATCATAGAATTGACCCAGATGGAGACCCCAATTTGTGTCGGGCCCTCTGCCAAGTGGGCATCCACCTCCCTCACAGTAACGTCCAGAGTCAAGAGTAGCAGCACCTGTAATTTTCTTTCAAGGTACTTGAGGTAGTTAGTTTATTGTGCCAACCTGTCCAATACACACATGCGGGGTTAATTGAAGGGTGGAGAGATAAATGGCTCGGTGAGCTTCGCCTTTTGAGTTCTCGGGTCTCTTGCTTTCTGATGGTCGAACCAGGGTGCCTTAGCCAGTTCCCTGCTTCAGCTGGCAAGGCTCACTTCCTTCAAGACATCCCTGAGGAGAAGCCACGTGGACCTACCCCGATGCAGCCCTGGGTGCTGGAGCAGCCGTGTGGAGACCCCTGCCAGCGATGAGATGCTTACACGTTCACTGACTCGGCTTTCCTCCTGCAGTCGGTGTCATAGTGTGTGTTTTGTGAGATGGAGGAGGATTTTGTGGATTGATGTTGGACATGTGGGTTGATGGGTTAACGTTGGAGTAGTGGGCTTGGGCAGCCCTGGGTTGGGATGTTTTCTTGATGCGCATTTAACCTTTATATACAACTCTCTCTTATACATGAGTTTCTGTGGTTTTTCTAAAGTACCCAGACTCACACATTACTGACCGCCCGATGGCATTTTGGATGGTTTTATGGGTCTAGCAGATTAGTTCTCTGGAGACGAAATGAGTCCTCCAGGCTTCGCGGGGGACACGTTGCTGGGTCAGCCATGGCTACGACCGGTGCTTTATGGAGTCTGTAAAAGCTCCCGCCCTGCTCCTTGTACTTAATGAGAGGAGCAGGGCCCTGGTGGCTTCCCATAACCCTCTGCTCCAACTGAACCCAGATGACCTAGAAGGGGCCAGCGATGCAGACAGCCCTGGTCTCTGCCTGAAGACCCTGTCAGGTCTGGGTGAGAAGATAAGGGCAGGAGGAGGCTCACTCCTTCACGTGCCTGCCTGCAGGAGGGTTAGGTGTAGACCCCAAGCCATCCCTGCTTAGGTCAGGCAGTGTTGGCCAGAATCAGAGACTGGGGTCCACAGGGTCCAGGCCATGCTACTCCTTTCCTTGGGCCTCAGTTTCCTCATTTGTGAAGCATGGATCATAATCCACATTTGGCTGGGTCGTCCTCAGTTTTGGGAGGAACTAGGCCTGAGAAGTGCCTGGTGCCAGGACGGATGCCTTGGGGGTGGGGGTGGGGGTGGGGGTGATAAGGTAAAGTTTAGAGCTTTGGCTCTGCTGGTGTTCCCTGCTCCTGTCCTTCCGCCCTGGTGTGCTTTGGGTTCAGGCCAGAAGATGGTCATGTTCCAGGCCTGGCCTGTGCCCCAGGCCCCGTGAGGCCATCTGTGCCCACACTCAGGCCATGTGGCACGCACCTGGTGGAGGGTCTCTTTGAGCAGTTGGGGACACACATTCTGGGGACCACATCTCGACTCTGGCTTCACCATTGGAGGGCTTCTCGGTCTGGCTGACTGGTCAGGTTAGAGCACGGTTGTTTATTCATCTCCACAGCCATGTTTGCCCGTCTGCCCCCGGACTTGATGACATCTTCAGCAGCATCCCCAAGCCCTTGCTTTTGGGGACAGCACTTGCCATGTCACTGTCCCCCAGTGCTTCTGACACCCCATGCAGAAGCCTGGATTCCTGCCTCTCCCGAAGGAGGACACTGAGTTTCGGCGAGATGGAGTCCTTTGCCCAAAGGTCTAGCTCAACCTGGAATGCTCTCAGCAGCCTGCTGTCCCCTGCAGATTCAGAGTGGGATTTGTCAGGGAAGTGAGGAGGGTGGCGACTCCCCAGCACTAGACATCTGCTGGTTCTGGCTTTACCGCTGGTAACTTGCCTCAGGCTCCCCGACCAGCACCCCAGGTCTCCATGAGGCCCTAGACCCAAGGTTTAAATTGTTCCCCTGAGTCCTGGCTAATAACCTGCCACCCTCTCCTCATCTGTTCCATGCCCAGCTCAGACCAGATCTATCCCAACTCTGAATTTTCTATTCAGACTTCCAAAGGATCCCTGGGTAGGGCAGTCATTAAGTACTCAATTGCCAAGTGGAAGGTCAGCATTGTGAACCCACCTGCTGCCCTGGGGGAGGAAACATCTAGAGACCTGTTCCCATAAAGCTGGTAGCTCCAGCAGCCCCCTGGGGCAGTTCTCCCCTGCCTTAGAGGGTCCTTTGGGTGGAAATGGTCTTGGCAGCTGCGGGTTTGGGCTGTTTTCTAGCCCTATAACGCCGAGCACGACATTTTCGTAACATTCAATTAAAAGTACATATTAATATATATTGATAACTATGAAAGTAAAGACTACAAACAAAGCAATTAAAAATTGTGGCATTATAGGGCTAGACTCCCCTGTTATAGGGCCTGGCAGACCAGGCCCTCAACAGCTGTGAGCTGGCTGCACCCCGAGGCACAGGAAGATTTCGATGCAAGCCGCCTCAACTCCAGCCGCCTCATTTAGTGCCATCGTGGGCAAGTCCTTGTTCTCTCTGACCTTAGCAGCTTTGCATCTGTCAAATGAAACTCACAGAGAGGCATAGAGAGGGTCTCCAGTGAGGGCTGGGGTGGGGGTGGGGTGGGCAAAGACATAAAGAAGACACCTCCCATCCCCTCCCTTGGTTTCCACCATGAAGTTTGCGCCTTAGGGTTGTGTGTGTGTCTGTGTGTTTTTGTTTTGAGTCTTTTGAAGGCCAAGCTGGACTAGCCATCACGCCGCTGTGTTGTCTAAAGGGTGCTAGAAGGAAGCCCTTGCGGTCTGGCTCGCTCGCTGTTCCGCTTCCTTTTCGGGACGCTCCCTCCTTTCCCGGCAGGGCATCTGTGAGCATCTGGTGAGACGCCACTGAGGTGTAGTGGGTTGCTCACTACAGAGTGATCACTTTGAACCC
>NW_022103919.1:808240-811976 GCF_000313985.2 Echinops telfairi
GGCACCGCTCAGAGGCCAGGACTTGCCCTCTGCTGGGGTCTGCTTGGGACTCTGGGTAGGATTGGACCTCCTTCTGAGAGTGTTCTTTTTCTTGTGGGGACATGGTCTGTGTGTGCATGTGTGTGCTTGGGGACACTAATGCGTGCAGCCACAGTTTCGGGGCCCTCCCCCTGTGGCTAGAACTTGCCCTGCCCTCTCATGTGCAGCCTCCCTGCACCCCAGTCAGCCATCCCTGGCCTCTTTGTGCCCTCTTCAGAGGAGACGTGGACAGCAGAGCAAGGTGGTTAGAAGTCAGGCTCTGGTGCTGGGGAAGCCTAGTTCAAGTCCCTGGTCCTTCATTTCCTAGCACTGTGACCTTGGGCAAGTTATCTAACTTCTCTGTGCCTCCCACTTTTCTCTAAGGTGGAGCTACGGATGGAATCTGTCCCACAGGGTTGGTAGGAAGATTGACTATGTGACCACAGTGTCTGGGGCCATGGGGAGACGGGCGCCCTTACTGTGCCCAGGTGACAGGTGAGGAAGTGGCACTCTGGGGCTTGACGCCAGAATCCCCCATTTGCTTACTGCTCCCGGCACCAAACTGGACGGAGGCCAAGGTGCCGCGCGCGCGAGAGGAAAGGTCTCTTATTGGTGGGGGTGACCAGGCTGGGCCAGGGTAGGGGGAGGGTCCTTCTCACTGCCCCTCAGAGGCCTGGTGAGTCCTGACTTCACCAGAGACCGGCTGGATGAGAACTCCAATTAAAGGTAATTCCTCTTTTTCCTACCTTGAAATTCCTATTGATTTCCTCCCTAAATAGAAATTCCCATTGATTCCTTGTCTGTTCAGATTAGTGTCCTCAGCTGCGGCTTTTGGTGCATAATATCTTCTCGCTTCCGCCGGGGCCCCAATAAATCTCCCCAAGGTGACCCTGCCACCACCTGCTTGGCTGGGCTCCATGGCTCCCCAGTTGGGGCAGAAGATGGTGGGCTGGAAAGAGGGCCTGGGTGGGGCTCTGGTCCCCCACCCCCCAAGGCTGGGCACTCTACCTCGGCCCCAGATAAGATGAGGAGAGGTGCTCTGGGATCCCTCTCATCAGTCTTGCCACCGTGGGGACCATTAGCCCATTGCTCAGGTGGGAAGTTGAGACCTAGAAAGATGTTTGCAAACAGCCCCCCTCCCACACGTGACATGAGCAGGGGTGGGATCCAGTCATGCAGTTCGCAGGGGTGGGATCCAGTCACACAGTTTGCTGATGGCTAACACGTCAGGAATTTTGCTATTGTGACTCTTGATGTCAAAATGGCGGCTTAATGTTAGCTGGGGTGGAAGTATTCCCACGCTACAATCAGGCCTCCTCCCGCCTCCCCCCCTCCCACCCCTCTTGCAGCTGGTCAAAAATGCTTTTGCCACCAGGTCACGGGGCCAGTCTCATCTCTCCCTTCTGCCTCCCACATCTTCATGTCTTTTCCTCCCGGGTGATCCTTGATGACCATCTCAATTTCCTTCCTCTCCGGAGTCTGGAAGGAGCCTGGGTTGCACAGTGGTTACTTATTGGGCTGTGACCTACAAGGTCGGCAGTTTGAAACCACCTGCAGCCCTGTGGAAGACTGGGGTTTCTACTCCTGTGAAGTGTTACAGTCTCAAAAACTCACAGGGGCAGGTCTACCCTGTGCTGTAGGGTCACCTTGAGTCAGTATTGATTTGATGGTGCTGAGTTCTCTCTCTCTCTCTCTTTTTTAAAAAAATTCTTAATCATTCTATTGGGAACTCTTTCAGATATCATAACATTTCATAGTTCAATCACATCAAGCAGTGTTTTACAATTGCTACCATAATCGATTTCAAAACATTTTCTTTCTTCTTGAACTCCTTGATTTCAGATTTGCTATATCTCCTCCCTCCCCTCCCCTCTCTCCCAGGAATCCTTATTTATTTATCCCCTATAATAGTTTTTGTTTCTTGCATCATACACAAAACATTTTCTTTCTTCTTGAACTCCTTCATATCAGCTCCCCTGTATCCCCTCCCTCTCCCACCCTCCCTCCCAGGAACCCTTATTTATTCCCTATAATAGGTTTTGTTTCTTGCCATATAATACATAAGCCAATATTCACAAACAATTCTGTCGTTCAATCCCCATTGAGTGGGCTTATACAGTCATCAATGCTATCAGTTCTCTATCCTCCCCTCCCCCCACACACCTCTTCCCGTACCCTCAGGGAACCAGGACTCCTGTTTCTGTGTCTGATGTGTTATCTCTCTTGGCTTTCATGTACCGAACAATCAGTTCAACAATAAAGAAGACTAACAGGCCCTGTCCTATGGTGCTTATAGTCAGGGGCCTGGCCTCAGGCCCATCTGGGGGACTTGGGAGCTGGGTGGGTTTGGACCAGTTGCTGTGCTCAGTGAACCTTCAACTGCTTAGCTGAGCAAGTTGTAGAAACTCCTGCCATGGCAGAGCAAAGATGAAGCCCAGCTGGCTGCATGGTCTGGACCTGCGGCACAGAGAGGTGAAGGAATGCACTCAAGGTCAAGGAGCTAGGGTTTGAGCCTGCCTGTGTACCACCCCACCACCCCATGGGGTTGTTGCCAATTATGAATCCCACCCTGTGTCCAGGCAGATACCCCAACCCTCCTCTGGGTGTTCCTGTGCAGTCTGGGTCGGAAAAGACCATGTCCCACCAGTCTGGGTCTTCCTAATGATGTCAGAGAGGGGACTTGCTATGAGTCCCCTTTGTCCCCAGAGTCTAGCCCCGGCCAAATCCAAGGTGGTGGGGAAGAGTTCCAGAAGTGACCCCTGGTAGGATAGAGGCAGGCAGCCAGGCTCTTCCCATCCACATGGGCACCAAGCCAGCATCCCAGGTCAGAGAATGAGGGAGAAGGAGAGGGAAGAGGGAGCCAGCAGGCACAGTCCCCTACCTCACATTTCACCTTAAAGCCATGTCCCCCTCTTCATTCTGTCAGGGTTGCTGCTGCACCTGCAATAATTCCCACCTGCTTTTTTCCCTTTCTGATATCCTTCCACCGGAATCCGTCGGAGACAAAAGGGAAAGACAAAGAGAATGGATGTAACAAATGGCATTTCCTCGATGTCTGAGAGCTGGTGCAGTCAAGAAAGTTTCCACTAGTCTTGCAAGGTAGGAAGGGGCTGCTGGACCCGTGGGCTCAATGTGGGGCTCAGGCCAGGCAACAGCCCTGCGTGAGGTTGCACAGAAAGCCGCTTGTTGGTCTGAGGTCTCAGCCAGGCTGCCCGATGCTGTCCTTGCATCACGTAGCATCCTAGGATAGCCAAAGGCAAGCGTTGGGGATCTATCAGAACTGAGTTCAAAGCTCATCTCTACCACTTCCTGTGTGTCCACTGATGTGACGGGCAAGCAAGGACACTTCTCTGAGCCTCAGCGTCCTCCCCTATTAAAACAAGCATGGCAATAGCCAAGACCTCTCTAGGCTGTGCCAAGAATTCAGTGAGATCTTGCAAACCTCTTAGTAGCCTGCATTGCATATAATGAGGGCTCAATATCAGACTGTTGTTGTTGAGAGCCTTCCTGAAATTGCCCAGATTCTCCCCCTGGTCTCACCAACCACTGAGTTCTGGCTACCAGTGGACTAACCTCTTCGAGGTCTCAAGTTCTCTTCCTTGACTTGGTCTGAACTTGGGTTGGGATCTTCCCTGACTTGGGTTGACTTCTGTCCAGACTGGCCATGAGCTTAGAAGGTTCTGAATGGGACTCTCTGTTGGAATGCCCAGCTTGCCCC
>NW_022103919.1:812256-813352 GCF_000313985.2 Echinops telfairi
AAGGAGATAAACAGCTCACTGGAGGTGGGACACAGTCTCACTCCCTGAGAGACTCTCCACTGACAGGACACATAGGGCTATGCTGATGGCAGTGAGAGCTCTGGACATGGAGGAGCCTCGCGGAGACCCATGCCAGCACTGAGATACTTCCACCGTCACTGGATCCACAAGACTATCCACCTACTGGCTTGTGATCTTCCTGCATTCATTGTCATTGCATGTGTTTCATGTGTCTGAAGAGGGCTTTATAGATTGGTATCGGACATATGGGCTAACATCGGACTTATGGATGTGATCTGGACCAGGCTGGGATGTTTTCTCAATATTCATCTGCTCTTGTAGATAAAGCTTTTTCCTATACACATATGAATCTCCCTGGGTTTGGTTCTCTAGTCTACCTGGACTCACACAGCAGGTGAGGCAGACAACAGCATTCAGTAGAGGAGTTGCCACAACTCTTCGGAGACCCCTGGAGCAGGTCTTTGGGGCCAGGTATCTTAATCATTGTATTGAGGGCACAAAAGATTTTCCAAGCATGGTCTCACTGCACCCCTAAAGCGGCTTCTGTTATAAACCCCAGACCAGTGGTCAAAGACAGGGGAGGGAAGGAATGGTGGTGGCGGGGGGCTGGGGATTGGCTGCCACCTCTGTCTTCCCTCTAATCCTCCATCCAAGTTCTCTGCTCTCATCCCAGTCTATCTGATGCTCAGAATCAATGTAAGGAAGACCAAAATCCTCACAACTGGACCAATAGGTAACAGCAAAAGTGGAGAAAAGGTTGAAGTTGTTAAGGATTTCATCTCCCTCGAAGCCACCATCAGTGCTCATGGAAGCAGCTGTCAAGAGATCAAAAGATGTATTGCATTAGGTAAATCTGTTGCTCAAAGCAAGGATGCTAGTTTGAGGACTAAGATGTCCCTGACCCAAGCCATGATATTTTCAATCGCCTCACATGCCTGCGACGTTGGACACGGAATCAAGAAGACTGAAGAAGATTACATGCATTTGGATTATGGTGCTGGCAAGAAATGTTGAAAATGCCAGGGGTCGCTACAAGGACAAACCAATCTGTATGGAAGACCATACTCTGTATGGT
>NW_022103919.1:815562-816512 GCF_000313985.2 Echinops telfairi
CAAAACACAACAAGAAATAAAAGCTTGTAGTTAGTTCAAAGATTGTTTGTTGGCCTTTAGGAGTGTTTTCCAGTCCAGTCTGTTGGGGCACCACGCCCTGGCCCCAAAGTCCACCTTTAGCATTCCCTGGGGACCTTGCCCAGTCATCCTTTCAACAAATAGCGATCGGGCATCTACTGTGTGCCAAACTCCTTGCTGGTGTATTTTGCTAAGAAAGGGCCGAGCGTTTATTGCCTATGCCCAAGGGCAGCGTTTCTATTTCTTCCTTCTTCATTCCGTGTGCCAGGCACTGCTTGGGAGGCTGACATGTGTACTGGACAACAGGGCTCTGCTCTCTGCGAGTTTCGGCCTCAGCTGGGAAGAGGGAGACAGCACATCCCTTTATGAGCTACCAGTCACCATTGAGTGGATTCTGAACCCTGGCGACCTCACAAGGGTCAGAGCAGATCTGGACCCCATGTGGTTGTCAATGGCCACTTTTAAAGAATTAGATCAGAAAGCCTTTTTTCTGAGCTCTCTGGACCTTTTTGGTGAGCAGACGTGTGTATCCACGGGCACCAACAACTTCCCAAACAGGGTCCAGCTGAAGATGAGGAGCGTGATGAAGAACTTCTCCAGACCAGGCGAGCAGTCAGGAACCGCTTCTCTGAGAAGGAAACCTTTGACCTGAGGGCTCAGTCTGTGATGATTTCAGGGGAGAACATTCCAGAAGGAGGAAACAGTGAGTACAAAGGTCCTGGGGTGGGAATGAGCACATGGTGAGTTCAGGAAACAGAGAGGCCAGGGGCGGGATGGGGGGATCACCATCTGTGCGAACAAGACTAGTAGGCCTTCAGGCGCCGTGGCTAAGGGCTTGCCTTCTGGAGCTAGACTGTAAGAGGTCAAAGGATTTAAACAGAGGCCTCCCCGGGGTCAGGGGAGACCTCACTGTACGTAATTCCGCAGCTCAC
>NW_022103919.1:819170-828193 GCF_000313985.2 Echinops telfairi
GTAATCCTGTACCCCACCCCCCAATCTGTACACCCATCTGGCCAACTGTCTGCTCACCCCTTGCTCCCCATTCCGTGGCCCCTCCTGGTTCTTCCTTGCCCTCTGGGTCCATGGACAGGATAAAGAGGTTCGAGTCCCGGCTCCCTGCCATTCTAGACTATGTGACCTTGGCTTGCCTCTTGGCATCCTCATCTGTTGAATAGGGTTCATGGTGGGGATGCTGAACCACCCCTGGGCACCATCACGTTGGGCAATGTATATGGACCGCTGGGTACGTAGTAGGGACTTAATGAAGAATCCTGCCTTGCCTGGCTTCTTCCACCTGCGGTCCCTCATTGCTTCCTCCCAGGTACTGGTCTCAGCTTAGCCGCGCCCTCTCCTCAAGCTGCCTTAAGGGGCATCCTGGGGAGGGCTGGAGTGGGTAAGGATGAGGCCAGTGAGGAGGAGACCCTGCCTGCCTCACTCCAAAGTTTCCGTTTACCCACACTCCTCTACTGCTTGGGAGTGGGATGTTTGGGGCAGGGTATGTGCTTATGTGTGTGGGGTGTGTGTATGGGGTATGTATATGTGCATGGGAATGGGGGGGGGGCACGACCCGCCTGCCTAACAAGGAAGCGACTCCACCTGCATGACTCCGGGACTTGCGTCAAAATGTGCTCAAACGAGGGATTCTGTGGAGCCAAGAGGGCTTGCTTTCAAAACAATTAGTGCCCACATCTGCCCAAGCACCCATGCTGTTTTTGTATAATTAAAAGCAGGCTCCAGAATCCCACTGGACAGTCTTTCAAAACGACTCATTTTCGGCATTATTTACAACTCGGGGAGGGAGGGAGGTGCCTGACACCCCTCCGGCCGCCCCCAAGGAGAGAACTGCAGCCCCAGGCAACCGGGCTCTGTCTTTCTGGGGGGTGGGGGGATAGAGGAGGACGCCAGGCCTGGGAAGCACCCGAGCGAGGCTGCAGGGTTGAAGCCCACCGCCTCCCAACCATCTCTCCTCATCCTCAAGGGGCCTTGCTGGGACGGGGTGCGGCCGAGTGGGTGGGCAACGGCAGAGGAGATGTGTGTTCCTCTTTTGGGGAACACGTGCATCCCAGGACTGGAGTTATTTACCCAAACTCAGCTAGGCAATAACTCATGCAGCGGTGGCGTTCTCCAAGGGGTGGGGGCAGGGGCGGCAGATTACAACAATCATTTCAAATCACCAAATCAAACCTTTGCAACGTTGACAAGGCTTGGTGGGGTGGGGGTTGGGGGGAGAGATCAGGTGGAGAAAGGCAGGCATGTTAGCCTATCCCACACACAGGGGTTTATAGCTGTGCACATGCCTGGTAGACGGTTTGGCCTGCTGGGTGCACATGCCAAGGCCAAGGCCCATGGAAGCCTGTCCTGCACAGCACACACCCACATGTGGACACGTGTCTACACATGCTCATGTCTGTGTACATCCTCAAACTTGCACACAATGCACCAAACTTGGCATATGTACATCTGAGGTGCCCACATCTACACCCATCCCTTGCACATGCCTGTTTATGCTGCACGGGTGTGCACACAGGCGTGCATGCACACGGGCCAGCAGGCAGGCACAGGGAGGAATCATGGGCAGGGCTGGCTCTGAGGACCCATCTGCTCCTTGCCCCAGCCCTCCTTTGCTTTCTAGAAAATGCCAGCTCTTTCTTAGAGGCTTCGTGTCAGTTAGGGTGGGGGGTGAGGCCAGTCTCTGACTGGGAGGGGCTGTTTTCCAGCAGGAGGGGTTTAGGGGCATCCTGAGGGGGAGGCTCAGAACAAAGCTCTCCGTTCTCAGGGCGGTGACCCTCTGCTCTACAGCTGACAAGTGAGGTGTGGACCACACGTTGCCAGGTGCCTGCTCTGTGCCCCTCTGCCCTTCCTCTTCCTCTGTGCGGTCCCATCCCCTCTAGCACCGCCAGCCCGCGCCTCTCAGCTTCCGTCTCTACTCTTCTCCAATGAAGGTTGGCTCCATGGGTCGTAAGTTCCCTCTCTGGCCTTAAAGACTGTAAATCTCTGCCTCTGGCTGGGCTCCATCTCACACAGGACCCCCACGCGGAGAGTTCCAAAAATTGAGCAAAGCTTCGGAGAAGGGCAGGCCTGCTCTGGTCTGCACGCATCAGCTGTGATGGAATGCCCACCTGACCTCCAGCCACCACTCTTGCCATAAGCTGAAGTTGTGTGTGCTTGGCGGGTGGGAGAAGAGGGAGGGGCATGAGCTTGGAATATGTAGAGGGAGGGATAGAATTGGACAGTTAATTACAAAGGTGCTAGGGAGAGGATGCCAAGGGCGTGGCCTGGTCTGGGGCCTTTCTGGCTCCCCTCGGAGGAGACTGCAGGATGAATTGGGGCAGAGGGCTGGGGGGAGAGCTCTGAGGCCATGGGAACAGTGGGTGCTAAGTGGGTGGCATTGGTGGAAGATAGTGGGGGACGGCTGCTTGGGGTGTGGGAGGAAGATGGGGAGTTTGGCTCAAAGGCGTGTGACCCACGGTAAGGGCTGAGGGCCTGGGGGAGCCTTGGAGGGTCTGAGGAAGCAACAAGGTGAGATTTGTGCTTTTAACACTGTGTGGAAAATCCATCGGAGAACAGAGAAGAGAACACGGGAGAAGAGGAAGCTGTCTCCAGCAGACCTCAGGCCAGGGAGAGATGGCAAAGGAACCTGCACTTGGCCAAGGGTTCCTTGGTCCATTGGCCACCCTTGCTGGTCATCAAGCATCAGGAGGAGGGAGCTAGCTGGGCAGGGCCCATATGGTGCCTTATCCCTGGCAACCTTAGGCTGCCGATGAGTGGGTATAGCATTGGCACCTATTGTCCAATTGCCCTACGAGGTTAGACCATGGAAGTCCCGAACCAGACCTAATCTTCTACTTGAAGGCAGGATCGGAGCCCCAGTGCTTGGTCAGGCTGGGTGTCTTCAAGCTTCTTGGCCACCAGCAGGGGTGCAGCCTGAAGGCCACGTTGGTGGAGGGTTGGGCCAATCACAGAGCATGGTGGAGGGGGGAGAGGGCGTTTCCTCAGGCCTTCCAGGGAATGAGGTGGGGTGGGTATTTTCAACTATGAGAAGGGTGACACCACCACTGGTTTCATGTCTCTGGGACAGTTATTGTTCCTACGACGAACGGTCATCATAGCCATGTTTACACATCTGCCACCTATCCGTAAAGCCACGCGATGAGCACTTCATGAGAAGTCTCTACAGCGACCCGGTGAGGAAGGGATCATGTCCCTGCTTTACAGATGAGTACACAGAGGCCCATGGCCATTGTGGTTCAGACCATTGTCCAGCAAGTCCTTCGTCCCCTCCCCCCCAGTGTGGGCGGAGCATCTTTTCCTGCCCCCATTGAAGTTGAATTGGGCCAGGAGCTCATTTGGGGGCAGTGGGCTCCTTTGGCTGGTGGTCACAGTATGAGTAGTCGCGCAAGTACACGAGAGCTCGCTTGGCTCTTGCTTCTCTGTCCCTTTCATGGGAGCACACCCCGAGTCACTGTTGGTCCCCCAAAGTGAAGTGGAGCAGACGGGAACCTGACCCACAGCCTGAAGCAGTCTCTTAGCTTAGTTAAGCTCCACCTACATCCACCAAACCCCGTGAGTGGGACCATAAACATTTGTGGCCCGTGACTATGGTTTGAGTTGCTTTTTTATCCAGCATGATGGTGGCCAGAGCTAACTCATACAGTTGCCCAAACAGGGAGTAGCAGCGCTGGGCTTTAAACGCAGGCGGTCTTGGCGGGAGCTTGCCAACTGAACCCCTGTGCTAGAGAGGCTATTGAATTAGGAAGATGTGGGTGAAGTCTTTAGCAGGGAGCCAGGACCTTCATCAGCTTGTGGTGGACCACGCTTATGGTCCACCTTCGAATGGTCGTTATGATTATCCTGGTGAAGCAGCAAAGGGACACCAAGGCATCCCTGGTCAGCTCAGCGGTGGTGGGAGGAGGCAGGAAGTGCCCTTGGTGTGCATGACTGTGTCTGCGGGCTCTCTTCTGCAGCCTGTCTCCTGCCTCCCACAGTAGGGCAGTAGGGCTGGAGCTAGGTCTTGGTGGCTGAGCATCCTTGCAGTGGCTGGGAGTAAGGGGCCTGGATTCTGCAGTCAGAGGGGTCTCAGTTGAAAGCCCAGCCCAGCGTCTGCCGCAGGCAGTGTGCCCAGACCAGCGGCTCCTCTCTGAATCTCAGCTTCCTCAACTGTGAAAGCGAGGGCGGGCCGTAGTCCAAGCTACCTCTTAAGGCTGTGGTGAGAGTGAAGTGTGATTGTTACTGAAGCGTTTTAGTAACGAACCAACTGAATGCAAGTTGGTAGGCACTGGGGGGACCAAGGAGCCTGATCCTCAGAGTCACATCTAGTACCACAGGGTGTGGGTGTGGGTGTACTAGGACAGATGGGTGATGCAGAGTGGAGCTGGAGAGACTCTTGTGGTTTTTCGGGTGACTGCACACTGACCCTCCCGCTGGATGGTCATCTCCAGGTCCCAGGGAGTTGCCCAACACTCCTGAATGGTCCTCACCAGCAACCTGGTCACCCTGCTCCTGAGAGTAGCCAATGAAGCCTGGGATGCCGAGCTTACAAGGTCACTTAGAGTGCTTATCCAAGCCTGGGGCTCAAGGCTCACCCCGCAGGCCATCACCCCAGCCCCATGCTTGCACACCCCTGCAGGCTTCTCTGAGTAATGGTCTTGTTTTCTTCTGAGGGGTAAAACTTCGCTATGGCCTTGGCCAAGCTTGCTCCCTTGGCTCTCTGACCTTTCATATCAGAGCTTGAAGCCACTTCCCCCTGCAGCCCTCCTAGGTTTTCCCAGGTTACCGTCCCTCCTCAGGAACTTAGCTCCCTGGCTTCCCTGGTATTCTCAGCCCCTTCTTCTGTGCCTCTCCCTCACTGCCAGTAATGCCATTGGTCACTGCAGTGGGCGCGGCTCGCACTTTCCCTTGGCCCACGTTAGGGTAAGGACAAAAGAGGATGAGGATACTTTACTTTCATGTCAGGCACAGTGCACACATTGCTCGATTCCATCCCCACCAGCCTGTGACTGTTAGAATTATTATCCCGTTTACCAGATGGAGACACTGAGGCTCAGAGAGGAGAACCCAGTTTGGCCCGAGTTTGAAGTCTGCTCCCCCAATTCCCCTCCCTTATGTGCTCTGGGCACCTTGTGCCCTGAGGCAAGACTTGCCCCCTCCCTTAATTGTAATTCAACTACTTGTGATATTTTGGTACCAATTAATATTGATTTTACAATTGGTTTACGGAGATGTTGTTTTATTACTAATATATTTAATGTGCAAATCAATAAGAACACTTGCTTGGCCCTCTCCCTGGAAGGTAATAAAATCAAATATCTCAGGGGTAAAATGCTATCCGATCCGTGAATGGCAAAGCAGATGCTTAATGTAATAGTTAAAGACCAGGCCTGGCTCTTGGCAAAGGCAAGCTGCCTCCCCAAGCCCAGCCTTCTGCAGCGCTGTCCAGCAGCGAGGAGGCCCCCTGAGCCAGGTCTGCTGGGGATGCCTTCAGGGTCTGTGGCAGAGGGGCTGGACTTGAGAGAAGCAGGGCATCCTCACCTGCAGGGCTGGGGTGCCTTTGAAGAGCTGCTTCCCCCTTTTAGCCCACTCCCGCTCCTTCCTTTCTCTAGTCATTCTACCGTTCAGGTCTGTTTATCCATTCATTTGTTTCTTCTTATGGCACCCGTTCCCATCCATTCCATCATTCCATCATTCATTCATTCATTCATTCATTCAATAATTTGTTCCTTTCTTCACTCATCCATGCGTTTATCTATCTGTTCAGTCAGTCAGTCATTTGATTGTTCATTTATTCAGCCGTTTGTTCCACCAGTCCTTTTTGGGTCCATCCATTCTCTCACCCATCCATTCATTTATTTAGTCTTCGATTTGTTCATCCATTATTCATCCAGTCATTCATTCAGCCCACAGGTTTGCACTGAGCGCTCACTCTGCCAGGCTGGGTGCTGGGGTGAGGACTGGAGCGGCGGGCCAGGTGCCAGGTCCCACCTGCCTCCTGGAGTCCCAGTTAGTTGGGGAGCCAGTTCCCTTTGTGGTCCTGAAATGTTACACACACACACACACACACACACATACACACACACACACACCCTCCTTCTGCCTGTCTTTTGCCCGGTGACAAAAGCTGGACCAGCGGGGTTACCACGATAACTTTGTCCTTTCCGAAGCTCCCCCTTTCCTTAGGATCTGAACCTGGGGTAAGAAGGCCATGAAAGGACTGGGGCCAACTTGAGGCTTCCCAGGCACAGCCAGCAGGGGGCTCCCTTGAGACTTCCAGCCCCCTTGGGCTCCAGGGGGAGACGGCAGACCGGTTCCCACCCATTTCCCACGAGTTCTCAGAGTGCACAGCAGCCTGTGTCTGGCACCCAGCACGCAGCCTTGTGTATTGCTGCGCTCGCTTTATAACGGGGACGGGAAGCACGGAGCAGCAAAGGCCCTTGCTCGCGGCCATATGCCTTTTATACAGTAGAGCTGAGCATGGAATCTGCTTCCATTTGGCTCCACCGCCTGCACTTTCCTCTGCATCCCGGCCTGGCGGTTGGAGCGTGCTTGGGTTCTAATCACCGAGTCCCTCTCCCTCACCACCTGACCACTCTGTGCCTTGGTATCCCCATCTGTAACTGTGCCTGTGGGCGCAGTCAGATGGTATGGGCTAGAGGTGGCTAGGGAGAGTTTGTGTGCAGCCCCTACCCCTCACCCTCCACCCCTAGGACTGAAAATATCACTCTCTGCTGGGATTCATCTCTCAGAGATCGGGCTCTGCTGGGGATGGGGGCTTCATCCTGTGAGCAGGCTGGGGATGGGGGCTTCATCCTGTGAGCAGGCATGGAGGCAGGGAAGCTGGAAGTGGGCTCGCTCACTGTGATTTATGGGGGAGCCGGTAATGAAGCTGGCTGGCAGTAAATAATCAGACATGAAAATCTTACCATTTAATTAACCAAAAATAAATGACCAAGGGCCTTGGGAATAAAGGAGTCCTGGCCACCCAAGAGTCAGCGACAGCCATGCGTTGGGAGTGAAACCACCCGCTTGCCCCTCATTCTTTCAGTCCCATTGCCTCAGCCCCGGTGGTGCTGAAAGAGTACTGTCTGTTCGATTTCACAGAGGGGAATATTGAGGCCCAGAGAGGGGAAGAGTCCAGCCCAGACTCCCACCAGGGTCACCGCATTCCTGGGCCTCCATCCCCAGAGAGGGGAGGCTTTCCCCAGGACATATGGCTAGTTAATAAGAGGCCAAGCTGGGACCGAAGCCCTGTGAGCCTCTGCATGGTCTTTGCCCGTTCTCTCTCTGGCTTCCCTGTTCCAGGCTGGCAGGGCCTGGCTGGGGAAGACACGGTAATTTTAGCCTTAAGATGTGAGCCACGGACGGATCCAAGAAAAATGGTGGATATGAGAGAAGATGGATTTGGTGGGCGGTGGTGTGAGGCCCACAGGGACCTGGGAGCCAGTGAGGCAAGGTAAGGAAGAAGAGGGAAGGAGGGGTGGAGGACGAGGGGCTGCCTGGGAACATGCGTGTGGAGCCAGTCCAACCTAGGTTTGCTTCGTGAGTCTGCCACGCACCCGCTTTGCGGCCTTCGACAAGCCCCTCCCCCTTGATGAAGGCGAGCACAGGCTCACAGCGGTGACACGCAGAGATGATGCCGGCGCAGGCTCTGCAGAATGTGCCTGGTATACAGCAAGGGCCCAATAATGTGAGCCGATATTGCTTCTCTTGGTGATGTAGGTTAGTATTAATATTTAATAATAAGAGTTCCTTTCTCTGCCGAGTTTTCTAAGGATCCAAGTAATATTTTCAAAATGCCTTGGCCAAGTATCTGTTGCAGGCTGAGCATTTCATCCATGCAGGGATTCTCTCGATTTTGTAAGACAGACATTTATTTATGGGCGTGGATGTACAGGAGAGAGCCAGGAAGGAAAAAATAGCAAACTATCAACAGTGATTCTTTCCCTGCAAGGCAATGGGATTTTAGGCAATTTTTTCTCTCTCTCTTTCTTTTTTTTTCCTTCGTTGTGATTTTCTGCATTTCCCCACATCTTAGGAGGTATTGTTTCTGCAACTGGGAGGGAGAGACATTGAAGCCAGAAACCATGGAAGCTGCTCTGGGCCTGGTGGGATGCCTCATTGGTGGGATGCCTCATTGCAGGGATGAAGGGGAGGGGGGGTGGTGGCTAGAGAGCTGGAGCCACCCTGTCCTCCATGGGCCTTAGACCCTGGAACCCTGAGCCCCCAAATTTGCTGGTTAGGATTCCATCTCAGGCTCTCTTACCCTGGGGACCCCTGAGACTGGACTGTGACCCGGGGTCTTCCTGATGCTTTCTTGAAGTTGGGGTACCTCCTGGCAGTCACCGGGACTCCACTTTCCCCTAGACCTCAGGGACACACCCAGCTTTCTTCTTCCTCACCCCGGCACGGTCCTGCCATCCCCGGCCGATTGGCATATGGAGCGCCGAGACAATAGAAGCTGAGTGTAACCACTGTTTACAGAAAAAAAATGGTACAAGATTTATTTATTGGAAGGTGACTGAGGAATATGAATTCTACACTCCATTTAAAATGCTTTTTATTTCTCTCAGCCTTGGGGCTCAGAGTACATCTAATTTCACCCACAGCTATAATTCTCCACCAAACAGTCGCTGCTGCTCCTCTGGGGTCCCCAGGAACGGAGTTAGTTTATGTCTGCCACTGATGAGGCTCAGGCAGGGGCAGCGGCGCTCCGTGCCAGCGAGCACGGGAGCCCCTCTCGCCCACCCCGCCCTGACACGCATGTTCAGGCGTGTGCATGCACGCTGGGCCGCGGTCCCGCCTGGGGCCTGTGGTATGCCCGTGGCGCCAGGCCCCCCGGCCCGGAATGGCTTGGACTGGAGCCGCCGAGTGGCCATATCTCACGCTGGACATGTTGATTGCCCCGACCTCAGAGCTAACAAACAATTAGTTTGTTAGTATATTTATCCCGCGAACATTGGAGCCTGTGATTACAAATCCAATAGTGGGATTGTGGCAGCATT
>NW_022103919.1:829257-838064 GCF_000313985.2 Echinops telfairi
CTCAGCCGTGGAGAGGCATGAGCACAGGCCACATCTGTGCAGTGGGGATAACTATTCTGAGCCACGAGGGACGCTGGTGGAATTTAACGGGCACTCCATCTCTACTAGTGATCAGATCACATGTGCACAATGTCTTCTAGGTGTCCAACCCCACGCCACAAAAATTACCTGATGGTCTTATTGAATTTTCACAGCAACCTTATGAAGCAGGTATTATTGTTGCTTCCATTTTGCAGGTGGGGAAACGATGACTCTGAGTTAAAGAATTAGCCTGAGGTTCAGAGCTCTGCTTTGAAAGGCTGCCAGGACTGGCCCGGGAGGTGCATGTTACAAGCTGGGCATAGAACCTGACCTTAGCAGGGAACCCAGGACTTGAGACCACCTTTCCTCTGAGGCTCAAGGCCATCCAAGGACTCGACAAAAAGCTCCTTGGATTCTAGAGAAGGAACCTCAGGGCTCTTGTCAATGTCCAGACTCCCAGTGACCTTAGCCTTGTTTGTTTCTATTGAGACATAATCCACATACCATAGGATTCATCCTTGCCAAGTTCGGTGGTTTCTTAAGCTGTGTAACCATCACTAATATCTAATATCAGGATATTCTTATCATCCCCCAAAGAAATCTTGTATCTGCTAGCAGTCATTCCCCATTTCCCCCAGCCCCTGGCAACCATCAACCTACTTTCTGTATCGATGGGTTTGCCTCTTTGGGACATTTTATGTGAATAGACTCATACAACAAGTGCTCTTTTGTGTCTGGTTTCTTTCCTGTAGCACAATGTTTTTCAAGCTTCAACCCTGTTGTCGCAGGACTTGTTTCAGTTTTTCACTCTCTTTGTGGCTGAATTAAGGGTCTATTGTGTGGATAGACCACATTAAAAAAAGACAGTTTTATTGCCACTTCATCCACATATCATGCAATTCAATACTTCAGTCATCTCAAAAAGAGTTGTACAATCATTGCAACAATCAATTTCAGACCATTTGCTTCTTCCTTGTACTCATTGCTATTCATGTAATTATATTTTTTTAATTGTGGCAAACAAAACATTCTCCAATTCAACAACTTCTACATGTATAATTCAGTGCCATTAATTATAGTCTCCATTTTGTTCAGCCATTATTGATATCCTTTTCTGAATTATTCCACCACCATTCACATAAATTCAATGCCCCCTAAGCAAAATCTCTTCCTTTGTCACCCTGGGAACCATGGGTCAAATTTGGCTTCTTTCTTTTCCTTTTTTTAGTAGTTTTCTTGATCTGATATTCACATACCCTTCCATAGTTAAACCACTTTAAAAAAGAGCTGTATATACACCATCACAGTCAGTTCTAATGCCCCCTCCCCACTCCTGCATTCCTTGTTTGCTCCCTAATTCTCCTTCTCTCCCCCTATTCCCAGTACACCATCGCATCAGTTATTGTCTCTATGCGTCCACAACTTTCATGCTTCATAAACTGAGAAACCTAACAGAAACAACAAAAAACAAAACCAAAATGAAACAGAAAGATAAAATTAAAAATCCAGAGTAAGAAAGAAAAGACCACCAGCAATATTTAAAAAGCCCGGGGAGAAATTTCTGTTGTGGAACAAGTGAGCAACATTTGAGCCTAGAGCAGTCAGGTTGGGTCAAGAGGGAGGTCAACTGACTAAGTATCATACTACACCACAGGTCTATCTATACCACAATCAAGTTTGCAGTGATTGCTGTCGGATAGTAAAGATGTTGGAGTCCCTCACCTGTGGCCAGAGGGGATCTGCCAGAGGCTTGGGCTCCACTGTCCTCCACAGCCTTCTACAAACTGGGTTTCACAGTTTGAGCTCTGATACTTTTCTCTTCCTCCTATTTGGATTTTGTTACCATCATCTTTGGGTCACAAAGGCTGGTGTGCTTCTTCGATGTGGACTTAGTTGATGCCTCGCTTAGATAGCTGCTTGTTTGAATATGAGCCTTTAAGACCCCAAACACTATTCTAATAGATAACTGTGCACCATCTGCTTTCTTCACCACACTTTGCTGTAGCACCCTTATCTCCAGCAATCTCTTCACGAAGGTGTATATCGAGCAGGGCCATGTTATAAGAACTACCTGTGCTTGGACTGGAGTTAGAATTATGTGGGAGCCCAGAATACATCTGCTTGTCCATGGGAGCCCAGAATACATCTGCTCTGATTTACTTTGGTGGTCATATTATGACAAAATCAAAAACCAACAAGAACAACAACAAACAAAACCAACCAACTTACCAAACAAACAAACAATACCCGCCCCGCCAAGAAAATATTATCAATCAAGGTGACTGCATTGATAACATCAATATTTTGTTTAATGGCATAGAATTTAAGGTACTGTGGATATGAGGATTTTTGATGTGAGTATGGTCCAACTGTGCATTGTACTCCATGAGTTGTTCCTTTGTACAGATTGATTTCTTAATTAAACTCTGTTCACATTGAGCATGGGGGTTGATGCTTGGGGAAACTTTCCTGTATAATTTCTTACAAGGGCAGATCAGATCCTTACCTCTCAGATTAATTCAGGTGGAGCATTGAACTATTAAATATACGGTGGTTCTGGGTCCCCTTTTATAGGACACCCACCAAGCCAAGGGTCACACATAAGGTCCAATGACTGCCAGAGCCACAGTCTTGGGGTGGCCATCCTTTGCTTCCTCTCCCATCAGAGTATTTTGGTCCTACGTCCAAGGGTACAGGTAGTTTTGAAGTAGGGCCCAGTTCATTCAGTTGGGCTTCCACATTGGGCCCTTCTGGTGTGGCCCCTGGGGGATGCCATGTGTCCTTTAGGGCCAGCATCTAAGGTCATCATAGTGCTTAGTCTATGACGTAGTTCACCAAGGGTTGGGTAGAAACATATTCAAAGAGTCTACCCAGGACCATAGAACTGGGTCTATTCTCCCCTTAGGTCCCTTATAATGATTGTTTAGCATCCCTTCCTGATGTGAGGTTGCTCTTCCCCCTTTCCCACCAAACCCACCAACAGACACATCAGTGCCTCCTCCAAAATGTACATGCTCCCCTCCCCTGTCCGAACTTGATTTTCCTCTCATTCCTATGGAGGGATTGTTGATTTTCACAGACTTGTCTCAGTGTTATCTAGTATCAAGTAGATGGTCTTCTCCCTTTTCCACCTTCTTGAAGGAGTGACCCCAGCCAATGTGAGGTCTCCTCTTTCAATGGACCACATTTTGTTTGCCTATTCACCCACTGATAGACATTTGAGCTGTTCCTACTTGTTGGTATGACGCAGTGAAGAAAGTTTGTACATGACCGTATGTTATTAGTTTTATCTAAGGTGTTTACTGATGGGTTTGCCAAGTCATAGGATAACTGTCTAGCCTTTTGAGGAACTATTCCCACTATGAATCCCATCTGTCATGTCTGCTGCTGTGGTGAGGAGGTGGGTCTCTCCTGATGAGGTAGTTAGTTTATTGTGCCAACCTGGCCAATAAACACATGTGGGGTTAATTGAAGGGCGGAGGGATAAATGACTCAGTGAGCCTCGCCTTTCGAGTTCTTGGGTCTCTTGTTTTGTGATGGTTGGACCAGGGTGCAGTTGCCTTAGCCAGGTCCCTGCTTCAGTTGGCAAGGCTCACTTCCTGCAAGACATCCCTGAGGAGAAGCCACAAGAACCTACCCCAATGCAGTCCTGGGTGCTAAAGCACCCGTGTGGAGACCCCTGCCAGTGCTGAGATGCTTACACATTCACTGATTCGGCTTTCCTCCTGCAGTCGGTGTCATAGTGTGTGTTTTGTGAGATGGAGGAGGATTTTGTGGATTGGTGTTGGACATATGGGTTAATGGGTTAACGTTGGACTTGTGGGCTTGGGCAGCACTGGGTTGGGATGTTTCCTTGATGTGCACTTAACCTTTATATAAAACTCTCTCTTATACATGAGTTTCTGTGGATTTGTTACTCTAAAGTACCCAGATGAACACACCTGCGTTGTGAGCTTCATGGTCAGGCAGGAACCTGGATAAGTTTCCCTGAGCTGGAGCCTCTTCTTACTATTTCCCTCAAGAGATGAAAATGTTTTTGAACATTTTCTCTGGCCAGAAACTCTCTGCTTGCGATCTTATTTCATCCCTAGAAAGATCTAATGAGAAAGGTGTGGTTTCATCTGTTTTATAATTGAGAGGACTGAGGTTCAGCCAGGGGAGGTAACTTGCCATTGAGTGGTTGAATTGGGTCTTGAACTTGGCTCTGATGCCTCAAATCCCAATTTTAAACTCCCAAACCAAACTGGCTCTGAGTTTGTCCAATAAAGTTTGTGGGAAGAAACCACATACAAAGAGGAGCAAATTTGACAAGGACAATTGGTTCCTTCCGTACTCTTTAAGGCCCCTTGTTCTTTTTCTCCCACCACCTCCCAGGGCTGCCATTAGCTGGGCATATTGCTGGGTACGTGAGCATATTAATAAACTGAAACATGTCTTATCGAACCAGGTATGCCAGATTAGGATGGTCTCTGAGACATGGAGCCCCCTCCTTCCATGTTAAAGGTGGAAAAGCAGGATAAGCCACAAAAGTGTCAGATGAAACTAAGATTTGAATCATCTATTTGTATCTGAAGCCATGTGTGTGTTGAGGGGTGAGACGGGAAGCAATTGTCAGCAAGGCAGAGGGCCCCATGCTATGTGCCCAATAGATGAAGGTGGATTTAAGGCAGTCCACAGAGTAGGTGGGGTACAGCGAAGGCTAATCAATTTCTCTCTAGGTGACAATGTCCCAAGGAAAATCAAGAGGAAAGGGATGGATGGTTAAGCCTAGGACATGTCTACATTAAGGTTAAAACAGGTTGTCTTCAGTGACTAGTTAGAACGTTGATTGCTAGACTTCATCTAGTGGCACAGTGTTACTCTGGGAAATGGGGATTACAGTAGTGCCCACCTCCCAGAGGTTAGTGGTGAGTAGATGAGTAGCATAAGGCATAAGACCTATCAAGTGTTCATCACAGTAAGTCCTCAATTAATAATAGCTGAAATAGTTTGCTCAGACTGGTCAATGTTTCTTTCTGTTGTACGTAAGATCACTGTGAGTTGCTGTCAACTTGTTAGCAACTAACAACAACAACAACAACAACAAGTAGTTAATATCCAGGAAGCAGGGGACAGAAATACAGAGCTTCCGGGCTGGCTGGAGAGGAAGGCAAGGCTCAAACCAGGTTCTGCCCTTTGTGTGCTGTATGCACTTGGGCAGGAAGTGAGTAGCTCAAGAGCTGGATGTCAGGGATGTCAATGTCAGGGGAAAATCTCGGGTGTCCCTATTCCCAAAAGTCCCCCAAGAGTTCCTTAGCCTCTGCTTGGTTTGTGTGCTCGGATGATGATGAAGGTGATGATGATGATGATGTTACCCAGTATTTCTGTAGCATTTACAGTTTGCCAAACCCTCCTTGTCCCAAGCTTTTAATAACCATTCACCTAAGCCTTGCCACAACCCCTGGGATAGGTTAGCTTTTATGATTCCACTTTACAGCTGAGAATATTGGGCCTAGAGAGATGAGTCATTTTTAGTAAGGCACATAGCTAGTAAGTGGCCAAACTTGGACTTGAATAAAATGATCTACTTCGTGAGTCTGTGCTGCTTTTACCTGGCTACCTGCCTGGGGCTGGCACCGTGAGTGAGTGGATCCACTGTGACAGCTGATCAGGGTGGTGAAAGGGACAGTGCTCTCCCTGAACCTGACTTAGGAGAAACTCCCATCCCTCTCCTCCTCAGCTATCTCTGATTAAGTTATGCATTCACTTGTATTTTCTGTCAATCTTTGAGATTCTTGAGGGGAAGGACCTTGTATGATTAACTTATATGCCTTATTCCTAGAAATTTTTTTTAGCATATTGTTGTGCTCATGGTAGGCAGTAAAGCAATAGTCATTTAATTAACAGTGATTTATTCTTGTTTTTTTGGTGGAGACAAATGTAGCCTCATATTCCCAACTTTTTGGTGAAGCTAGAATTTGACCATATGGTTCTGAATAGACTCAACAATATTGAAATGGAATATGACTCACTTATGAATCTCTGGGTCCTAAATCCCTGGGCTAGTTTCTGAGCGTAGGGCTTAGACCAAGAAGCAATCATGAGCGGGTGCGGGCCCCGGTGGTGACTCAGTCTGTTGAACACGGACAGGTCGTGATGAGGTGGAACGGGCTCCATGACATCCAGCAGCCTGACTTCCTGAAGGCTTGAGACTAGCAAAGAGCCCTCCCACTCCAGCACTCAGAAGTATCACGGGCAAGCTACCCCATCCCCCTTGGAAACTAGATTACCTCTGCTCCCTGAAGATTCCAAGGTGCACATAAGCTTGATTTTTACCTAGGAATAATCATGATGATTGCCATTGATGAGACGCTACCACTTTCCACAGTGGATTCCACTGAAGAGTCAGGGTTGGCGGGCTTTCTTTAGGCAGCCTAACCCTGAGTAGCTGTTCTAGGTTACTGGGAGCCAGATCCGAGACCTTCAATCTCTGTTCAGGAGCCTTTGAGTGGCCAAGTGCTGCTTAGAAGAAAGGAGACTTGTGTCAGAGATCAACGGAGGAGTGGATGGGCATAAGAGGCCCTCCAGCCGGAACATATAGAAGAACTATATTGTCTTAAGAATCGACTTTGAAACTGAACGAGATCTCTTAGTTGGGAGGCAGAGTGATGAAGAAGCTAGGGATATAGGCATTAGAGTGATGGACCCATTCATGGAGTGTTTCTTGTCCACCAATCTGTGCTACGGGTGCCAGGGATGACCATAGAGTCACCAAGTTTGCAGGCCAGACGTGTGTATGACTCCTACCCCTCGGCCTCTGGCTGTGTGGATTTGAAGGAGACAAGAGCTTCTCTCATTTTAGGAGTTTTCATTTGCATCGAGGAGATCATCCCTACCTCGAGGAGTCGTTGAACTGTCTAGGATAACAGATGTCAAGGGCTTAGTACAGATGCAGGCACACAACTCTCGCCCAGTAAGTGCAGGACAAAGACTGCCTGTTGGACAGTTTCTCAGTCCATTGTGGATCTCATCCAGGGGATGGAGTTCTGGGAAGAGATCTCCACAGGGATAACGGGAGCAAGGCTGCTTCTGGGTCACCCTGCAGTACTCCTCTCCAGAAGGGTTTCTTCAGATTCAGAATTTCTCGAGGAATCAATAACTCTAATCTCTTTACAGGCTGTCTCTAGATAAGTGTCCTCCTGGTCAGAGTGTGGAAGGGTGAGTGTGAGGCGTGGACAGCTGCAGGGCTGAAAAGAAGCCAGAACAGGGGGCAGTCTGACGCTGTCCTTGGTGCTGAATTCCTTCTGCCCAGCCTCTCACATTGGGGAAAAACAGACTGACACGAGGCTATTCAGGGAATAAATGACAGAAGGAAGAGCAACATCATGGGTTGACAGCCCTTAGCTTTCTAAGAAATCCCCTATATGTTCAGTGAAACTCAGAGAGGCCAAATTCCTGTCTCCCAGAAAGAAATGGGAAGAAAAGAGTAGGCAACGTTTTCTGAGAGCCAGGCTCTTTACAAGTGCCAGGCTATTGAAGCTAATCCTCACAATTACCTATGAAGTAGGGACATCCTCTTACAAGCATGCACATGAAGAAGCAGGGGCACAAAGAGGCTAAGTAGCTTATCCAAGTTCACAAAGCCGAGACGTGAGCAGATCTGGGGTTTCAACTCAAGCAGGCTGGCACTAACGCCCACTACCTGATAGAACCTCTCAGAGCCAGACAGAGAGCACAGTGTCCTGACAGAGGCCCCTGAGCCCACCACCTTGCAGGCAGGCTAGGGTGGAGCACTGCTCTGTGCTTCCTCAAGGAGGGGAAGCCTGGCAGCTCTTCTCAGCTTCCTCCAAGCCTAGTCCTACAGTAAATGAGAGTCAGTCTGATGAAAATGTGGGGTTTTCTTTCCTGTCTCCTGCCGCTGTGTCTGAGGTCTAGCGGGCACACAAAAGCTGGATTATGTTGAGTGGCAGACAGCTGCTTTCCTCCCCCTCCTGCCTCACCACCACTTCTAGCCTTTTGGGTTCTGGCCTGGGTTCAAGTCCTTGCTGAGGGGAGAGTAGGCCCTGAGGTCAGCTTGGATGCCTGTGGTTGGGACTCCTCACTGTGGGGATGGCAGACTCCCCTCAGGACTTTGATTGCTCTGATGTGGTGTATGCCAGGGAAAGTGGTGGGTGCTTTAAACCACCAACTGCTTAAGGCTCTGCCCATCCTCGTCACCTGGCTCCCTGCCAGGACACCCAGGGACAGCAGAGAGAAGAGGCCATACAAAGTGGGATGTCCTTTTCCCCCTTTCCACGGGCCACCTCTGGAGCTTGCCTATGGGGGCCAGGGTTGGTCTCCCAACACTTTCCTCTAACTGTCGGGAACCCCAAAGGTCTCATATGCTATTCATGGATGGCAGGGCACAACCCAGTGGGGTGTGTGTGTCTGACTCCATGGTTATGAGAGATGTTCTGAATGTGGCTGTTTTTATATGTGTGAGATGTGACGCTATGTGGGGCTAAACGTCTTTGCTTATGTGATTCTCTGAGAGCGATGGGGGGAGCGAGCAATCGAGCGAGCACAAATCTTTGGCTGAGACTGTGCATGCCATTTAAAGGGAAGCCTCATTTGTCCCCTCCTCTGCCCTCCTTTTCCTTTCTTTGCCCTTTCTTTCTCTCTTCTTGGAAGATGCATGTGCTCATCTCTGCGCACAATCCTAGAGCTAGCTCTGCATTTCTCTGAAACCTTGGTGTGTGACTCACTGAGTGTGTTAGTGGATCCCTACAAGATCAGATCGAGCTGTGTGTGTGTGTGTGTGTGTGTGT
>NW_022103919.1:838283-844709 GCF_000313985.2 Echinops telfairi
TTCCAGCACCTGGCTTAATAGACCTTCCTGCGAGCATATTCCCAGTTCCGCACTGCTCCCCAGTGACTGGGGACCTTTTGTCAAGCACATATGAAATTAAGTGAAATAAAAATCATATTAAAAATTATTACCGTCTAACAGCCATTAGTCTGCACACTGCTGTCAGCCTGTGATGGATTCCTCACTTACTTCAATGAATGTTCTAACGACAGTGATAAAATCACTCAGAAAAAAAAGAATAAACTGTTAACCCTCTCTCCATAGACACTTGTTTTTCTTTGAGAAGAAATACAAGAAGGGCTCTTGGTGGCAGGAGTTGAGCCATTTGTGATTCTTAGGACTGAGCCATGAGTGTGGTGCTGGGTCTCAACCTTTGAGATGTGGGGGTCCATTTGCTCCAGGATTTAGACCTGGGCTCCAGTTCCTAAGCTCTGGACTGAGAGTTGGGTTCTGGGTCCAACCGTCAGCTGTGCCTGAGATTAGGTGGGGGATAGTTCCTTGTATTTTACACTTGACACAAGGTTGAGTTAGTGTTAAGAGATTTGTTAAGCAGATTCATCTGATTGGAGGGCCGAGGTGAGCTATAATGGGTATCTGAGCCAAGACAGTGGCCACACAGATGGGGGAGAGAGATGATTAAGAGGCAGAACAGACAGGGCCAGCCAATGGGTTTATTTGTGGGAGAGTGAGAGGGGTATCCTGGATGCTTACCACTAAAGCGATCGGAGGATAGAGGACTGTACTCACCAAGATAGGGAGGAGATATTCTCTCTAGAATGGAAGGAAGAACTCAATGTTGAGTTCATTAGGTTTAGGGAGCCTCAGGACATCTCAGGTGGTCATGGAGAAGGCCACTGGGCATGTGGGTCTGGAGCTCCAGAGAGGGCAGGTTTGGGCATCCTTGGCACTAGGGTCAGGCTAGATGCCAAGGAATGGCTGAGGTCACCCAGGGAGTGAGGAAAGTCACTTGAGAACAACTGACCATTGAGAAAGCCCCAGAAACAATACAGAGAAGTGGTAGGGGGAGGAATATGGGAAGGTGTGCTATTACAAAGTCAAGGAGGGAGAATGTTTCAAGAAGGAATAGCCAAGTCAAATGCTGCAAAAGTTTAGCTAGGAACTGAACAATGCGAGTGGTCACATGGTGGTGACTAGGTCCAGAGGAGTGCGAGAAGGTGGGAGGAAGATATACAGGTGTAGTTATCCCCTCACATACAGAGTACCCCTTTTGCTCTGAGAAGGATGGCTGAGACAAAATCTAACCCAAACACGGGGATAGATAAGTGGACCACCCAAGCTCTCAAACAATCATGATCTAGAATTCTAAAGTTGTCTGTTGCACTCAAGTTCACAGAGAGTTTGAGGCTGGGAGTGCCCAGCGAGCCCAGCCCTAATCTGTCAGGAAGTATGAAGCCTTCCTGGTGTGACAACTCCTGCTCCATCCTCAGGACCTCAAAGGTTCACAGATTCTGATAATTCTTCTGGTGGCTAGGCTCTAGGGAAGAATTAGCAGAAGGTAGAGGCTTTGAGAAAGACGGTAATAGACAAGATGAAAGATCATGCCGTGTGTGTGTGTGTGTGTGTGTGTGTGTGTGTGTGTACCTCCCTTTCTGGACAAACTGTCGTTTCTCCTCCCATCCATGAGGCATGGTCCTATTGTGGAGTTCCCCATCCTCTCCCCAGACTCTCCTTTGTGAGAGAGGCAGGCACAGGCACTATTCACATGAGTGTGATGGTCAATGTTGATGGAGGAAAGGTGGAACATAGGCAGCCAGAGATGCAGCAGGGACCGGGACTATTCTGGACACAACACAGAATCTTCCCAAGTTAGGCTGGAAAGGGTCTGCTGCTGGGTTTTAGCTCCTCCCAATAGGGGAATGTCTTCCTTGCCATCATTGAGATAGTGTTGATCTATATTTTTGGCCAAGGGAGATGGTTCATTCTTCAGGGTCTTGTTTCCCCTATAAACATCGTGCAGACACGGATACACCAAAGCACTCAGATGCCTTATCCTTGTCATCTAAGACCAAAAAAGTCCAGACTCGTTGCCCTTGTGTTCATTTTGACTCATGGTGACTCCATGTGTGCCAGGGTACAACTATGTCCCTGGTGTTTTCAGTGTCTGATTTTTTGGGGGAAGTAGATCACTAGGCCTTTCTTTTGTGGCATCTTTAGGTGGACTTGAACCTCCAACTTTTAGGTTAGCAGCTGAGTGTTAACCCTTTGTATCACCTAGGATCTCCCCATCCTGTCTATTCCTTCCCCTTTGCTTTGAGGGCTAGGATAATGCCTGACTTTCTAGACTCAAATAATCAAACTCATTTTATCTGGCATAAGCTCCAGGGGATACTTTTTTTTTTTAGTACCAGGGTTTATTTTTTTTAATTAATAAATCATTTTATTGGGGGCTCTTACAGCTCTTATAACAATCCATACATCAATTATATCCAACAAATTTGTACATATGCTGCCATCATCACTTTCAAAACATTTTGGTATCAGTTCCTCTCCACACCACCCCCCCACTCTCCCACCACGGTGAACCCCTGATAAATTATAAATTATTATTATTTTCCTATCTCACACCATCTACGTCTCCCTTCACCCATGTTTCTGGTGTTTGTCCCTCAAGGGGGGTGGGTATATGTTGATCCTTGTAGTTGGTTCCCCGTTTCTCCCCCTTCTCCCATTACTGTTCATGAGGGGTTTATCTGTCCTGGATCCCATGTGTTGATAGCTCTTATCTATACCAGTGTCCATGCTCCAATCTAGCTGGATTTGTAAGGTAGAACTGGGGTCATGATAGTGGATGGGGGAGGAAGCATTAAAGAACTAGAGGGATATTGTGTGTTCTGTTGGTGCTATGCTTCACCCTGGCTGGTTTGTTCCTTCCTTGTGACCTACAGATGGAATTTGGGTCTCCACTCTGACCCCCCATAATTTGCATCAATATATTTGGGGTCTCGATGCCTGATACCTGCTCCTGTTGACACCTCATGATCACACAGGCTGGTGTGCTTCTTCCATGTGGGTTTTATTGATTCCCTGATAGCCTTTAAGACCCCAGATGCTATATCTTTTAATAGCTGGGCACCATCAGCTTTCTTCACCACATTTGCTTTTGCACCCATTTTGACATTTGCACCCATTTGACTTCCTGATTGTGTCAGGAAGGTGAGCATCACAGAATGCTAGGTTATTAGAACAAAGGGTTCTTGTGTTGAGGGAGGACTTGAGTAGAGGCTAGATGCCTGTCTGCTACCTTAATACTTAACATTTAGGCAAGATGGCAACCGAGTAACACATACCAGGGGGACTCTACAGAAATCAGTGCAGGACAGTCTCTGAGAGGGAAATTTCACTCTGCCAGGAGAAGCTTCATAAAGATAAGTAGACACAGATACACTAGGTTTTGAGGAGATGTGGGCTTTTGGTGGACCACTGTGTAGGCTGGCTAGGCTTAACCCAGTGGTTCTCAACCTTCCTAATGCTGTGACCCCTTAATACAGTTCCTCGTGTTGTCCTGGCCTCCCAACCATAAAATTATTGTTGCTACTTCACAACTGTAATGTTACTACTGTTATGAATCAGGTGACCCCTGTGAAAGGGGCATTTGACCCCAAATGGGGTCATGACCCACAGGTTGAGAACTGCTGGCTTAACCTTAACCCCGCTACAGTCTTGCCAGAGTTGAGCTCCTTTGGGTGGGTAAAGGGCTTTACTTCAACACAGCCACAGCTTGATGCCACATCTGTTTAAACCTCTCTAGGGTTTAAACTCCATCCAGCCCCACAGTCAGGTGGTCGGGGCTCAGCTATATCTTTACTTTTGCTTCTCTCTCTTCTCTCTTTCTTCCCACAGTCTCAGTGGGCCAGTTTGTTTTTTCCCTCTTCACTTTCCCCTCACATGCCACTGCTGGCCTCCAGGCCACTCCCCTTGGCCTAGGGAAATTATGCCTGCCCTCCATCCAGATGGGAAAGCTCCCGCCCTCTGAGTATAACATGCATCTGGGGAAATACCACTCATCTTCCCCCACAGGGGAGCTCCTTCCTACCGTCCTAGGCCCTTTAAGCAGCTGTAGGAACCCCTGCCCACCCTTTGGGGTGCTCCACTTGGTTGGGGGGAACCTCCACCCACCTTCCACAGTGCTCCATGTGTCTGAGAGAACCCATGCCTGTCCTCCGCAGTCCAACATGGCTGAGGGAACATCCTCCTGTCTGATGTAGTGCTTCACATGGCCTAAGGCAGCTCTGCCAACCCTCTCCAGTGCTCCATGCCACTGTGGGAACCTCTGCTCCACCTATGTGGCAATCTAGCTGACTAGGGCATTCCGCCCACCTTCTGTGGTGCTCCACACCAAAGCAGGCACACCCACCTGCTCTCCATGTCACTCCATCACAGAAGGCACCCCCACACGCCCTCTGAGGTGCCCCAAGCCACCTCTAACCATACCACCATAGCTTCCTGTGAGATTATCCAGTGCAGCACAATCCTTGTGGGTCCACAACCAGCCAACCAGCATCCCCTGAGAGGTCTATCTAACTTGCCCTCCATATAACAGAATACTGGTTGGCTAGAGAAAGAGTGAAACCACAGGAGGATAAAAGTGGTATGGCAACCTCACAGTGCAATCAGCTGCAGGCAGTTTGAAGAAACAGTCCTATGAGTCTCCCAAAGAGAGAGCCCAGTGCTCTTCAACTCTCTGGAAAATGTTCCCAGGTTGCTCTAAAACAACACAACGCAAACAGCAATCAAACCCAACAACCTCAATGAAAAAACAGGAGAAACAAAAGACAATGTTGGAAGAAGTCCTGAACCTAACAATGTTCATAGAAGAATCAGACATTGATCTGCCACAGAAAGAAATCTTCAGAATAATGCTTGGAGTCATACAGGATAGGAGGGAAGCAATACAGAAAAAGGATGAAATGATAGAGAATATAAAGGCCACACACCACAGGGAAATACAAGACCTAAGGGATGCAATAACAAAATCCAGTAGCAAATTCACAGGCTTCACCAACATACTTGAGGAGGCAGAGAATCGCACCAGGGACCTAGGGGATAACCAGGAGACTTCAACAAACGGGAAAGGCAGTCAAATTAGATAAGCAGAGAAATGGAAGAAAATCTGAGCTCTCTGTCTGATGCTATGAAGAAGTACAACATTAGAATAATTGGACTACCTGAACAAGACACAACAAAGAAATCAATGACAAAAATAGCAAGGGCATTCTTAGAGGAAAACATCTCCAGCTTAATGAAAGAAAACCAGGCAACCATTCAGGAGGCCAAAATAACACCAGGTAGACTGAATCCCAAGAAGAAGCCACCAAGGCACATAATAGTTAAACTATCCAACAGAAAGAAAAGGAGGAAAAGGGGGAAATCATGAGAGCAGCTAGGGTATAACAAGCACTCATCTATAAAGGTTCCCAAATAAGAATATGCTCAGCCCTATCAGTAGACACCATGAAGAAGAGGAGAGAGTGGAGTAACATATTCCAAAAATTGAAGGAAAATAATGCAAACCTGAGAATACTTTATCCAGTTAAACTATCTATCAAGATAGAAGTAAGAGTCTTCCCAGAGAAAGAAAAACTCAAAGAACACGTTAAAAGAGACCCAGCCCAACAAAAGATCCTTGCAGATCCAGTATAGGCAGAAGGATAGCACTCACCGAGCACAAACAAGAGACTGACAACTAGAGCCACCCCACCTAGAGGGCAACAGAGAAAACAGTCCCCAAGATAGTATTGGCTCAAGGGTGGAAAGAAGACAAGAATGAAACACACACACACACACACACACGACACATTGATAAAAAGGGAGGTAGGAAATACCTAACACAAAAGGTACAAGATTTCATCAGAGTCCACAAATGAATGCAATAATCCTGAATATCCATGGACTGAACTCAGGCATTTAAAGGCAGAGGCTAGCAGACTGGCTTAGAAAATACAACCTGTTGATCTGCTGCCTCCAGGAGACATATCTCAAGATCACAGACAAAAATAGGCTGAGAATCAAAGGCTGCCAAAAATATATACCAAGCAAATAGCAATTCAAAAAAACGCAGTGGCTACAATCCTAATCTCGGACAAAATTGATCTGAAGGTGCAAGACATAACAAGAGACAAGGAGGGGCAATATATAATGCTCAAAAGAACAGTAGACCAAGAACCAGTAAGCATAATAAATATATACTCTCCCAACGAGAGCCCCACGAAATTTGTCAATCAAATGCTCCAAAAGATGAAAAAAAGAAATTACAGGCTCAACAATTATAGTAGGGACTATAATACACCACTCTCTGAGAAAGGTAGATCACAGGGGAAGAAACTTAACACGGAGGCTACAGATCTAAACATTATGATTAGAAGACTTGACCTGATAGATATATTCAGAGCTTTCCACCCAAATTCT
>NW_022103919.1:845267-846308 GCF_000313985.2 Echinops telfairi
TAATGCAGCTAAAAGTTGGTTCTTTGAAAGGATTAACAGAATTGACAGACCACTGGCAAACCTAACCAAAGAAAGGCAAGAACAAATTTCAATAGCAAGGATGAGGGATGAATCAGGGCACATTACAATGGACCCTAATGAAATCAAAAGGAGAATTACACAGTACTACGAAGGCCTGTACTCCAATGAATACAACAACTTGGAATACATGGACAAATACTTGGAAAAACAATCCCTCCCTAGACTATCCCAGATGGACATCAAGAACCTCAATAAATCCATAGCAATAGAATAAGTAGACAAGGTTATCAAGGGATTGCCAACAAAACCCCGCCCCTCTGACTAAATGTCTTCACAGGAGAATTATACCATGCATTCAGGGAAGAACTGATACCAATCCTACACAAACTCTTCCAGAACATAGAAAAAGACAGCAAACTACCGAACACTTTCTATAAAGATAGTATAACTCTGATACCTAAACTGAACAAGTATCCCACAAGAATCGAGGACTACAGACCAATATCCCTAATGAACATCGATGCAAAAATCCTTAACAAAATACTGGCCAATAGAATACAAAAGTATATAAAACAAATAATTCACCATGACCAAATGAGATTCATACTAGGGACGCAGGGATGGTTCAACATACAAAAGACCATTAGTATTATTCACCACATTGACGTGAAAAATTATGAGAACCACATGATAATATCAATAGATGCAGAAAAAGCATTCGACAGCATGCAACACTAATTCCTGTTTAAGACTCTCAAGAAGATAGGAATGGATGGAAAATTCTTCATTATAATACAAACTATATATGAAAAACCAACAGCCAACGTGGTGATCAGTGGAGAAAAGATGAAAATAATCCCACTGAAAAAGGTGACCAGACAGGATGCCCCTGGTCCTCACTCTTATTTAACATCGTACTGGAGGTCTAGTGAATAGCATAAGGCAAAGCAAAGATATCAAAGGTATTCGCCTGGGGAAGGAAGAGGTGAAACTATTGTTATTTGCAGATGATATGATTTT
>NW_022103919.1:848167-849353 GCF_000313985.2 Echinops telfairi
GGCAGCCAACTAAAAAGGAGGGGAAAAGAAAGGAGAAAAGAATGGGTAGCAGGGGAACAGGACACTAACCCACCCAAGGGGAGGGTGTTGTTTATATCTCCACAGGAGAGGGAGAGAGGCACCAGACTTCAATCAGGTGCACCAGGAACATACCACATGAAGCAGGGAACCAATAGAGAGATCTGTGGGGCTGCCCCCAATCCCAACTATGTGGACACCCGCCTCCCCCCAGGGGAATTTACTCCAGAGGACAGCACTGAAGCTATGGCTCAGGGAGAGGGGCAAGTCTGACCAGAGCTCACAGGAGCAAATGAAGAGGGAAGGAGAGAGAGTGGAACACATCTTGGCCCACTAAGCCCCAAGAACTCTATTCCTGCTCAGAGCTGCCAATGCATAGAGAGGAGCATAGGACTGGCTGCATCATGAAACACAACATTCCTCACTGATCCATAGCACTATGAAGGGCAACCCTGGAGGCACAGTTCGGGCATTGGGCTGATCTGACCCCACCATACCAGGGTGAAATGTTAAGGGTGTGCAACAGAGCAGCAAGGGGAAGAAAACAATGAAGTCCCCGGGGAATACACAAAATAGACTTTGGGGCCAGGGCGTGGCACCCCATCAGACTTGACTGGAAAACACTCCTAAAGGGCAACAAAAAGACTTGGAACTATTTATAGGTTTTTCTCTTTTTTTGATGTTGGGTTTTGTTGTGGTTGTTTTATTATTTTGTTTTCTTTTGCTCTGCCTTGTGCTTATTATTGGCTCTGCATGTCTATCTAGATAAGATACTCGGTATAAACAATCCAGAGGAGAAAACAATGGGACTGATGGTTGGGTGGGGGGCTGGGGAAGAAAGGGAGGCCAGGGAAAGGAAGTGAGTGTTAACAAACCCAGGGACAAGGGAACAACAAGTGATCTAAACTCGATGGTGAAGTGGGTGTAAGATGGATGCCTGGTAGGGCTTGATCAAGGGCAATGTAACCAGAGGAATTACTGAAAGCTGAATGAAGGCCAAACATGATAGTCGGACAAGAGGAAAGTAAAAGGAAATAGAGGAAAGAACTAGGAGACAAGTGGGCATTTATAGAGATCTAAATAAAGGCATGCACATATGTAAATATATTTATATATCATGACAGGGAAATAGATGTAAATATATTTATATGTTAAGTATTAAGGTAGC